>NC_056731.1:267943138-268253138 GCF_019279795.1 Protopterus annectens
ATTACATGAGCTACAGCAGAAATCACTGACTTCAGATTTTTGACATTACTAAATAGAAAAGTAGCTTATCAGTACAGTTCACAGAATTCAACAATATGATCACAATCTAATGAATTACAGAAATGATTTTTTAAAAGAAAAAAATACATCAGTACAAACTTAGAAAAAATGTCTAGCTGTTTGTTTTGAATTACACTAACAATAAATTATAGGGGCTTATACTGCATTAATTGAGGAAGGTTCAAATAATAAGGAATGCGACTTTGGAAATGTGATGAATTAGTTAAAGAAAAGTCAATCAGAAACCATAGTGTGTAAGAAAACAAAAAGATCTCACATTACTAGATGGTGGCTAGATAAGACATCCAGAAAGACAAAAATAAAGGCTTCAATTAACTTCAGTAAGGTAAACCATCTACATGCACAGATAAATCCATTTATAAGCACTACATATAATTCAAGAGAAAAGGCCTAACATTTTTTTTCATTTTATTCAGCCAGGGAGCATATTTGGCATTAGAAAGAAATTTGGAATCTTGAACACAATCTGCTGCATGTTAAAACCATGATTCTATTAAATGTTATTCTAATTTCCCAACTAAACAATATACACACTGTTGACTATGGAGTAAAACATACCCCTATAAAATATTATCATGTTCCTTTTGAAAACATTAAATAGATGCAAACCTCTTAAATGTCTAGAATTTTGCAGAATGTCTGTGATTCTTTCTCTCAAAATTTTCCCTGTCTCTTTTAAAATTTAATTATTTATTTTATTTCTTTATTTATTGGCATTTGTTTACTGGTAAAATCCAACCATGCAGTGTCCTTTTTCAGAAGAGGTCTGAGGAGAAAAGCTCCATTATCATAATTTGCATTGACACATCTCTTGCGCTTAGTTTCATTCATGAGCAACAGTTCCATTATTCAGACATCCTTGACATCAGTTACATCATTTGCAAACAGTTTTGATTAAAAATAACAGTTACATGAGCTGAATATGATTTTTTAATACAACAAAGTATATGCAGTGCAATATCATCAGTATGCATAGTTGTCAGGTTTTATGCAAGAATATTTGTTACTATAAAGATGTTCAAAATCTAGCACATGGGATGATAAGATGTAGAAGCACAGCAGTCCAAAGAAAGGAAGGAGGGGAGGCGGGGCAAGGAAGATAAAGAAGACGGGATGATAGAGGTGGGTATAGTTGTGATAGTACATTATGTTTTGTGCAGCAGAATGTTATGCACAATGTCATATAGTTATATTAGTAGCAGTTTAACGAGGGGCGATACAGAGGATTTATCTATCAGCTGTTGCTTCAGCTGGCTTTTAAAGTCTTTCAGGTTGCAGACAGTTCTTGAGTGGGATGGTATTTTAGCTATTAGCAATGCAGTGTGAACACAAGCAGTATCTTGCATTGTTAGTTTTATTTATGGAGAGTCATGATCTGTTAGATGCAAAGTTGACTGTACAAATGTAAGGATTACATTCATTCTATAATGAGAGGCATTAATGTTAAATACTTTTCACTCAGAAAATGTATTTTGATGCAAAATCTGTTGTTCTATTGACTTTTTAAGTGAGTTAGAGTAATATTTAAAAATCATTCCTGATTTTAGCCCTTTGTCCATCCATTATTACGATTTATATTATTACAATTTAGCCACACCCCTAACAGCACTGTTCCATTTCATCCTCCATATATGATTTGTACAAAGAAAAGGGAGAGCAGCTACAGTCATTCCCCTGCTTAAGGGAGGACCTTCCACTGACCAAGGCAATTACAGACCCATAAGTCTGACCAGCTTCATATGCAAAGCCATGGAAAGACTTATCATGGAACTAATCAATCAGTATAAAGGGAACCTTCAAGCAATAGATCTGTCTTAGATTGGATTCATTAAAGGCAGGTCATGCTTACTCAACCTGGTGGAGTTTTTTGAAAATATCACCAAAGCAATGGATAAAGGCAAAGGGAAATACACATATGCATCAACCTAACCAAAGCTTTTGACACAGGTACAACGGAAAAGCTAAATTAACTTGAAATAAATTCCTTACTAACCCAACAGATTGCCTACTGGCTCACAGATAGGATGCAGATAATCAAAATAGGGGAAGTTAACTCTACAGAGAGACCAGGCACCAGGGGTTCTGTGCTGGGACATGTCCTGCTTGGCATCTATTTTTCTGAAGTAAAAGCCAATATCAAAGGGTTCTGGCTGATTAGGTTTGCAGATGACTGTAAGTTAGGAGCACTCATTGAAACCCCAAATGACTTAGCCATCTTACAGGAAGGTTTGTCTCAAATAAATAGCTGGTGTCAAAATTATGGTCTGAAACTAAATGCCAAAAATTCATTATTGAATCATTTGGGAAGTCATCTACCCAAGGGAACTACTACAATAACAAAATGCCCCTAAGAGTTGACCCAGTTGTTCAGAATTTAGAAACTTATGTGGACGGTCACCTAACATTTGAGCAACATATATCTATTGTTCTAAGAAAGGCCTTCTATATTGCACAACTTACAAACAAAGGGATTGTGTCCAGATACAGGGATGTCTTTGCCTCCCTTTACTCAGCCTTATATTAGGTCAATCATTAAATATAATGCCCACTTTGTCCTGTGTCTGTCTAGACACATGCAACTACTGGAATGCCAAGAGAGCTGCCTTAACAAAAAGATACAAGGCTTAAACAACATGTCCTACAAGGACTGACTCAAAGCTCTGCCACTATACTCAGTAACCTACAGATTGATAACAGATGACCTATGTCTGGCATACAAGGCATCTTTTGACCCATTATTGATGGATTTACTTCACATCAGTAAGTTAAGTGGCATTAGAAATACTCAGTCTGGGGATCTAAACCTCTTCTGTAACATCAACTGTGTAGTTTGGAGGGATATGTATATTTTGCAGAGGATGCAGTGAGTATAGAACAGACTCCCTATCTACTAAAAACAAAGTTCACCCATGTCCATTTTCAGGCACAACTTAGATCTATGGATGGGAAACAGAAAAGTTACCCCAGAACTGCCCCCTGTACTAACAATGGAAAAATATAGCTCTCAAATCTTAATTTCATGCATGGGTCCCCTCAAATTATCCATGGTATGATCCCAGTTATTTTCATTAGGGATAATATATAATTATCAACCATGGGATGGGTAAGGGCAATCTATAACCAAATGGGTATGTTATTTCTAGCACAAAAACGGAAACTGGCTATGCATAAAATGGCTCACAAGGGCAGCTAGCTTGCTACTTCCCTGTGAACCTATTATTTTCACTTCAAGCAGAATTCTTCTGCAAATAAATTGAATGGTAGGAGTAAATGTGTGAAATGACAAAAAAAGATAAAAGACAATTTGCTATACTTTCATAACAGCATTTTGTGGAGGCTTCTTTTTAGGTCCAGTAGCCCCTGACCCCCAAGCAATCTATGACATTCTGAGGAGATATGTAGCTGCTGAATACAACACTTCATGTATTTTAAACTGCATAAACGCTAAATATGCACGGTTGCAGCTTTAGTGAAAAGAACAGGGAGGAGAGCAAGTTGGTGACTCGACAAAGCTGGTCGATCTGTGAATATTTAAAGAGACCACACAGTATTTTTGTGGCATGCTGTTATTTGAATAAAATGGTGGTATTTTCCCCCTAAAATACCAAACAGTTAAGTGTTATGCCAACAAGCAATGGGCCCATCTGAAGCCATGGGTCCTATGCAGCAGCCCAAAACAACCTTATTATAATCCACCACTGGTCTCCCTATTATTATTTTATTCTCATTTTCTTGGTCTACTCTGAGTTGTTCTTTTATTAAAATTTTCTTTTACTTCTTCAGATGCATGTGTTTTTGAGTTAGCAATATTTTTTGAGATGACTGCTCTTTCATTTGCAAAGAATAACCCTTTTCATATTGTGCACCCTTATTAGCCAATCCTTGCTTGTCATAATTTTATTTTGCATTACCTTGCTTATGTCCTTATCATCATTTCTTGTCTGGGAATTGTCCTTCTTTTATTTTCCTTTTTGCTTGCCATCACCCCTTTCTAAACACTTAGAATATTTATTTTCTTTACTTTCTCTATTGCTATCTCCTAAGTATTTTATCTAGTTCTTTCTCTTTTCTCTTTCTATTCATGCTGCTTTCTTTTTAACATTTTCTCTGTCCTAACTTTGGGATCTCTACTTTCATCACTTTTACTTCCCCCTCAAGATTTTACCACCTCATATCTCAAAGAAACTATGTACTATATAAAATGCAATTAATTATGAGTTGTTTGTATATTAATTCCTTAGTTTGTTATTTGTATTTAATATCTTTTATAAAGTATTCAGGATGCATCATATATTCTCTTACATCTATTGATACTGTTGGGTCTAGTATGTTGTTTTCCTTTTTGTCATTTCTTTTTCTTTTATCTTGCTATCATGTTTGACAAATTCTTCTACCCCACTTACTGATGTGTTAGATTTAATTATTGTGACAAAAGGAGATACTGCTAGCCCAGCTATCTGGAGTTTTGTAAATAATTATATGTCATTTGTGAGTATTAACATGATTTATATAGAAGTGTAACAAAAGGGAGATACTACCAGCATAGCTGTCTGGAATTTTGTAAATAGTTATGTGTCATTTGAGAATATCAGCATGATTCATATGCTTGTGCTACAAATGTATTAGAACTGTATGCCATATAAGATGGATTGTACAGAAGTGTGCTGAAGAGATATGTTGTAGAGTACTCAGCTTAGAGATGTGTCCACAGTGTACCCTAATGGAAGAGAATAGAAATGTACATAAATGATTTTACACTTGTAGATGTATATATTTTAACAGTGAAAACTGGAACATAGAGGGTTAGCTTGCAAAACTTCAGAAAAAATAGTTGAAATTAAATTATTTTATAACTGTGCCATAAAAGATGCTTTCAATGCAGCAAGGAGACAGGATGTCTAAAAGGGACCCTTCTGCATTGTCATGTGTTTTATTTGTTTTATGTCTTCCAGCAGCTGCTAAGATCTGAGGGCTATGTATTTTCACAGGGAGATGCGAAATGCTGGCAGTTTCTAGCAATGGGGATTTAGCTTGGGAACTAAAAAGTCAGATGACAAGAAGTGATGTCATCCTGCAAGCATCCAAGAAGTAATATTTGGGATATTAATTTAAGAACTCTCTGAGAGAGATACTAGGCATTTTGCATTTTGTCTTTGACTTGACAGCATCAACTGGAAAACCCACTCACCACATCTGTCTTGCCATAGTTTGTAAGTAAATTAACTAGGGTACAGTAATTTCTCTTTGATACAGACAGGAATATAGTGAAGTACAGCTTAGATATTTTCTTAATTTATTTGAGACTGCCCTGCAATGTTGTTTGAAATATTTCCTGTGATTTTGAACTCTGATGTAACTGTGGTTATTTATTGAGTATTTTCTTGTTCTTTTATTATTTATTATTAAATATATTTAAACCTATCATCGTGGCTGATATTTGTGAGACATATTTATGTTTGGGAGCACTTGCATATTTATTTGGTGACACTGTGTGGGCCACTCTTAACAGCCTTGCTTTTGGTCAAACTACCATTTGGATTAATAGTAACATTACACAGCAACTTATAAACCCTTTGTTAAGGGCCTTAAAGTAGCTGATAAAGAGCTGGCTGGTGGCAGTAATAACTACCTTATAGTCTGGGTAAAAGGGGGCATAGCTAGTAAACTTGTACCAGGCTTTCCCAGGTGTGTGTGTGACTTTGTGTATAAATAAAATCTCAAAGAGTGTGTGTGTGTCAGCTACTTGGGCAGAGACACAAACTAATGGTTGGACAGAAATGGTGCTGGAGGTCTTGGCTTGGCAACTCAGTTGAGATTTCAACTCTATAACTGTGCCAGAGGGTAGTCTTAATGGGGATCTGGAGAAAGACGGAGAAACCAGTCCCAGGCTGACTGTGGTCTTGCACTTGATGCAGAAAGCTGCATCGAGAAATACTGTGTGTAGAGCTTGTCATCCTTCAACTGTAAGTCCCCCACAGGTGGTACTGGTGAGGATTGAGGCTCCTTAATTACTGGGCCAGTGTTAGGGTGTCACAATTATAAAAATATGTGTGGATTAAAATTTCAAATATCTTTACAGCTTTGAGCCTAATCAGAACTACCATATGCTTTTTTAAATAGGTCCTTCAATAGTTACATGGACATTTTATCATCACTTTTCATATACATAGTTTTGATTCCTCTATGTTCTCCTAATTCACATTGTTCCTTTTTTTCTTTGTTGTACTCTTTTCTGATTCTTTCCAATGTAATATTGGTATGATCTTCTTACACAGCCAAACATATGATCTAATGTTTTTTTTTTTTGCTTTGTGATTTTCATTCTTTACCCATCTTCCTATTTTTAGTGCATTGAAATTATTTATATGACTGTTGCTTAAACTTTTCTTGCCATTTTATTTTGCCTTTATGAAAAATTTCTGTCAAATGTCATTAGTCTGTTTTTCATCTTGTTACCCCTTACTTACCCTCAATCCCTAAATTCTCTGATTTACATTTTTCCACCATAGCTAATCTTTCCTTTATCCTGCTACATCCCTTAAATGTCTCACTCCATTTTATACTACTCTTAAATCCAAATAGCTATATCTTGTATAGCATTTTGTATTTCACTCTTTCATTTGCTTTACTTTTTGTTATACGTGTTCTATCTTGTTTATCCATTTTGGAGAAAAATAGACTAACCAGATGGTAATATATAAATAAACCAATTAGACTAATGAGGTTAACAATAGCCTACTTATAAACTGATAAACATGTACCCTTTTTGCATTCAGTGACTCTACTAGCATTTTCAATAAAATTAGTTTGACTATTAATGCTTTCCCAGTGGTATCAGAATCACTGTCCATACTAGTAAACCTAATACATTTTTACTGAAGCATAAAATGTATAATAGTTATAATTAATAAGGTAATGTGCACTTAATTGGAAAGGTGTGATTACATCATTTGGGACTAAACTTTAGTTTGTTATAACTACAGTAGATTCTGATGATGCTCTTAATGAACAAAAGTGCTTAATCTCTAATTAAAGTTTTACTACTTGGTTTGCTCCTTGGTTGTTTCTACAGTATGATTCCAGCATATTTTCTTGTTTTAGTAAGTACTGATTACTATACCTATCCTGTCTCCCAGCCATGCACCATAATAATATACAGGACATGTCAATTCAGAGACCTTTGAAGACTAGACAGGAGAGCTGTAGCTTAGATTTCAGAGTGAACCAGCCAAAATGGTAGAACGTGGCAGTGAAAGAGAGGGAACTGGCAGGTTAGAGGCATATGTGGCCCTTCTTTTACATGTACAGGCAAACTTGCTTAAACATTCTTTTAGGGTCACTATGACCATTGCCTATGCATTAATTTGGGGAGTAATAGAACTTCTGCAAATGGAGGCTTTATAAATATTATTACATAAGGTTAAATTCACTAAAGGCCCTATACTTTTTTATTTCCTTCACTGTAGCATCGACATGATCTTGAAGGCTAAGTTTACTGTTTACACTAGTTTAAATGTATATTGAGCTAGCTACAAATTCTAGAGGGCCTGGTACTCCTGGATGCTTTTGCTGAAAATTAAGTCTTAATATTCTTTTATCTCCTTTCCAGATACAATGATTTTATTTCATTTTGTCTCATTATAATGAGTTTGATTTGTTGATGCCAACTATTACATCTGCTGATTTCAGCTTCATTTAAAAGTGAGGTGATATTCTCAGAGCTGTTTTAGAAGGTGTAATTGTCAGTGTTGGAAAAAGTTGAATGTCTTGTATATAGTTAATATACATAGAAAATAATAATGGTCTTGTGTTGAACTTTGTGGAATGACTAGATTTAATTTGTAATAAACTAACAGTACATTTTCCTAGGTACCAAACTATATTTCATCTGACAGTTTATTATTCATTTTAGTGTAGGTTGGGGGAATTTCAGCTCAAAAAGTCTGCAGAGGAAGATTGGGGATTGCCATAATGTTTAAGGTATTTATCTTACAGACACAGGGTGTAGGGTTTGATTCTCAACTAGGATAATTGGCTAGGCTTAAAAAAGCCAAAAAGGAGAGTTAGCTTAGTACTTACCTATAAGGGGTTAGGAGTTGGTATAATGAGTAAAATGTTTACCTCGGGAGTAGAAGGTACAAGGTTTGTTTCTTACCATCAAAAGGGAAATTGGTCAGACTTAAAATGGGCCACAAGGACAGCTAGCCTAGTACTTACATATGAACCTATGAATTATAGCAAAAAGGGCTAGGGAAATCAAGAAAAATGTCTACTGCAGGATGGTTTTCATCTCAATTAAGAGCTGCATAGTCTGCTAGCTAGATTAGTGCATTATGCATTATCTTCCCATCTCTGAACCTATGATGTCTTCTAATTTTGCAGATATGGTCATATATGTAATACCTAAGCTGTAGGTACACTAGACATTGTTGTATCTTTGAAAGATGACTTATGATACTATATATATATATATATATATATATATATATATATATATATATATATATATATTTGTATTTATTAAGTCTATGCGGTTTTCCACTTTTTAATGATGGTAGTTTTGATATTTTCTCATAGCATGTACACAACTTTCCTAAATAGTGCTGGTAATAAGTGTGGTTACTAGGATACCAACACACAGTTTCAGCTTCATTAGATATGAAAAAGGGAGGTTGCTGAAAGAAACAAAGCCACAAACTTTTATTCTGAGATGTCTTTGCCCTCTACTTTAGTAATATGTGCTAACCCTCCCCTGCCCCTAACTGTGACATGCAGCTTACCCTAAACAATCATTTCCCATATCATTACCATTATACAAGAGAGCTTGGACACTCACCATAAACACACATACACACACACACACCCACACACAATCTCAAACAAACACTAAATCAATCCCTTACCTGATACATATCCTAACCTTAAAATTCTCACATGTAAATACACACTAAATACATCCCCTTACCAGTCCCACACAAACTCCCTGCTCAATCACTTACCTTTTTTGACCAACTGGAGTTAGCACTAATGTGCTTTCTCTAAATGGTTATGACAGCTCACTAGCATCACACACACACACACACACACACACACACACACACATATATATATATATATATATAAGAATAAATATTGATCCACAGCACAAATCATCAGTCTGAAAGTCATTGTTATGAGCACATCAGCTTCAAAAAACATAGCTCAACAACAGATCAAAAAATAAAACAAATGTTTTTACAGCGGTGCAAGACCCATACATCTCCGACATACCCTGCTAATTATATATTACAACTCCAAGATCACACTACTGTATAATGGTCTCTAATAGAAACTGACATTACTTTTCCAAACAGCTGATTTTAAATCAGCTACACCTCCTCCATTACACATATGCATCTGTGTATATATATTTGTATGTGTGATAATGTATATGAGCATGTATGTGTATGTGTATATGTATATGATTCTCACTGTGTATACTTGATGGGTGGATTATGCATGGATTGCTATCACTGTACCAACAGGCAGCCCCCTTATCTGTGTTACACTGTCATTGTACAAGTTTGTAATGACTTTACAAACTTTTGCAACTGTGTTGTACTTTACCATCCAATTACCTTCTGAGAAATACATTACTGAGTGGCTGAAATGTATTGCTATTTACAGTGACTTATTATGCACTGGCTGTCAGGCTACAAAACATCTCTTCTGCAGCCCTGCTATGCTGTTATTTATGAATGAAAACCATTTTCCAGGCTTTTCACCTGTGAACTAAACTTGTGCAATGCACATCATTTATTGACATTTGATTACCAGGAAAGACCAAATGGAAATGGGTAGGTGCCCATTTTCAGCGGAGACCAGGAAGAAAAGCTCAAAAGTGTTACATGTTACAAATACATTTTAAGAACAATAATTCTGAAATCTTCAAAAACAATACAAAAACAACTATAGTTTAAATAATATTACCAAATTAAACATAACATGAAAACATTGGTTAGGAGCAGATGCAGCGTATATGATAATGATTTAATATTTAGAGAAATTTTAGCAAGTTTATAGCAAAATTAAAGGTAAGCTAGTAAAATACAAACATTAACTGCATCATGAAATGATAGCAAAGCAGGGTTATGATATATTTAGAAGGTGAGTCTTGGGAGGGGAATTGACAGAAGGAAGTGAGTGAAGAAGGGAGAGTAAGGAGGTGTAAGGTATGAATGGGTACTTGCTCATATTCAGATCATATTTAAGAATCCTTTTCTTACTCATGACAAGTGTGAAGAGTACACAAAAGGATTTATTGTCTCTGTCAGAAGCTAAACAATGAAAAAAAAGTATTTAGTATAAATAACAATAAAGAAACGATGTTGATTACCTTATTGCCAGCACTTTTTTTGCAATATTTTCAAGTATATTTTTGGTGATGATTTTATTTTTTTAGTGAGAATAAGACATTTGTATTATACAGCTTTTATGGTGTGGCAGATTTTACAAAAATGTTGCAATGATTTCTTTAAGGGTATCCCTCAGTATTACACAATAATATGAAGAAGTGAAATGGCTTTGGATTACACTTGAGAAATTGATTGCAGTTATTCCCTCTAGCAAAACTTCATGGTACTAGATGCAGTTTCAGTTCTTGGCAATTAGTTTCTACTTCAGAAGTGGCTTTTTTCTCTCTTACCATGATTTATTGCTTCTTCTAGCTGTCTGAGTGAAAGCATTTTCATTAGGGATAACATTCTGATAATCCATTAAGTGATTTCTCTTTCTGCCTTGTTTATAGTGGCCACTGGAAAATATTGGCTCTTTTATGCAGCAGCGGAAGGAATGCCTTCATCTATACTGTCATCATCAAAAGATAAGAGCATGGAGATATATACACAGATTTTGGCTAGGCTTTCATATTGTCCTTCAGCACTTCCCAACCTGATGTAATCTCTGTGCTTCTACCTTACATATAATGCACTCATCACCTTTTACCTTTCCTGAGTGAACATGCCTAAGCAAAATCTGATACACTTTTCTAAATGCAATATGTTTCCTGAGACTGTTTTCTAAATTCCCTCTGACGCTTCTCACACTCCTTTTTTCCATTCATCATGCTCATCTATCAAAGAATGATTTGTATTTGGGAACAAATTGTTCAGCTCTGCCACATGCATCTGATATTGTTACTAATTACGTAGTTCCTTCTGACACTTAAAACATTTCTTTCTCCCATTCTATTTCTTCATTATATCAGCAAATTAAAGAAAAGTGTACCCTGAATTACTGAGCTGCACCTCCTTCTACCACAGAGATGGTCTCATGAAGTCATGACCCTATCCTCTGGAACAATGAACATTTTATTCAAGGTGATGGGATTATGCTTTTTATATGCTTTCTAGATCTGTTTTGCCTATAGTGTTTGCTATAAGAGTGGAGCAGATCTGTTTGCTTCTTTACACCCAATAACAAAATAATCCACCCACCATGAATCAAAATGTCATTGTACTTAATCTTAGTGGCCAAATAGCTGCACAAGCTATAACTCATTTTTAAGAATGCATCCAGGCCAGTACTGGCCAAAGCAAATAATAATGAGTCATTCAGAATCTCTGTAATAACTGAAGGCTTTTGAGGGGAAATCTCTGCCTGACATACAGGGCAATGTCAGACCCCACTCTGATGGACCTCCTGCATATCCACAGAAAAAAAAAACAGTACCAGAATTACCTGTTCTAAAGACTTAAACCTTGCCTGTGATATAAATAGGACCTGCTGGAGAGATAGGTATGTATCTCAGAGACTACCCCATCCATGTGAAGCAGAGTTCCTCCCTAACACAATTCAAGTACAACTTGGACAATTGGATGGGAACCCGGAAATTTGTCCCTGGTTTGGCACCTATGTCTCTGATGCAAACAGGTAACCTGTAAATGGTTCATCTCCCAGGCCCATGCTTACACTTATTAAGGGTATCAGAACTTGTCAGAGATTCGGGATGCATGGCTAGGCTTAAAAAGGCCCTTGTGGTCATTAGCCTAGTAAACACTCATGAACCTATAAGTACGGAGGCAAAAACTAAGGCAATTAATGAATATGCGATATTGCACAAGCAATATGAATCGGGAATGCATATAAGATAGATACACACAGTCCACGCAAACAGAAACATTTCAGAATCACAAAGAAGTACTAGATTACTGGTCTAATGCTGCAAGGTAGTTTGGCCACGGCATTTTTCAAAGAGTCAGACTGGGGCTGGAATTGTGAGGAACCTCAGAAGGACATTGTGAGGGGCCGTACGTTGCAACTTGAACAAAGTATGGCCTGATGTGCACCAGACTGTGAGGATTACTCTGTTCCATTTGCAGAATGAGGGGGCAGTATCATAATGACCTAGAACTTGATGCAGTCCATATTCTTAGTGCTAGGGAAAGGATGACGACCAGTGAATTTGGCATTTGGCATTTGGCAGTTGGGTCAGAGTACTAAGGAGCTGTTAATAAGCTATTTCCTATGGTCCAGTTGTACAAAGATTGATTCTCTCAGCCTCCATCACCTAACTGTGTGACTCTGAGTAAAGTCACTTAGCCAGACACTGTCCATGGGCTGAGCCAAAAAAAAAGGTCCATGGAGATTAGTATATATATATATATATATATATATATATATATGTGTGTGTGTGTGTGTGTGTGTGTGTGTGTGTGTGTGTGTGTGTGTGTGTGTGTGTGTGTGTGTGTGTGTGTGTGTGTGTGTGTGTGTGTGTGTGTGTGTGTGTGTATCTACTTCACAAGCTGGAAGTTTCAAACCTTCGAACTGTAAATGGTCAAGACCATAAGATTGAAGTTTTGGAACTTTGAAATTGTAATAAAAAAATAAAAACAAAAAGGATTTTTTCTCATTTCTGCATCAGGGCAAACCCCCCTGCAGCCCCCCACACCCCCTGCTAAATAAATACACCAACTCCAAGATCACACTACAGTGAGGAAAATGGTAAATGTCACATTCTTTGCTGTACAGTGATCTACATTCAAAATGTTCATAGCTTCAAAACTTTGGTCTTATGGTCTTGACCATTTGCAGTTTGAAGTTTTGAAACTTTGAGCTTGTGAAGGGAATCTGTGTGTGTGTGTGTGTGTGTGTGTGTGTGTGTGTGTGTGTGTGTGTGTGTGTGTGTGTGTGTGTGTGTGTGTGTGTGTGTGTGTGTGTGTGTGTGTGTGTGTGTGTGTGTGTGTGTGTGTGTGTGTGTGTATATATATATATATATATATATATATATATATATATAAATTAAATAAATAAATGTATGTATTCATAGTGGCTTACTATGCCTTTGAAGGGTAAATTGTTGTAGATGATGGATAAGGATCAAAAAACTAGTGACCCTTTTTCTAACATTTAATTGGATGTAATGCTTCTGCAATATCCCATATAAACTGAATAATACAGAAATTATCAATCTTATCCAGCTGTTGTGTTGACAGAAGGCAAAAAATATGGGCCTGGCAATGGTACAAAATGTATTGCTAAATAAACAGTGAAAAAAGTGGTGTTTCTTATAAAATCCACCAGATTTCGGCTTTACAGACAAGCTACTCTAACATCATTATCAAGAAGCTTTGTATAGAATATGTCAGTTCTTACTTCAATCATACCTTTCAAGTGTACTTCATTATGAGGAACATTCCTCATTTAGGGTTTTAAAAAAATAATATTCCTCCAAGTTCCACTTTGAAAGGGTCTGTCACACAGTTTTACCAATTTTTTAACTGGTGTCCTTGGCAAATAGAACTGATTCATACCAATTTATTAAAATAACTATTACAATATCATATTTTAACCATCCTGTGAGCTTCCTAGCTGAAGCTGTTAGCAAGTTTCAGTAAGTGTTCCACATTTTGCCAATTTGTTCCACATTATGAGAGGTGGTGTTCCTCATTTTGGAGATGAAAAGTTGAGATCTACGACTTCAATAGTGTTAACGCACAAGATATGAAAGAAAGGAATTGGTGGTCTATAATCTTACCACAACTTTCACTAATATAAAAGATAAATAAAATAAATAGTAAAAATAACAATTACTAGGTTAAAGGGAACTGACAGTGTGAATCCTCCTTTCATATTCACTCATACAAACACACACACACACACACACACACACACACACACACACACACACACACACACACACACACACACACACACACGTGCACACACGCACATACACATATGCACGACACTGGGACAACATTAATTTTTAACAGTAAATTTTTATTTTTCAATTAAGCATAATTGTTAGCAATCTAAACAAGCAATGAATATACATATTTGGTAAGGTTACATTAATAGTTGACTGCAGAAGCCCGTGTTTGAAGAAATGCAATATATTACACCTTATAAGATAAAGCCTTTGAAGCAGGCATGTAATAGGACTAAAAGGATAAGTATACCTACATTACGAGGAGAACAATTACCAGTAGAGTCTGCCAGGGTTCTGTGCTTGGCAGCTAATTTTCTAAAGTAAAAGCCAATACCAAAGGGCTGTGGCTGAATAAGTCTGTAGCTGACTGCAAGCTGGGAACCGTCATTGAATCCTAAATGATTTAGCCATCTTGCAGGAAGGTTTGTCCAAAATAAATAACTGGTGCCAAAATCATGGACTGAAACTAAATGTCAAATTGTATCCTTTTGGAAGTCATTTATCCCAGAGAACTGCCACGTTGACAATAATTCCCTGAGAGTTAACCCATTTGGTGGGAATTTAAGAACTTATGTGCACAGAGACCTAACATTTGACCAACATGTGTTAATTGTTGTAAGAAAGTCCTTGTATATTACATAACTTATAAACAAAGGGATTGTGTCTAGAACTAGGGGTGTCATTGTCCCCCTTTATTGAGTCCTCATTAGAGAAGTCATTAGATATAATGCCTCCTTTGGTATGCATCTGTCCAGATAGATGCAACAATTAGAATTCTCACAGAAATGCCTTACTAAAAGGATGCAAGGCCTAAACAGCATGTCTTATGTGGACCAACTCAAAGCCGTATTAATATACTCAGTATCCTAGAGACTGCCAAGTGTTCATCTGTGTCTGGCATACAATGCATCATCTGACCCAATACTGATGTATTTACTGCACAACCAGTAAGTCATATGCCACCAGAAATTCCAGGAATACTCTGTCTACAGATAGAAACCTCTTCTGCAACATCAACAGAATGGTTTGGAGGGACATGTGTATCTCAGAGAGGATACTGCTGCTCTGGAAAAGACTTCTCATCCACATAAAACAAAGTTCATCCATGAACATGTTCAACTGCAACTTGGATCTCTTGATAGGAAACACAAGATGCATCACCCCTGTACTACTAATGGACAGAGGCAGCTCTTAATGTATGTGTTCTCTCAAATGATCTATGGTATGATCACAGTTATTCCACTTCAGGGTAATATATAATTATCAACCATGGAATGGGCGAGGCCAATCTCTAATCAAATGGGATAGGTTAATTCAAGCATCAAAATGGAAAGTGACTAGACTTAGAATGGCCCTTGAGAGCAGCTAGCCTAGTACTTAGCATATGAACCCATGAACAAGCAGTTCCATGTACTCCTAGACTCCACTGGAGATTCTAGCAAAAAGAGTGTGCAGAAACAACATGCTCCCATTGCTTCTCCTCAAAGATCCCATTGCTTCTCATCAAACATGGATGAACTTTGTTTTATGTGGATAAGAAGTCTTTTCACAGACAAGCAAGATTAGATTTATCATTTCTCCCTTCCCCATATACCAACTCCAACAGGTGCCCGAGCTGCTAGTCCTATTCAGATTAACTAGGTCATGGTGAGGGATTTATCCCTCTACACCAGTGGAGCAGGCTAAGTCTCATTACAAGATGGTGGCAGCAAAGGCAAACCAAATGTTAGAGTGTATATCAAGGTATGTAGCACTAGCACTCAGAGGTAGGACTATGATGTCATCCCTTTACCACTTCCCCAAAATCCCACAACTGCAATACTGGCTGTAGTTCTGTAGGGCTTACAGAAAAAATAAGGTTTGACTGCTGGAGACAATTAAAGAGAAAGGAATACTAGGATGATGAAGGATAATGAATGGACTGGGATGAGAAGAAAGAATTACAGACCATGACTTCATGTTGATAGAAAAGGGTAAAATAAAGTGGGAAAAATATGGGAAGCAATGGCAAAAAAGGGACAAGTGAAGGGATTAAGTAAATAGTAAGAATTAGAAAGGTAGGAGTATGAATGACTTCAAGATTACAGAAATAAAGCTCAGTGCAAGTATTATTATATGCTTCTTTATGGAGAAGAAAGTAGACAGGTAGAATGATTACTGAGCTGAGAGTGATGTTGGCCAGATTTTAAATAAATAAGTAAACTGGCAGAACAGGTAGTAGAGGCTCTGACAATTAGGACACCCAAGCTGAGAGGAGGGAAAGGGGAGTGCCAAATTCCCTAGCCAGCTGCACATCAAATAATCTACTACAGTCATCCTTTGTTTTGTGTTATGCTATGTTGTGCTATTTAATGTGATGTTATGTAACATTTTATGCCATATTATTTATTCTACATTATCTAATGTCCCACAACATTAAGCAAGATTCTGAGCATTCCGAATCATGACAGTATTCTGTTTTGTTTACCTTAATTTGATCAGCTGCTAAGATAACAGAAATCTGATTTTCTACTTTTAATGTAGATGAGAAATCACTGAATGATATTTTAACACGAGTAACACAGTGATTCCTTGAATATAACTATATAACTATTTCAAGGCAAACCTAATGAGTTTCACACAAAAATAACAGTTACCTGAGTGGAAAGCACAGGTTTACTGGTCTTGGACTTAAACTTATTCTGTGGTTCATTGTTATTCTTTGTGTGATCATCAGCATGAAAACACACATTATTTATACTACTTCATCTTGTGATGAACTCAGACTATGATGTTGTGCAGTCCCAGAACACCGTGTAACCATACTTCAAATTTAAACCAACAAACCCTAACCTCTGAAAGAAATGCAAAATGAATTATGTGGCAGAGACAAAAAAAATAATAAATAAAACACACCTCACAAAAACATTCAACACCATCCTGCACTTAAAGTCTCTCAACTTAATGTTAATCCCTATGTAACTCATTGGATAGCAAACTGGCTCACAGGTAGAACACAGAAAATTAGGGTAGGCAGTTCTATCTCCTGCAAAAGACCTGTTACTAGTGGTGTAGCCCAGGGGTCAGTCCTTGGGCCACTCCTTTTAGCATTAACTCCTTGGGGACTAAAGCTTATATAAAAGATTTGTGGCTGATCAGGTTTGCAGATGACTATAAACTTGGGGCTATCATAAACTCAGCAGAGGACACCAAGATGTTCCAAAAGGGCCTTTCCCAAAAAATAGATGGTGCCATTACCATGGACTTAAACTAAATGCCATAAAATGTATAATAGTCTCCTTTGGCAAGCATGACATTCCCTATAGCTATCACATTGGCAACACACCACAGAAATTTGATTTGGTTGTTAGGGACAAGGAACCTATGTGGACAACAAATTGTCCTTCAGTCACCATGTATGCACTATTGTAAGAAAGTCATTTTTCATTGTGCAGCTTATTAGGAGGGATATGGTATCTAGGTCCAGAGATGTGATCATTCTACTGTACTTGGCACTCATTAGGCTAATCATTGAGTATAATGCCCCCGTTGCTCTATACCTGTCCAAGTACTTAAGACACCTTGAATGACCGTGATGCTTTCGCACCAAGAAAATTAAGGGCCTAAATCATAGAAATGACACTGAAAATCTCAAAGCCTTGTCTCTCTTCTCAGTTTCATACAGGCTACTGCGGGGCCATCTTTGCCTAGCAGTCCCTATCCTTTGTGGTCTACTGAACATCCACAATCTCAGTAGTGGAGTAAACACTTGCTGAAGAGATCTCAATCTCTTCTGCAACTTAAATAGAGCATGTTGGAGGGATAAACGTATCACAGAGAATACCACTTCTTTGGAGCTGTATTCCTCTTCACCTAAGGCAAAGTACTTCCCTAATTTTATTTAAATGTAGTCTGGATGAATGGATGAGGAACTACAACTTCACCCCTGGCTTAGCACCCCTGTCTCTTAAAACTAGGGGTAACATGTAAATATTCTACACAGCTCATGGTTATTCAGAGTTAAATTATAAGAAGTAAAAACTTAATGGGAATGTCCGTCTAGGCTTTTAAACATCATCACAGATCAATAGCTTTAGTAAGCACTTATAACCTATGAACTGAATACATTCTTTTCCACATTCTTCACAAAATAAAACCATTGTCATGAGATAAAACTATCCAAAAAAGCTATACAATCAAGTTAATTACAAAACTGCTATATGCTTTAAAGTTGTTGGAATGTTTTTAGACTGAGGATGGTAAAAAAAACTGAGTGTGACATTTTTGTGAGCACGTAAGACTGGGTAGATGTGGAAAAAGTAGACTCATTTACTAACTATATTACAAGGTGGGTGAAGAAAGCACAAATTCTATGATTTGTCCTCTTATTTTGTTAAAAGTCACAATTTAGGTGATAAAGGGGATTATGATTATGTTTCTGTTCATAACTGTCTTATGTGTTTGAGGCATAAATGTAAAGAAATTTATGTTGAGAGCAGATCAAAGCCAAGGTTAGTGGTGACTCTTTACCTTAATATCAACAACTTATAATTTATTTAATTATTTATTTTATTTTATGATTTATTTCTATTTGTTGACCAGGTAGATGGGCTGGTCTAAAGACCTTTTAAGCCACAACCTGAGCACAGAAGTGAGAAACAGTAGCAGTAGTACTACAGGTATATCCAAAGGTTGGGAGGGTGGCCTAATGGTTAAGGTGTTTGCCTTACAAACACAAGGTGCAGGGTCTGAGTCTCACAAGGGATAATTTGCTAGGCTTAAAATGGCTTGCAAAGGCAGTTAGCTTAGTACTAGCCTATGAACCGTAAAGATATATACAAAGAATTAGAAGACATTGAATGCATAATGATAATTATAAGCAGCTAAACAAACCCAATAGGAATGACATGAAAGACAGATACTACAAGGAGCAGCTGGTGATGTAGTGGCTGTAATATGTAGTTATGTTTAGTGAAACCTCTTAATTCTTTTTACTGCATGGGGCTTTATCCGCTTCATATACTACCAGTGAAAGAGAAAAAAGTGTGGGATCACAAAGCATTTTACAGCTTTGAAACATTAAAACATTTATTGCAGTCATGCAGATAATGGTACAAAACTGTCTCTCTATTGAACAAACAGCATTAAAAGCTGTAAAAATACTCTGCTACACTTTTTGTGATAAACACATGTATAACAGGTTTTAAAAATTTAAAAACAATATGGGCCATCTCTCTGATGTAGAAGATAAAGCCATGATTATGGTGCAGGCAGTCTGATTACTGGTTCGGCTGTCTGTAGGACCATCTGTAGCAGATGACTGGGTGTGGATGAGAGTGCTTTGCTACTGCTGGTTTGTACATCAAGGGAGATAGGAAGGAGTTCTGGCTCTCTACTTGAATGACCTATAGCAGGACTACTGGTTTTCATCATTGGAAAATGGGCCTAGGCACTGGCTGTCATTGTACAGAAGCATGTGCCACAGAATGCATGTGGAGGCATGACCCTCTGTAGCAGCAGCAAGCAACACAGCTTAAAGTGACACTGAGGGCAGAGAAGCGGTCTGTTCTACTAGAGGAGGATAGGTCACCATGCAGAGGGAACAAGCTGGCCTGCCCCTACCACCTGACACTTGCCATTGGGATGAACAGATGGGCTGATTGGGCTTCCTTGACAATAATAACTGGGCAGGAGGGCTCTAATCTTGACTTGGAACGCTTGACTCTCATCCCTGAGGAATGGATGGGCAAATATTGGGCTAGGTCCCATGGAAATAAGGGTTAAAATAAAAACTGTGAAAATGGTTTGGAAATTGTTCTTTGGTGGTCAGTGTCATGCCCTAGCATGTTAACATCACAGTACAAAAAGATACTTAACAAAGTTTTCTTTTCAGGAATTAGGAGAGTAATCCATGCACTGTAAGATACTTAAAGGTATATGCATATCATTTCACAAGCTCACACAGGATACTGATTTTCTTTTGTATTGAGTTGATACTGACAGGCTTGCAGTTTGAAACTGCTCATTCTTAACAAATAGAAGCAAAAGCTGATGCAACTCTGTTTGCAGAAGAAAAGATGGCAAATAGGTATTTCTTATTAATGCATATACACACCCGAATAGGGAAATCAGTGATATGCAAATGTTTTTCTTATAAATAGCTTGTTAGCTCTTTTTTTTCTTCTCTTCTGAACTTGTACCTCCCAGTAGATATTTCTGTCTCTTTCATAATAAGATATTTTAGTGAAAATAATTTTGTGTGTGTGTGTGTGTGTGTGTGTGTGTGTGTGTGTGTGTGTGTGTGTGTGTGTGTGTGTGTGTGTGTGTGTGTGTGTGTGTGCGCGTGTGTGTGTGACTGTGGTGTGTATGTGTGGTTGCATGCAGATACACAGGTGTGTGTGTGCTTTTTTAATTAATTTTTCTATGCCTTTCTATAAATTTTCTCTTGTTAATATTGGGAACATTTATATTTGACTTATCATACAATAGGTGTTATTCAGAAACATTTAGTAGATAGTGATGAGTGAAACAGCAGAATGAGCATGATCACATTAATAAGACTCACCAAGTTTGTAAGTGAAAAAAAAATCCAACATTAACAGATACAGTGCACTTCTATTCTGAACATCAGGATTTCATGGTGTACAGGGCCTTTGTTTCTATAAATATAGTAGGAGCAGTGCCTGTCCTAGCTTAACAGTAAGAGTTAGTGGTTGATCTCAGAACCAATGCCTGTGATGTTGCACCTTATCTCACCCCATGTTGCAAACAGTGCCATGAACAGTAAATTGACCTGCAATGACTAGACTAAGACACTATATATGCCACCCATGTATGGACTCAAAAAGAATGCATGGACTAACTATTCCTGTGGACATGAAGGTTAATATAGCATTAAACATCCTTGCTGACAGTGGACGTGTTAGGATTTTTCACAGGCATCAGCCTAGTGGATCCTATATCAGTTCCTTTATGTGATTCTGTAGAATGTGAAGGAGTGTGTATGGTTGTCTCAGACAACAGAGGGGAAAAACAATACTATACAGACATTTTACAGCATAGAAGTTTTCTGAGGTCCTGGGGGTCACTGACTGCACCTATATTGTGATCAAGGCCCTGTCTGCTCCCAATGACATCCAGTACATCACCCATTAACTGGCAGACAGTGTGTAATGCACACCTTAATATATACAATGTGTCTATGTATGACATTGGCAATTTCCATGATTCACACCATCTGGCATATATGCAAACTCTTCCTGCATTTTGTGAGGAGTGACTTCCCACAGAGCCATTTAACTGGTAAGTGCACACCTTTCCAGGTATGCAGACCAGGACATGTAGTTCCAGTTAAAAAGGAAGCATGCCATGTATAATGTTTGACACTGCTGTGTATTGTAGGTGATGAGAGGAATGCCTTGGAATCAAGGATGATGCCTCATGTGATTCCTCAGACCACGGCTGAGATGCCATACAACATCATGCCTTCTCAGACATGGAACATATGAGTGGACTCCTAAAGGGATGCCTCCCCTGCTAGGATTCATCTGGTGGTGCACTGTGGTATACACATGAGACCTGCAATCAGTTGATTGTGGTATGGGTAGTGCTGCACAATGTGGTAGCTTGCAAATATATGCAATCAGGGAACATTGCAGTGTTGTCTGAGAGACCTGCTGCAACAGATGAGAAGTAAGGCAAAAAGTCATTGGTGGAACCAGCTGCATTTGCACCAAATGCAAGGCAGAAGCCACACAGTATGTTACAGCACTAGCAAAGAGTGAGCATCTGGTCTACAAATCTAGATCAAGATATAGACAACACAGGATAAACCTGTTGCTTGCACTATCACACTGAAACTATAGATTACAGTGCAATAACCATACTGTGTATCAGACATTAACTTACCCACACAGATCTGAGGGTGTGCAGGGTACTGTCATCATCATTTACACAGGATAGGAGGTGGCACAGTGACAGCTGACAGTAATGCTATCATATGAGTAAACATCACAGGCAGATAGTGGGTTGGAGGAGTCACAAATTGCATTCTCCTGTGGAGAGGTGGAGATGCCATGTTGCATATGCTGGCCATGAGTACCATGTGGCGCTGCAATTTTAGGGATTGATGCATCATTCATTAGTGGTGTAGCACTTTCAAAGCATGTACTGGACCCCCCTAATATAGCATCCCATGAGTGGAGTAGAATCGATCAACAATGTTCACAACTCAGACAATGTTCATGGCTAAGCTTGTCAGTGTGTAAAAAAACAAGGGATAGGAAAAAGGTAGAACCACAGGAACCAGAGTTTGAGACCTGATGAGGCATCCAACTAGTGGAGTTTGATGAGTGCCACCTGCCATGAGTATGAGATTGGCCATATTTTGGTGTGCCAACTATTGTGCAAGGGGTGACAGGGATATGATATTTAAAACAGTGTATGCCATCTGTGTAAGTCTTGTCTGTGACCATCCACCTTCACCTAGACTCCTCCAAGGCCATAGCCCATAAGGCCTGCAATGGGATAATGCAGGAGAGTTGCCATCTGCCTTATGGTTGCATCAATGGCTGTCATATAGGCCATCAATTATAATAAAATGCAGTGTGACAAGGTCATAGTGTACTGAATTGTATGTCCTTTCTGTTATGGTAGCTAAGGAGAGAGACTTTAGCAGTGAAGCTTGCTGATGATAGTTAACAGACTCTTCAGGTGGTGAGGTACATATACAATGTCTATGACTGTAAAAGGCAGTTGTAATTATTTTCTTAACAAACATGTTACTAATGTAGTTTCTTTATTCAGTGTGTGTTTCTTTTACCCACATGCAGGGGAACAATACTGCACTTTGTGAAGCAGCAATAGGTACTTGTCTGTATGCCAGCAGTTACCAGGTCTGCTTCTCAGCGGGGATGGGGGAGTGGAGACTCCTGTTCTGAAAATGACCACAGAGGGTCCCCACTGGTAACCTAACATCAGGTGCAGTGGCTGGTTGCAGCCAATGTGCACC
Organism: Protopterus annectens; assembly: GCF_019279795.1. Taxonomy (NCBI): domain Eukaryota; kingdom Metazoa; phylum Chordata; order Ceratodontiformes; family Protopteridae; genus Protopterus; species Protopterus annectens. The sequence goes on from NC_056731.1 coordinate 267,966,397, forward strand.
ATACCATGCTAGTAATATGGAGTGCCTTCTGTAATTGTTGAAAGAGTCACAAGACTGGCCAGCACCAACCCCTGGGCCACCAGAGACATAAACTCCCCATGATATTATATACAGAGGTGACTGTTATCTTGGTAGGCTATCCTTTAGACCAGTCAGACATGCCACTAGTATCTTAGCCAACCCACCCACCCCCAGCCTAGTGTTCTCCTCCCTATTCTGTTTGTAGTCCAAACTTCCCCATTTTCTGTTGTCCTCCATCCCTATGCCCACAACCCTTCACTGTTATTTTCACCTTTTCTGTCAATATCACATCTCCCTGTTCATGTGTTTTATGTTTATCATCCACCGCTACCTTCTAGCCTAACCACACAGACTTCTTGTTACCTTTCTCCTCAACCCTTCTTCTTAAAATTAAAGAATAAAATAGGCACATGACCCCTCCCCCAAAAAATATATGCACTTTTCTCCTCATCAGCCTATCATTCCTTAAGGTGACACTTTTGCATATCCCTCAGCTTGCTATTCCTCCTTTTCTAACTTTGCCACCTCCACCTTTCTTTTACATTGACATAATCAACTGAGGTGGCACTTTGTTGTGCTGGCATTCTGTGGTTTACTCAGAGAGCCTGAGTTGCATTTACTTGAAGTATTTCAGGCACAGCACCTTACTGATTTCGTCACATTCGTCACAGCTCTGCCACATCACTGCTGTTCAGCAGGGTAACTCCTGCTAGTAACATAGCTTTTGTAAGATACAACAAGGCCCTTTTCTCTAAAGACTGCCACTGTGCTGGTCCTAGCACATATCTAAGCAGAATTATGGCCACATTGAATTCTAAGATTTTTAGTATTCAGCCTGTTCTCATGGTGATATGAATATTTCTGAATACCTCACATAAGTGTTGTTATTATTTTGTGACTTCATTATAGTTTAAGAATATATCAATCTGTCCCATTTATGTGTTTTGTCTCAATGAAAGTAGTCAGCAGTACATATCAAATCAATATATCAAAGCATAACATTACAGCATACGAGTGGGATATCAGTGCATCGTACAATGGAATCCCTTGTGACTAGATTCCTGGGTAGTGCATTGGCTTGCGTTATGGGTTTGGTAATCGAGGTTCCACTGACTGTGGCAGTGTTGTGTGTTGTTTTAGCTGAGTGCTTTCATGTTTGCTAAGGATAGTTTTTGCAGGTGAAATATCTGTGAGGTCTTTGGGGTTTGAGATTAACACAGTTAAGTGCCTCAGCATAAGTAGGTATATGTGTGGGTTTCATAGTATGTGCAGTGGATGTAGCATTTATGTCTTTGACAACCAAATTATTATGAGCATTTGTATGCGAGAGGTTTGGCTTCAGAGTCATTGTGTATATACATCTCTTGCATGCTGCATTTGTTTCTTTAAGGATTAAATGTTTGCCAATGAACATTAGACAATTGTTACTGTGAAATTGGATAAGTACATATCCATGATGCCAAGACCTTTATTGAGTAAGCTGCTTTACTTTGGTGCAGAAGGGGTTAATAGCTGAATGACTAAGGATGATTTTGGAGCTAGAGACAAAAACTATATAATACTAAATTCAAGGGGCAGTGCTCCTCAAAGCACAAACATGCTACCCAGCACGCAAAGTAGTTGCTCCACACTCATCAGGTTACTGGTACAGTTTCAGAGATGTATTTATAGGGGAAACTTGGTTTATAACTGCATCTATACAGGGCACTACTAATCACCACTGCACAAATAGGCATCAGGTACTCAAATGCGCCACATATACACAGGCACTTAAAGACAGGAAAGTGGCTTCTAACCCTCTGACTAATAGAACAATTACACTTACAGCGTTCTTATGTGCTTCCTAACTCACATAGACCAGGCCACCATTTACTGCCAGTAGATGGAATATTCTAGTCCTCTTAATGTAAGAACACCAAAAATGATTGCTTGAAAGTATAATGCTACCACATAACAACTTACACAAACTACCTTTATAACACAAATTCAAGTATTATGGACCTTTAAAATAATTTAAAGTGCAAAATCATCAAATAAAGTAAAAGTAAAGAATTATCATTTTAACACAAATTCAAGTATTATGGACCTTTAAAATAATTCTAAAGTGCAAGATCATCAAATAAAGTAAAAGTAAAGAATTATCATTCTAAAACAGTTAAGTGAGGTTCAAAACAATGAAATAAATCTCTTATCTGCCAAGAATGGGGCAGTATTAATTCAGGAGTATTTCAGGACCCTCTCAAATGACCTGAGGGCCATCAAGCAGATATGAGCTCTGGGAAAATAAGCTGGTCAATTGACTATTAAGCATGATATTTTAATAAAGTACTTGATTCAATGGAGTGTAAGATGTCTGATAAAAGACAGCCCTTCTGATTAAATGCATGTGTCTCACAGAAAGCCCCTCATTGGCCACATCTCAGATGTTAATTGAATTAAAATTGAAAATGTATACTGTCAATGTTTTATAGTATTATTGATGCTTTTTCAATTATGCCTACATTTAGTGTTTTAAGTCAAATGAAATGGGCCCATGAAGAGAATTTTATATTACAGAAATAATTTCTCATGCTTATAAATTAAATGGATTTGCAGCAATTTGTGTGTGTTGGGGGGGTGTTCCCTCTTTTTCACATTTTGGAATGAAACTGAATCTTAACTGGTGCATGTTTTTAAACAGATATTCAATGAAGCAGAAATGAAATTTGTTTTAAAATTACTATGAGAAGAGATTGCTGCATTTTATTTCTGTTTTTGATGATGGTACTAAGTGTTTTGCTTAGAGTACAAAGGAGAAGCAAAAACTTGTAACAAAGCATGTCAGTTTGTTTAGCTTCATTTCATGTTATCTGTTTTTTGTAATTCTGGAATAAGAAAAAGGGTTATGCTTGGAATATGGAGGAAGCAAGGTTCAGGACAGAAAAAGGGGAAGTGCTATTTCTTCAAAATGGGGTGATGTCACAAAACAATGAATAACCACAAGGTGCAGAGAAGAAGAGAAAAAGTGGTCAGGTTCAAAACAGCATGCATGTTTGGAGGGTTTGTAGGAGAGAATAAAGGCAGTGGAAAGCAAAAACATTAGGGACTGACCTAATACCGACATGATTTTCAGTCAGCACTTTTTCTGAATTCATGTGATTTGAGCCACAGATATCCCTCACTGCTCCTGTGCAATATTACATATTTTTCCTTAATGCATTTTAACAAGTTGCTGCCATTCACCATTGTTGATATTCAAGATTAAAAATGTCATGTCTTACTGAAGTATGCCCACTGTTTGCTGCATTAAAAATTATGGCACGCTGTAATACAGGATGGTAGCATTGCGCATCTCATAAGTAAGGTCATCACATCCAGGTCTAAGGATGTTACAGCTCCATTGTACTCGACCCTCATCAGACTATTAATAGAGTACAATGTTCCTTTCTGCATGTACCTCACCAGACACCTGAAACAGCTGGAGGGGCCACAGTGGTTTCTAACTAATTAAATAAAAGGCCTCAGAACCATAACCTACATGGATAGACTGACAGAGCTGTATCTGTACTTTCTATCTTATAAACTGCTGAGAGGTGACTTGTGCCTGGCCTATAGGGCAGTCTCCATCAGGTCTACTTTATGCACTCGAAAGCTGAAAAACCCGAATCCAAATAGTACGGCACGTAAAGAGCAAATCACGAATAATTCAAATGAACAAAACCGCAAAAGTGGAAATATCGAATTCGCATAGTTGGCCCGTCTGCGGTATAGCTCCGTAAGGTAAGTGTGCAATAGTTATGGATCTTAGAATTAGGGAGGGCTTAAGGTAAGTGCATAGATATGTAGTGTATGTAAGGTTTTGTGTAGGTAATGCATGTAAGGTTTAGTGTAGGGTTTTGTTAAGTGTATGTGTGTGGAATATTTAGTTTGTTTGGGCATAGCTCTGTAGGGGAAGTGTGCGGTAGTTACAGACCTTAGGGTTAGGGAGGGGTTAAGGATACTGCATAGATAGTTGTGTATGTGGGGTTTAGTGCAGGGTTAGCAGTAGGGTTTTGGTGCTTTAATTTAGGGTTAGAAGTAGGGTATTGGTTAGTGCATGTATGTGTTTTTTTATTGTGTTTAGGTAGGTAGTGTGTTAAGGGTGGTGGGTTGGCCAACTATGACGGTTTGAGGTTTTAAATTTCGCACTTTAGTACATTCAACGTATTCACGGTTTGCTCTTTATGTGTCGTGCTATTTAGATTCGGGTTTTTTATGTTTTGAGCGCATAAAGTAGACTCATCTCCATCCTTGCCATGATGGAAATGCTGCCTATCTGCAAGTCAAATGGCACAAGAATCACTCGCTCTAGGAATCTTAACCTAGCCTGTGACATAAACAGAACTTGCTGGAGCGATAGATATATCTTCCAGAAATTGCTAGCCCTCTGAAAAAATTTAATTCATGTGAAGCAGAGCTCATCAATGACCCTATTTAAGTGCAACCCAGACAAATAGATGGAGGACCGCAAATTCATCCCTCATGGACAGTAGTAGTCGATGTTGATCATAGACTCGCTCTGCAAATTATGTCCATCTAACCCAGGAAAATTGGGGCAACTCAGGAATAATATGGCTAGGGTTGTAAGCTGTACTGCTAGACTAATAATCTCCTATGAACCTATGACAGTAGTATTCCAACATGGCTGATCACACAATCAAAACCTTCTAAACAGGACAGTACAGCTCATTCTTTTCTTGTAGATGCATAGGAGTACTAATGCAGGGGCAGAGGGTGTGGTCCTCACCGGACGCAAACAGTAAGGGAGTGCAGCCTTGCTTTTAAAAGCTTTTCATGTTTTAAACATGAGAAGCTTAAACTAAGACCAGAGCCAAATCCTTTAAGGGAATTTTTCTTTCAGAATTGTCTCTTCTGTGGATCACTGCATGCATTGACAAATGCATGCACCTGTTGCATAATCCTTTTCCACTTTCTGTGTGGAATTTCAATACAAGACGTGTGTGTGTTTTCTGCATACTGTGTGGAAGTTAAATACAAGATGTTTGTGTGTGTGTGTGTGGGGGGGGGGTTAGCATACTTCTTAAATCTAAATGGCTGAAATAATGTAGGAACCAAAAATGGGGACAGATTTTAAATATTGCTCTTACAAAATAAGACAGTTGCTAAAATAACAGGATTTGTGCTAGCATGCATTTTCTGAACAATATGAAGTCTGAAACTCAAATGCATGCCATTATTTAGAAACCTCTATTCTCAGTGATTTACCAGAAAACCACACATTTTATGAGGGACAGACCAAAAATGTGAGACAAAAATCTGGACATTGTATGGAAATCTGTACAGTTAACAGCTATGCAGGTTAATAAATTTCCTTACTCAAACTCTGTATCTTGATTACAGGAAACAAGAACCTGAATCCTCTACATCAACTACGAAATTAGTAAAAATAAAAAAAAAATGAGTTTTGGTATATTTTCAAGGAATTGAGTTTCAGTGCATTTGCAATAAATTGTAAGCTTTGATGCATTTTCAAAGAATTGTGAGCTTCAAAGGAGAGAGGTTTACTGCTGCTCAAGCTAAGTCTGTTTTCAATGTGCATCTGTTTTGTTTAGCAAAGAGTCATAGCATAACAGGTAGCGTACTTTCTTTTGCTACAGAAGGCTGTTGGTTCTACTCCCACAGCATGTAGATGGATTGCAGATACTGTATTGTACTTTAAGGAGATGGGAGGTCAGGGTGTTGCAGTCCTGAGTATGTCCTCCTTTGGATGAGATGCCTAGTAACTATGAACCTGTTGTCAGTTTGCCATCCATTCCCTATTGCAATATTATCAGCTTACCATTTTTTTAATGCAACATAGGCAGTTTATTATTCAAGGACAGCAGGCACTGAATTTGTTGACCAAACACTGAAATATAAAGCTGTTGGCTAGCAGGAACCTTTTCATTAATTACAGATCTCTTTAATATAGAATTATTCAGATGATGTACTTCTGCAGAGATTGTGTATATTGATTGGTATTGGTGGATTGTAATGACAGAAGTTTGAGTGGCCTTTTATGGTAAAAATGTTCTGAAACAGTTTTGTCATTATTGGGTCATACGTTTTATTTTATTGCTTACAGGAAAAATGTTCAAAACTACAAATTCAAAACACACTCTTAACAAGTGGGCACTGTATTATGCAAGGAATATAATTTAATACAACCAGGAAGATGAATCAAAGAACACATGCATGTAAGCATGGTCCTGAAAATGTGTGCAAGGGTTCTGTGTTTTGAAAACAGCTCAAAGTTCAACTTTATCTGCAATTAGACAGATGCATTTTCTTTGAATGTGGGTTTCAATGCCGCTTCAATTAATGTGAGTTTCAAGGGCAGATAAATTTGCTGTTAATGCTATTGAGTCTGTTTTTATTCTGACACTACACTTTTTGTTTAGCTAATATCTATCAGTGTTTGTTCTATAAAATGTGAAATAAATGTTTTAAATGAAATCCAAATAACTGTAATCATTGTAGAAGTAAAGAAGAAAATGGTGTGCACATTGTTTATGGGAAGGGGGGGAAATAGCTGAGTAATGGAACGCTGGAATGGTTGTGGAGGGCTGTATTTGCTATGTGTGTATGTGTGTGTGTGTGTGTGTGTGTGTGTGTGTGTGTGTGTGTGTGTGTGTGTGTGTGTGTGTGTGTGTCCCGATCCATTACCTTGCGTAGGGCCCCATTTGACCATGATCCAGCTATGAATTAAGTGCTCTGTTTTTTCATCTTGCATATGTCCATGCGGCCATGTGTGAAAAAATGGTACAGGATTGGAGGAAACTCAGACGGAACTACAGGCAAGAAGGGGAGAGAAATGGGGTTATTTTAAAATTAACAGCAGCCTTCTAGTTGTGCAATAGTACAGTGCAGTATAGAGTTTTGCAATGGAATTTGTTTTTTTAAGTGAACTTGGCGAACTGGATTAATCACAGCAAGTGAATCACCCTAGGCACTGTGGACTACCAGACTGAAGGTAACCATTTTTTTAAATGTAAATATAACCAGATTTTCTTTCTATTTTTGGTGAGAGGTAGGGTTGGATGGTTGATTGGCTTGTGTGTTTGTGTGTGTCTGTGTGTGTGTGTGTGTGTGTGTGTGTGTGTGTGGAATATTGTATGAAACATTTTAAACTGTCCCCAGTTTTACAGAATGTTCTTGCATTTGTTTAATATGTCTGGTCTGCAAGTTACTCTCAAACTGTTTGCTTATCTTATAGTCTGCCTTTACATGTGCATTTGCATGAATTATGTGCAATGTCAACTCTCTCTCTCTCTCTGTGCTGTATTTGTAAAACCAAGTTGAAACTGCTCCTAATTTTGTAGAATGCCCCTAAGTTTGCTTCATCTAGATCTGCTCCTAACAGAATTTGGGGTCAACTGTCAATATAAGTTACCAAATCCTAAACTACTGGATCAGCTCTTAGGGGTGTATTGTCAATGTTCTACTCAACTTTTTGTGATTCTGGCACTAGTTATTTGCTTGGGACGAGCTTTCTTCTAGGATGGCTGAGGGATTTGAGTACTGCTCCTAGCTTGCTCCTTTCTGGCCATTACTTTGTTTCATCTCATGATTATTATTAAAAACAATTGCCATAGAGAAGGAGGTGTTAGAATAAAATCTCCATGGGGGGGTTGTTAAAAAAAAATTCTGCTCCGGGTGTCAAATATGCTAGGTACGCCACTGTGTAGATGTATGATAAGCTCTCATTTACACTCTTATATGTTGTTCTGGAAACATACCTCTCAACCTACTAGAACAAGAAATATAAGAAGGAGACATCATTTAAAGACACAAGGCACATCATTCATAGGAAAAGTAAGGGTGTTTTTCTTGTAAAAAAGAGGTGGATGACTGAAACATTCTATCTGATGATTTTATTGTGTAAGAAATAGACAATACAAGAATGTGTAGTACGAATGTGAGGCAATTTTTATGAAGGTTGTAAGCAAAAAAAATATGCTGGCTGATGTTGGTCTGTAGCTAACCAGAGAGTAAGCAAGTTATTAGTATTGTCCTATAGCTGTAGACTGTCATGCCTATTTTTCTATGTTAAATGATGCAAACTTTTCATAAACTACACTGGCTTCAACATATTATGGGCGAAAGATTGCCATGTAGTATGAGGTATCTGCATTACCTCCAAACCTGTCCATCTTTTTGACAAGACATTTAACTTAATCTTCCTGAGTTGGTGGTAGGTCAGATGAATGCAAATAAATCTATAACACCTGTCAAAAAAAAAAAAAAAAGAAATGAGATTGCCCGAGTATCTTGAACAAATGTCCCCTAGTACATATATATTTATATATATATATAAATATATATATATATATATATATATATATATATATATATATATATATATATACACACACACAGACACACACACATATATAAATATATATATCTATATATATATATATATATATATATATATATATATATATATCACTTCAGGTCTCCACTTTCAAAGATGCCACTAACCTATTAGAACTAACCCATTCAACAAAGGGTGCATATATATATATATATATATATATATATATATATATATATATATATATATATATATATATATATATATATATATATATATATATATATATATATATATATACATATATATATATATATATATATATATATATATATATATATATATATATATATATACACAAACATACATACATAAATACTAACCTTCCAGTTTTATGCCCAGCAGGACCATAGTCTGCACTAGCAGAAGGAAAATGAATATTTCTATCGCAGCTCTAAATATATTGTCTCCATCCCTTTATTCTGAATTAGCTGTTTAACATCACCAATGCCTGCATAACTCATCAACGTTCTATAGTAGAAGCACAGTGTTTACTGATTTATTTTACAGATAAAATAAGTGATTAGTTTTCATAAAATCTCCTCATGCCATTTTAGCTATCATTCTTAAACTCAGTTATCAGAAAGACCTATTTTGGGGGTGGAATGAGAAATCATCAAGCCTATTCTTTCTCACTTATTTTCTCAGCTTTTATATCACTATATTAAGAACTATTTTAATTGATTTTGGCCCCTATATAGAAGCCACCATTTACTGGACTACTAAAATATTTCTATATTCTCTATACTATCCATAATTGTCATACAAAAACTTAAGAGTCCATTTCCTCTAGTAACAGGCAATGATACTGTCCACACTAACAAGAGGCTTAACAACAGCCAGTACTGACTGGATTGATGAATTATCTATTGTGTATTAGTCACTGACCTCAAGGTTGTTTACCATTGTCATTATCATTTCAGAGAAACATGTCCAAATCCCTTCCTCCTCCTCAGGGTCAGGCTAGGCCAGGGCAGCTACTCCATATATAGATACATGGAGGAGACAGAATTAGTAATAATGACCTGATAATACAGCAAAAACTTACAGTATGAATAGAGAGAGGGGCCCGAATGGAAAGATGATAGGTCAGCAAGCAGAGGAGAGTAGTATTGCTGGAATTTAATTCATCATCAAGTCTTAGTGAGTACCTTCACAGGGTAGACCCTGTTTTTCACAAAAAAATCACCAGAATGACACTGATATATAGAGTGTATTTTATATGGCATATATCATGGACTAAAGCAGATTAAAAAATAAAAAAGATAGCTGGGTGCACAAGACCCAGGATAAAAAAGTACCCAATCCTCGTAGGTACACTGGTGCCAGGACAGGAAAAAATGACAGTGTAGAATCCTCAAGACACAGAAATATTCCTACAATGAGGCTAGGCCAGGCCTAGGGGGAGGATGGTACCCCTGTTTCAGAAGGAAGTAGCAGTCCACAAAAATAAAAAAAAAAAAACTAATAGGCCAAAAAAGAGCCGTAAAGATGATAAAGTGGACTATTGAGGATAAGAAAGAAATGATGTATTGTTACTATTATGCAAGAAGCTCAAAATTTCCAGACAGAAGATATGCAAAAAGATTAAGAGAAAAATTAGAGGAAAGAAAAATACTTCCACCAGAAAAACTGTCAGAAGCTTCAAATAAAAATGTATGTTCATTAATACAACAGATTTATGAAAAACATTTTGTAAACCAGGAAACTTTGGGCTTTTTGGAAAAAGAAGTGAGTGAAGAAGTGCAAGAATATAAAGAACAAAATCAAGACACTTTTGAATGTTATAAAAAAGAAATATAGACTTGGGAAAGAGAGATCTGATGTGGTGCAATATTTATGCAAAGGAGAAAGCTAAATTAATCAGCTCAAAAAAGTAACCCCAAAGGTATTTAAAGAGAAATACAGCAAAGGCACCCAGATATGGAAAACTTCACAATAAAAAACTATAAGATCACAAAGATGGAATGTATGACAAAATATTAGTAAAGTAAAAGTTAAAAAAAATAAAAGATGAAGTTATGGAATGCTTGCAAAGTGAAGTATTTAGTGCAGAAAGTCTAACACAGGTTACACCACAGCATAATGAAACAATGGGTCCCCAAAGGAAGGAGAAGCAGGAAGAGCAGGAGACAGCTGAATATACCTATCAACCTCTTAGACCAAGAAATCTGGATAAAGTGATAAGTAATGGGGGGACAGCGGCCCAAAAATAGGGACAATTTTTAATTCTTGCTCTTGCAAACTTAGAAAGTAGATAGAATAACAGGTTTTGCCTAACCGTGAATTTTCTAAAGGGTATGAAGTCTGAAACTCAAATTACTGTCATTATTTTCTGACTTAAATCTGTAATGATTTGCTAGAAAACTACAGTTTTATGAGAACCAAATATATATATGGCAAAAATCTGGACATTCTGCAAAAATCTGTACAGTTTTGAGGTATGCATCTGAAGGAGAAATATGGACATGGGAAAGAAACAGAGATTTACTATGGTGCAATATTTATGCAAATAAAGAATAATATGGAACAAAAAGAAAAACAAATACAAAAACACAAAATATCATGAATCAGCCTCTTTAATAAACCATAAAACAGGTCATTTAGTGAACGCTTTTATCTAATGCTAGACTTCTTCAGACTGTAGAATAAAAACGTTGCGAGGAAAAAACTGCTCAAAATGTAAAATACTGTGCTATCTTCTCTCGTAACAATGAGGAAACACAGTATTGAACGACCACAGGAACGTTTATTGAAACAAGAAGACGTACATTTACTTAGTACAAAATTGCCATGTGAGTTAAGTGCTTTCACCTATAAATCTTAGGCTTCTTCAGAACTCATACAAACAATCGATGCGCCATTATAAATAAACTTTTTGGCGCGAAATTGTTCTTAGGGAACTTTTACATTTAAAGTGCCACTGTGCAAATAAATGATTTGAATTCAAACAAAAAACTAAAAACTTGTCAAACAAACTAGCTAAACCTCCTCCTAATACATACTGTATACAATACATGTCTAAATAGTGACTGCATCAAATTCATTTTAAATACACCTTTTGTACCTTAAGTACTTCATTTGATGTATGTTTCTTAAAATTTTACTTTCCTAAAGTTAAATCCTTACAAATATGTGTGTAGCTAACCTGTATAGGTACACTATAAAATTGAATTTAAGTGTGTGGTATATGTTGATTGTTGCAAAAAATAGTATATAGTAGGGAATAATGTGCTGAACTTGTCAAAAATCTATTGACTTAACAATACTTTAATTTAATTATAATTGCTGTCAATTCATGTTATTGTAATATATTCTTATAATATATAACATGTCAAAATTATATCTAATGCATAATTAATATACAAAATATTAATAATTGTATATATTGATAATAAAAACTGTGTTGTGCATTAAAAACTGTATTAATAAATATGTTTTATATAATACACATTATACTTTGTGTTAAAACTATATTTGTTCAAAAATGAGTTAAAAAGTAACACTAAAATGATAATAATTTTTTTTGTATAAATATCACTTATCTGATCAGCAAAGGTTTAATGGCAATGGTGTCATTAAGTCCTAGTAACGTGGCTGCATCTGTGTATAGCTGCCACCAAATCTCTTTGTAGCTTAATGCTTCCTTCGTATTGCCCCCCGTGAAATCAGATTTAATGTGATCTATAATAGCAAATTTGAATCTATGTTGGTCACCATAGCTTTCAATGTGCCTATACAAAGCATTGTTGCCATCCTTTTTTCTAATACAATATGAATGGTCATATATTCTTTTTTTGAAAGCCCTCTCAGTTTTCCCAACGTAATAAGCGGGACACATATCACATTTAGCTATGTAAACCACATTCTTCGTATTGCAATTCCCCTTCACAAAACTGATTTCAGTCTTATTACTGTTACCCAAAACTATTTCTGTTTGACACATGATGAATCTGCATTGATTGCAATTACCACATTTTTTGGTAGATGTAATCCTTTCACTTCCTTCATGTTTGAAATCAATTGAATTTCCAGATTCTAAAATTCTTTTCAAATTGTGTGACATCTTATAGACAATAAGAGGTTTCTCTCCTAAAATCCGTTTCAATTCAGGATTTACCAAAAATATACCCCAATGTTTGAACAGTATCTCCTTCACTGTGTTAACATAAGGTGTATATGGCAAAATCTAAGCTGTTCTGTATTTACTTGTGGAGTTTAATTTGGTCTTATTTTCCACCTGAAGACTGACTCCTAATATTGGATGATATTTAGTTTCCCTCTGTGATATCAGATACTGTTGAACATCTTGTAACATTGTATTATTATATTTCCTCTCCTTAAACATTTTAGTTATGTGTTCAACTTCTAAAATCAAATCTTCATGTCTAGATGTCATTCTAGATGCTCTAATGAGTTGCCCCTTAAAAATATTCCGCAACATCTTCCTGGGGTGATTGCTGTCATATTGTAAATAATCATTAGAGAAAGTATTCTTTCTGTAAATATTAGATTTAAAACCTTTTTCATCATTAGAGACAATAGTATCTAAATATGGTAAACCTTTCTTACTAATGTCGTAAGTAAATTTAAAAAAATCATTACTGTTGTTAATGAATACCATAAAATCATTAAGTTCTTTCATACTTCCTTTCCATAGGATATAAATGTCATCCAAAAATCTCGTGTAGTGGGAGATATTAGGAAAAAATTCACTCTTAAATAATACTTCTTCCTCCCAGTGTAACATAACAAGGTTTGCATATATCGGGGCACTAGCTGAGCCCATTGCCACCCCCTTGCATTGTTTGAAATATTCTCCTTCGAACGATATGAAGTTATTCTCCAAAACTAAGGACATACAGTCCATAATGAGACATGTTTTGTCCCAATCAAAACTAGTGTATTTTCTAATACTTTCACAAAACATTTGTAGACCTTGTACATTTGGTATACAGGAGAATAAATCAATAACATCTATAGTCACATACAACAGATTGCTTGTGTCAGTAAGTGTGGGAAATTTTCTTAAAAAATCCCAGGAATCTTTTAAAAGATGTGGAATGCTTTTGTATATGTCTTTTAACCAAACGTCCACTAATTTTCCTAAAGGAAAAGTTCTTGCCTTTGTACCTGACACTATTGGCCTAAATGGAGGGTTGGCTGCATCCTTATGGATCTTAGGAATGCCTACTAATGTCGCCATTTTAGGATAGGTTACTTTTAAATAATTGTATATATCGTTGTTAATTCTATTGTCAATCCAAAATTCTTCCAAATAAGAGCTAATCCTCTGATAGGCAATATTAATTTCATTCAGCGATATCGTGGTGTAATTGCCTGTTTCAGTGAGGATAGCGTGTATTTTGGACGTATATTCCATTTGATCATAAATGACCATCCCCCCTCCCTTGTCAGGCTTCATGATGCGTATATTATTGTTTTTTCTTAAATTGTATAGCTCCATTCTCTCTTCCTTAGATACATTTTCCCTATTTTTGATATTCTTCACTGTGTCAGCCAGTTTGTAAAGGTCTCTAGATACCTGTTTTTCAAAAAGCTCCACCACAGGGTTCATGTGTGGAACAAAAGTACTTTTAGATTTTAACACATTATCTACTTCCCCCCTTGTAGTTTGTCTAATTTTTGTGTTGTTCTGAAACATAATGGATAAATTCAATTTACTTGTAAAAAGTTTGGTTTCAATTAAATGGTCAACCAAACCATATTTGGGGGTAGGAATAAATTTCATACCTCTAGATAGTAATTTGTAATGGACATCTTCAACCTTAAAATTGGTAAAATTGTATATTTTAAACTCGCCAAACACATTGGTGTCTTGTTTGTTCTCTAAACTTCCTGTTCCCTTATCATCTTTTCTGCATATAATATTGTTTGGTGTCAATTCCTTTTGTACCCCCTGTAGTACACTGGTTGTGAATACTGACGACTGTAGTGATTCCTCCCCTTGAAACCTGCTTCTTTCCAATACTGAGGGTTCCAATTCCTCTGAAAATTTTGCTTGTATCTCTCCTGATTGTCATAATGTTCAAAATTTTCTTCTTCAAAATGTTCTACCCTTGCAACACTGTTCTCACCCTCTTGTCTATAACCCTGATCGTCGTATCCAAATGGCCTATTAATCTTGCTACCCCTATCTATATTCCATCTGTATACCCTATTTTCCTTGTATTGTACTATGTCTCTGTTTATTTGTTTGCTTTTTCTATCATGTGTCAATTTAGATTTCTTTTCCACTATCGTGAACTGTTTGCGGTACAAATTGTTCCATTCATCAAATAATAAATCACCTTCTATCTCTCCATTTAATTTCTCTGCCTCATTAATAAGTTTTGATAATAATTCGTCGTTATACTTGATTAACATCCTCATAAATTTAAATCCACACTCATCAAAAAAGTCATTAAAATCTTTCATAACACTTTCATTAATATCAATACCTAATGGTGTCTTGAAAAAACGTAGTCCCATAGGGACTATTTTTAAAACTAAACATTTGCTTAAATATGCATTCTCAATTTTTAAATTGTCCAGTTTACACATTATATCACCCATCTTATAAATTTTATCCTTTAAAGCTAAATTATTCACATTTTTGTTGGTGGGGAACCTGTCTTTCCCCTTGTTAAAATCATCAAAATTGCAGTCACTGTTTAAAAACTTGTTCAAATTGTAAATATTACTATTGTCCTCTTTAGTCTTGTAATACGTGCTAGTTTTAAATTCAGTACCTTTGTTAGCCTTAGAAGTACCTACTGAATGTGCGTAGGTCTTAACAGGCTTAACACACTTGTGTTTGGTCCCTGTTCGCGTCATAAATTCGTCCCCCTCCTCAAAGTCATATATGGAAAAATCGAATGTGAAACCCGTTGAATCCATACCATTGTTGTCCATAGTGTGTTTGGAACACTGACCAGCTGGTAAATCGATATCGGCACTGTCCCCTGAAAGGTTCTTATGCTTGGACGATTTTATTCCATCGATATTGCTTCCTGGTGTGGAGTTAAGCAGGCTGGTTGAGCCGTTGGGGGTTTTCCCTTTATTGGCCGCTTCACTTTCACCAAGCTGTGTCTCGAAACTAGTGTGGACACTAGTGTTGCCCTTGAGGATACAGTCTTTCTGCTTACTGCCATTAGTAGGACACAAATTGACAGTGTCCTTAAAATGCAAAGCTGTTTGCTCCTTATTGCTTTTACTTGTGTCTTTGCTCTTATTATTAACAATGTTCGTGCCCCGAACAAAACCGGAATGAAGGCTCTTGAATTCACCCTCCACTTTGAGTATGAAGGAAGTTAGCGTGTTCGCCAAATGTTTCAATTCACCTCTAATCTCCGCCAACTCCCCATCTCGGGTACCTCCGTTGGTTCCACTAGGTGTCACATCCAGCATTGTGGTCGGTAACACTGTTTCCCCCTCCATAACAACTGTACAATAAAAACGTTGCGAGGAAAAAACTGCTCAAAATGTAAAATACTGTGCTATCTTCTCTCGTAACAATGAGGAAACACAGTATTGAATGACCACAGGAACGTTTATTGAAACAAGAAGACGTACATTTACTTAGTACAAAATTGCCATGTGAGTTAAGCGCTTTCACCTATAAATCTTAGGCTTCTTCAGAACTCATACAAACAATCGATGCGCCATTATAAATAAACTTTTTGGCGCGAAATTGTTCTTAGGGAACTTTTACATTTAAAGTGCCACTGTGCAAATAAATGATTTGAATTCAAACAAAAAACTAAAAACTTGTCAAACAAACAATTAAACTCCACAAGTAAATACAGAATGGCTTATATTTTGCCATATACACCTTATGTTAACACAGTGAAGGAGATACTGTTCAAACATTGGGGTATATTTTTGGTAAATCCTGAATTGAAACGGATTTTAGGAGAGAAACCTCTTATTGTCTATAAGATGTCACACAATTTGAAAAGAATTTTAGAATCTGGAAATTCAATTGATTTCAAACATGAAGGAAGTGAAAGGATTACATCTACCAAAAAAATGTGGTAATTGCAATCAATGCAGATTCATCATGTGTCAAACAGAAATAGTTTTGGGTAACAGTAATAAGACTGAAATCAGTTTTGTGAAGGGGAATTGCAATACGAAGAATGTGGTTTACATAGCTAAATGTGATATGTGTCCCGCTTATTACGTTGGGAAAACTGAGAGGGCTTTCAAAAAAAGAATATATGACCATTCATATTGTATTAGAAAAAAGGATGGCAACAATGCTTTGTATAGGCACATTGAAAGCTATGGTGACCAACATAGATTCAAATTTGCTATTATAGATCACATTAAATCTGATTTCACGGGGGGCAATACGAAGGAAGCATTAAGCTACAAAGAGATTTGGTGGCAGCTATACACAGATGCAGCCACGTTACCAGGACTTAATGACACCATTGCCATTAAACCTTTGCTGATCAGATAAGTGATATTTATACAAAAAAATATTATTATCATTTTAGTGTTACTTTTTAACTCATTTTTGAACAAATATAGTTTTAACACAAAGTATAATGTGTATTATATAAAACATATTTATTAATACAGTTTTTAATGCACAACACAGTTTTTATTATCAATATATACAATTATTAATATTTTGTATATTAATTATGCATTAGATATAATTTTGACATGTTATATATTATAAGAATATATTACAATAACATGAATTGACAGCAATTATAATTAAATTAAAGTATTGTTAAGTCAATAGATTTTTGACAAGTTCAGCACATTATTCCCTACTATATACTATTTTTTGCAACAATCAACATATACCACACACTTAAATTCAATTTTATAGTGTACCTATACAGGTTAGCTACACACATATTTGTAAGGATTTAACTTTAGGAAAGTAAAATTTTAAGAAACATACATCAAATGAAGTACTTAAGGTACAAAAGGTGTATTTAAAATGAATTTGATGCAGTCACTATTTAGACATGTATTGTATACAGTATGTATTAGGAGGAGGTTTAGCTAGTTTGTTTGACAAGTTTTTAGTTTTTTGTTTGAATTCAAATCATTTATTTGCACAGTGGCACTTTAAATGTAAAAGTTCCCTAAGAACAATTTCGCGCCAAAAAGTTTATTTATAATGGCGCATCGATTGTATGAGTTCTGAAGAAGCCTAAGATTTATAGGTGAAAGCGCTTAACTCACATGGCAATTTTGTACTAAGTAAATGTACGTCTTCTTGTTTCAATAAACGTTCCTGTGGTCGTTCAATACTGTGTTTCCTCATTGTTACGAGAGAAGATAGCACAGTATTTTACATTTTGAGACTTCTTCAGACTGAATGAAAAAAGAAATGAGGCACCTTATATACATACAACATAATTAAATAATTAAACAATTAGCATCATAGGTTCATAGGTTCATAGGTTCATACTAGGCTATCTGCCCTAGGGCATTTATAAACCTAGCCAGAGTGTGTTTGGCTTTCGCCACCCATTTTAAATTAATTTTGCTATGCCCTTTTTCGAGATTAGTATACGGTGCCTCTGTCTAACAGTGACACAGAAGTGATACCCGGGGTAAACCTACTATCTCCCATCCACTCATCAAGATTCCTCTTGAAGAGAATCAGTGAGGGACTCTGCCTAACCTGGAATGGGATTTTATTCCAGAGTGAAGGGAGCCTCTGGGTTATGAATCTGTCCCTCCAGCATGTCCTATTTATTTCAGTGCTGAGGTTCAAGTCTCTCGAGTGCGTAGCTCAATGAGATTTGGATTTTCTGAGGTGCAGCATGTCCATTAATTCCGGGTTGGACATGGCTTTATATGTCAGGCACAGATTGCCTCTGAGCAGGCGGTATGCCACTGAGTAGAGCTGGAGTTTCTTTAACCGGGCAGCGTATGGCATCTGTTTGAGCCCTTTGATCCTCTTGGTGAGGTACTTTTGGGGTCTTTCCAGTTGCTGCAGGTGTCTGGTAAGGTACATCCCAAAAGGGGCATTGTACTCAATTATGGGCCTGATGAGGGATGAGTAAAGAGGCACGATGACCTCCCCTGATCTAGATGTGAATCCCTTCATGATTAGGTGGGCTATATAAAATGTTTTGCTAACTACTTTGGCCACGTGGCTGTCAAATGAGAGATTGCTATCAACTTGGGTCCCCAGGTTCCTAATTACTTCTTCCATACTTAATGGATTACCACCTATGTGGTAATTTGTGGGCACTTTGTTTTCGCCAAAGGGGATGTCTATACACTTTTTGGCGTTTAGCTTGAGGACATGGCTCTGGCACCAGTTGTCTGTTTCTATGAGGCCCTTTTGTAGGATGCTTGTGTCGGCTGGAGAGTCGATTATGGCGCTCAGTTTGCAGTCATCTGCGAACTTGGTCAGCCACAGTCCTTCCGTGTTAGCCTGTACCTCCGAGAAATATATACCGAACAAGAGAGGTCCCAGGACTGAGCCTTGTGGGATGCCACTTGTAACTGGTTTGGTGTTTGACATGGCTCCAGCAATTCTAACCATGTGGGTTCTGTCCTTGAGCCAGTTTGCAACCCATCTAGTGACATAGGGGTTTATATTTAAGCTGGTGAGCTTATCTATAATGCCCGAGTGGGGTATTGTATCGAAGGCTTTTGCAAGGTCCAGGTAGGCTGTGTGGACTACCTTCCCCTCGTCAATGGCCTTGGTGACTGTTTCAAAGAAATCGACCAGGTTTAAGAGGCAGGATCTGCCCTTAACAAATCTGAACTGGGTAGGATCCAGTGTCTGTAGGTCCCCAATATCTTTATTTATGAGGTCCATGATGATCCTTTCCATAGCTTTGCAGACCAAGCTAGTCAAGCTTATGGGGCGATAGTTTCCAGGATCCGTTGAGGCACCACCTTTGTGGAGAGGGACTACTGTTGCTGTACGCCACTCTTTGGGTAGATATCCTGTAGTAAGGCCGAGATTGAACAGTAGTTTTATGTTTGGGTTTAGTTCTTCTTGGAGTTCATGTAGGATGCAGCCCGGGACACCGTCTGGTCCCAATGATGCTGTGTTTTTTGCTTTGGAGAGGGTGGCTCTTACCTGAGCATTTGAGATGTCAGGGGGGCAGCACTCTGCTGGGATAGATATTTGCCCTTTTGGTGGGGAAGGGGGGGAGAAATTTGTGCTGAACCTGTCATCTAGGATGTTGGCAATGTCTGTGAGTTTGGTGTATTTTTTGTCATTTTGGACTAATTCTGAGCATATCTGG
Organism: Protopterus annectens; assembly: GCF_019279795.1. NCBI lineage: Eukaryota > Metazoa > Chordata > Ceratodontiformes > Protopteridae > Protopterus > Protopterus annectens. Next base: position 267,986,056 of record NC_056731.1, read on the forward strand.
GAATTCCCACCCAGGTAAATCATTCTTAAAAGTATATATGCCAATTACTATTGAAAAAAAATCAATATTACTTAAAAAATAATAATGTCTGCATTTAATGCTTAAGTCTTTTCTTTTTCAAATAAATGTAATTTTTTTTTTTTTGTCATCAAGCCCTGGGGGAGTACTGGCATCCAATTTAACTATCCAGCATTACTCCCTCCAGTCTAATTCATCTTCGGCTTCTGGCCTATTCTCAAAATCAGCCACCTTATCTAACACTAAAAACTTGGGCACCCCATTACACATAGTGGTACTATAATGCTTACCCCATGCATTACTAGTATCTGCTTTCTTAATAGCATATAAATGTTCATGCATTCCCTGTATAGTTCTCTAGTAGTCCTGCCAACATAATATGAGGGACAGGCAGAACAAACTGATAAATGAACCACATATCTAGACCTACAAACATCTAAACTCCACACTTTAATTTTTATATTTTTCACATATATTTCTTTAAAACCTGTTAACAAGAATTTACAATAACTACAATTCAAACATTTAATTGCTACCTCCTTTTTATTACCAATATATTTCAATTTATCCTGAAAAATACTTTTAAAAATGTTTCCCTCTTATTTATAAAAACAGGGGCATCACCTATTACTTTTTTACATCAGGAACACTACTTAAAATTTTCCAATTGTCCTTTACTAATTTCTTAACCTGCTTTCCATCTAATGAATATTGGACTACTATCCCAGTATCATAACTTTTAATATTTTGTGGGATTTAACAATATTCCTCTGACTATTTTTTCTAACCCTACATCTGTTTCATTAAAACAAAGTTTTCTTCAATAATATTTTCAGGGTATCCCCTAACCATCATTTTTTTTTACACAAAGCAATGCCCTCTTCAAAAAATAAACCATCACAATCTGTAAGGTCACTAACTCTTTTCAACTGCCCTTTTCCAATGTTACACTTCATACTTATGGGATGCATACTACCATACTCTAAATGGGTATTGTTTTGAATTTCTTTTTTATAAATCTTGTTTTAAAGCTCCTTTCCTTCCTTGTATATCTCTATGTCTAAAAAATGAATTTTCTTTAAATAATAACTAGATGTAAAACTCAAGTAATCACAGTCATTATTAACGTTATCTAAAAAACATAATAAATCACCAAGACTCAGTCTCCAAATTAAGAAGAGTTCATCTATAAAATTACCATAATATAAAACTTTCACATATTTCACATATTTATGCAAAAGAGAAAGCAAATCTGGGATTCAATAACTCCATGTAGGCTTCATGTGTCCATGGAGTTCACATGTGTACGAGGTGATGCACAGTGAGCAGCAGCACTCATTGCGTATTCATACCATACAGCACATTTAAACGTAAATAAATGTGGTTTTGTGGCTAGCCACAGTGTTCCCAGCCAAGAAACTGTGTAAGCGAATGTGGATAGCAATCTTGTTAAAATCAGAGCATTAAAGGTCCACAGTTGTGCATGGAATGCCACAATGATCACTGAGGCTTAACAGATAGCTGTTAATCTCATAGTGCAAGAAATCTGGACAAAGGCCGACATAATGAGGGGACAATGACCTAGAAATAGGGACATAATTTGACATATTTGCTCTTTAGAAATGTGCTAGAATAACCAAGGGTTTGTGTTAACATACATGTTCTGAAGAATTTGAAGTCTGAAACTCAAATATATGTAATTATTGACTCACATCAGTCCTGAGATCATACCAGTGATATGGCAGAAAACCACAAACTTGATAAGGAACACATCAGAACATATAAAGGGAAAAAATCTGGACAGTGTGTGAAAATTTGGACAGTTGAGAGGTATGATTGTTAAGTATTTGATCCAAACACAATACAGGACAGTGTATCTACAGTACAGAGTATTGTGAAATCCCATTCCTGGCATTCTGTACTGAAGTTGTGTAAATGATCTGTAAGGTACATGGACTGGTATGTAAAAGAAACACTCAGGGGAAGTGTGTATATTGAAATGGGACACACAGATTAATTCTAGGAATGAGCACAGGGAAAGAGAACAGGTGAAACAATCTCATGTAAAGCAGATGAGAGTATGTCAATGGAAGAAGGTTATAGCAGCACCGATCACATATCATTCTGGTACAGTAGGGACTGCACAGTGCAAATGTTGATTATGTGACTGTCACACAAGGTGACATAACAGTGGGGAGGATGTCTGTGTGACATAAACATCCTTGCATGAATAATACAGAGGACATCTATCAGGGATGTTGCAGTAGAGTACATATTGTGAAGCTGTGCAAAATGATTTGCCCGAATATGAGTGTAATTTCAGCAGAGGTCTCCAGCAAGTGGGGCACAGGTAACGGGTCATGAACAACATTAAAAAAGCAAATACAATCATGGACAATATCAGAATAATACCACCAGTAACTTGATGCCTCTGACATAACATATGTGATTTAGAGTGATCACAAATAATTCTACACAAACACACTTGTACAACTATTATGATTCATCCACACTCTATGATGGTAATCATGCACACTGTTCTGGCACAGCAACATCTGCTGGAGGTGTTAGGAAGGACACTATTATACCTGTATGCAGCATTATGAGCAATATGGGTAGCTGACTGGTGTGCTTGGCAGATATATATGGCACAATCCACACTATTACAAATGTTACCCATGCCATTAATGTTGTCAAACACCTATGTATGTATTGTGTGCATCACCAGAACAGGTACAAATTGATGGGGGTTCCACACCATCAGACAGTAATATGCCACAAAAAGAATACCTAGGTATGGCCAATACAATGTGACAGCTCACTGGGTTACAGGTTGTGCACTTCAGCTACGTATCACTGGATGATGTGTATGAAGGTCTATGAAGAAGGGTGCATTGTATTCAGTTAGTGGTGTGATGAATGCTGTGAGCTATGGAGATATCATGGCCTGTGATGTGGATGTTCTTCACATACTCTGTAATTGTGTTACATACAAGAGTATAGTCAGCACTGTGACCACATGTTGGTGGACATTCCATATACCATCTACCCCAAGACACTGGTAACACAACTATCAATCTGATTATAGAGTGTGATGTCTACATTATACTTGGGTTATGTGTTTCTGTATTAGATGCAAAAAATACCCCCATCTATTTGTGTTATTGCCGGTGTTGTCATGGCTGTGGCAGCAATCTTTGGTGTGTGTTGATACTGTCTGTATTATATTAATATTGGTGATGGAGTAAACAACTGCCCACAACATGTAGTCTTTCAGATAGCTGTTTGGACACAGGATGTGTATGTCATTTGTGATGTCTGTGATTTAAATAATGGATAAGAAAGGGCCAAGCAGACATCAGTCTTGTACGGACTTCATCACTGTGCCTGAGATATTCACACATTTCAACATATTTTTATGTCATGTATGTGATGTATGTGATACAGTGGTCTCCCCACTTGTTGATATCGGTGTTTATGGCCACATCTGACATGTTCAGTGAATACCTCAGTAGGGACTTGAGTCAAATGATTTGGGCTTGTCAAGTTCAAAAGGAGGATAGCATTGTCATCATGCACGCCCTTGATGACTTCTGTGAGGACGTCTAATATATGTATCAGACAAAATGTAGCATTAGCAACTCAAATGGCTCTATTGCACACAGTCAGGTTATTACTAGGGTTCATTTAGAAAAGGTCCATGATGACATGTTGATCTGCCTCAGAGATGAGGAGAGTCAGCATGTGTCTATACATGCATTCAATGGAGGATGTCCACTCACCAGCTTAGAAGGATACATGTTGATTTACATCCTTCTACATGAACATAGTTTGTGTGGAGGATGTGCTGGAGTATATATTCAACTGTGTCAGGAAGGTGTATGCTCTGAGTCATGCAATGCAGTCTGTGAAGTTGTCACTGCCCACTGGTTCTGTGTGATAGCTTTGGATGAAGGTAAGGCAGTGCATACTGCCTATGCTGATTTGGCCTAGGTTTTGGACACAATCCCCCACACAGGCATCATTGAGAAACTCTCCCAGCTAGTGATTAACCCTTATATCACTAGATGGGTAATCAATTGGCTGACTGACAGAACACATATTGTGAAGCTGGTGAATCAACCTGTACCAGTAGAGCTGTCACCATTACCGTACCCCAGGGATCTGTGCTTGGCCCCTTACTGTTTTTAATCTATTTCTTGACAGTTCATACTAAAGTATATGGCCTTTGGCTTACTATGTTTGCTGATTCTTGCATACTGGGTGCAAGCATTGTGTCCACCTATGATGATAACATACTACAGGTGGGCCAACACACCAAAATGATTGCTGACAAAAAGCACACAGTCTACAAATTAATGCAAAATTGTGTCTTTATTTTGTCCTTCTGAAAAGTGGAATTCCCTGATAATTACAGCATTGACAACAGAACTACTAACCTGAAACCCACTGATGCAAGCACTGGGAACACACATAGATGGCAATCTGAACTTCGACCAAGTGTCTACACTGTTATTGAAAGTCTATGATATGCACATCATAAGTCATTTCATCATATTCAGATCTTGGGATTATATTAGAGCACTGTACTTGAACCTCATCAGAACACTAATATAGCATAATGCTATCTTTTGCATGTACCACACCAGACACTTGCAGCAGATAGAGACCCTGCAGGGGTTTCTTACCAAGAAAACACAGGGCCTACACACCATGCCATGATGTATGTGGATGGCCTGAAAGCCATAACACTGTAATCTGTATCATATAGGATGACTTCTGTTTGGCCTCCAGGCCAGTCTCAGACCCTGACATGGCGGGAATAGTGCACATCCACAAATCAGATATAGCTGATGAAACCAGCATTGCCTGTTGAGGAGAATATGGCAATAACAGTGTCCCACATGCTGGTGTAAAAGGCTCTCTAAAATGTCAAGCAAGAGCACTAACACACCCCAGCTGACTGCAGTGAGAATATAACCCCTACCGATCTAAGTACACAGATTACAGAACTCAGTACTTTAGGCAAGCGCCACAGCTCAAATCTTAGTTGGAGTGTCTCAGACAATACTGTATAGCTGACAACATCAACATTGTCTGTTGAGGAGAATATGGTAATAGCAGCAGTGTCCCACATGCTGGCTGGCTGTAATATCAAGCAAGAGCATAAACACACACACACACACACACACACACACACACACACACACACACACACACACACACACACACACACACACACACAGTTGACTGCAGTGAGAACAGTACCCCTACCTTAATACACAGAATGCAGAACTCAGTGCTTTACCCAAGCACCATGGCATGAGTCTGAATTTTACAAGACTGCAGGTAAACTTATAGCGGATGACATCAGCAGAGTATGTTGGACAGTAGATGTTGGGAGGCTTGCATAGGTTTATAGCTTTATAGGTTCATAGGAGGTTACTAGGTTAATGGCCCAGGCTGTTTACAAGACTAGCTTTGTAAACATGCAACACTCTTATTGATGATAGTTAGATGGTCATTGTTAGCAGAACAATTTTGTGATGTGCGCCAACTGCCCCTGTCCATGAGTAACATAGGTGCCACCCTAGGGATGAATTTACAATCAACCTCATCCAGTTGTCAAGGCTGTGCTTGAATAGGGTCATTGAGTAGCGCTGCTTCAGATGCAGTGGAAGTCTATTACAGAGGAATGGCAATCACTGGGAGATATATTTGTCTCCCCAGCATGTTCTGTTTATGTCACAGGCTAGGTTGAGATCCCTGGAGCAAGTTATTCTTGTCCCATTTAATTTGCAGATGTCCAGCATTTCCAATAGGCTACTGTCTGAGACTGCTGTGTAGGGCAGACATAGGTGACCTCTCAGCAGCCTGCATGATACTAAGTACAACAACAGATCATTCAGTCTTTCCATGTATGTCATATTTTGGAGGCCATAGATTCATTCTCCCAGTCACAAACGTCTGTATTTTCTCCATTTGCTGCAGGTGTCTGGTGATGTACAGACAGAAGGGATCATTGTACTTATTAATTGGTATTTTAAGGGTCAATTACAGCAGAGCTGTGACCTCCCTGATCTTGGATGCTATGCCCTTATTTATGATTTCTGCAATGTGGAATGTGTGTCTCACCACTATGGATACATAGTGATTGGTGTGTAGATTGCTGTCAGCATGTGTTCTCATGTCTTGCAGCACTGTATTTGAGCTTAGAGTGGTGCTATGTATATCATAATTAGCTGGGGTATTCATTCCCAAAGGGGACAATGAGGCATTTTTTGCTTTAAGGTACAGTGTGTGAGTTTGGCACCAATGATTTGTCTGTGTCAGCTCCTTCTGTAATATGTTAACATAGTTGGGAGACTCTATAAGACTGCTTCCAATTAACAGTCATCCGCCAACTTGGTAATCCACAGAACATCTACATTTGCCTGGACTTCAGAGAAATAGTTTCCAAACAGTTGATGGTGCAGCACAGATCCTCATGGTATTCCACTGGTAAGTGATCTAGTGGTGGAGGTGCAGTCCCCAACTTTGACAGTGTGTGTTCTGTCGGCGAGCCAGTTGGCTGTCCATCTAGTAATGTATGAGTTAATCCCAAGACGGGATGTTTTCTCTATGGCACCTGAATGAGAGATAGTGTCAAAGGCCTTGGATAACTCACCTTAAGTGGTATGTTCTGTTATCCCTCATCAAGGTCTTTGGGGTTAGTATCAAAGAAGTCCACTAGGTTTAATAAGTAAGATCGACCCTTGACAAAACTAAGCTGGGTTGGGTCAAGTGTGTTGAAGGTCACCTTTGTCACTGTGGATAAGGTCCATGCTGATTCCTTCCCTAGCCTTGCAGACTAGGCATTTTAGGCTTATGGGTTAATAGTTCTAGTTCTGCATGTTAACAGAATGATGTTCATTGCATATCACACAGCATTTGATATTAATTTCTGTGGTGTAGGTGATATGTGTGTGAAAAAATGTACTGAGACACCAGGGCTGAAGTGCTTGGGAAGAGGCAACACAAGGCTGTATTGTAAATATGTGACATATTTACAGATAGGTTCTTCAGTCTGATATGTTTCTGCATGTAATTTCATGTCATAGACAGGGAATGGGTAGTAAACAATACTAATACATAATAATATTTACTTTTCCATAGCACAGCTATGGTTGGCAAAATGAGCATGCGATATACACATTTTCAATACTTTCCATGTTTGAGCATAGTTAAGCAGTGCGCAAATGCTAGCCACATTACTAAATGGCTGAGATTTAGTACTGAGTCTTTGAAACACACCTTCTGCTTAATTGACTCTGTGGCAGCAAATGCAAATGCATCAACATATTTCGTTTTGAGTCCAGACACTAAGGGTCTCAAATCCATTTGTATCTAATACTTTTAAATACTGTTAAATAAACAGTGATAATGGAATGACATTAATTGTTTATAATATATGTGTCACTGTATGTTGGCATAGCAAAGTGGGGATGAACAAGATTGAGTGGAGATAACCGTAGCATTGTGCTGCTGCTCACCATCGCTTGGCACTACTGTAAGATGTGAAACTCCGCACAATCATTGAGACCAAAAAGTGAAGGGATTTGTTGTTTTTTCTGCTACTTATGTGTGTTGTCTTTAATTCTGTTTTTGACCAGATTATAGGTGTTAAAATGGGGTAGATAGGAAAGTGGTGAAATGGGGAGCAAGTAAGGGGAAGAACAAAGGGAAAGCAATACAGGACTGTGCCGGAGGAAGGTAGAAAGAACAATAACTATCCATTTCTTCAACTGTAAAAACTGATGATATGTGCAGAATATTAGCTAAATTTGGACTGTTGCCTCCAGAGAGAGGGGTAACAACAATGCAATCATGGTGTATAGTCAATTGGACTGAATCAAGTGTGTCAAGAAGACAGATGCATGAAATGGAGAGCTATGTATGGGACAATATTTTTTGTGGGATGGGACAGATACTCTTTTTTTAATTCAGTAAGAGAAGACTGCTGGGTAAGGGATGTAGATATGTCTGGGTCAGGTAAGTTAGGTAGGTGAGGAAGCAAACGCAAACAAGTCAAGACAAAAGACAGGAAATGTGAGGGATACAAAAGGTTGGGGGACACCATGACTGGGGTGAGGAAGGGGACAATGCAGGCTTATGACCGTTAAGGTTGTAGACAGTGAGAATAGAGTCCTCACCCACTGGACTGTCATCAATGTCCCCTTACTCCACTGGCAGCTGGAGTTCTTGATGTCTTTTCCTCCTACAGGCAATGAGGGATAGCAGACTCTTCATCTGGCATAGGCATACACCAATTGTGTGGTGCACAACCCTGCACACCACCCCTGGCATCTCCCTGCAGGTGATGAAATCACCACCTTCACCACTGCTCCAGGACAGTACCACTGAACCAGCTTCCAGGGCAGAACTACATGAGCACACAGGTAGTGCAGGTGCAGCAGAGGCATTGCTGCCAGGTTGACACCCAGGTGTGCCGGCCATTGATCCTGGAGTTAGTGGAGTGGGGGCAGGCTGATCCACTGGGGCTGGCCTTCCTCACTGTGCTGTGTAACATTTAGTGATGTGGTACACATTGAAGACACATATGGAAAATAAAAAAAGAGAGATAAGGGTCAGGGTGACAGAAAAAAAGAGATAAAATAAGTACCTTCATATGTGACATACATTGTATTAACACAATTATACAACTCAAGTATTACATTTAAGTGCACATTCTAACAGATACACAGTATACTACAAGTTGCTGAAAGTAATCCTTGAAATGTGCATATATTGCACATATGTGTGTTTCAGTTATACAAATTACAGTTTACAGCAGGGTGTTTGTGCCAGTGGTATAGAGTGTTTAATTTAATGTAAATATTATTGAACAAATAACAGTATTTTATAGTTGAGAATCGTGGTATTTGAACCCATAGCCTCTGATAACAGTCTAATATTAGACTCTTACAAGTGGTTTCTGCTATAGACTAATGCATGCATACTTATTTTTACAGTTGAGATAAGCATGCTAAATTTGATACAACTCTATAAAAGACACAAAAAGCTATCTTTAACTTTTAAAGCTACAATAACACTTCTCTTCTGTTTCATACATACCACTTGCTTCCCTCAGTCTCTCCAATTGAGCAACATGAGCCTGCCAACTGAACATGCACTTGGTGGGAGCTTGTGAAAGAACAGAAAAGAACAGAAGAGCATTATGTATAACAGTCTTGCCTATATTTAGCTTTCTAAGTCTTACAAGTACTCTCTTATTGTCATACTTACACAGCTGTGGGATGACCACAGTCTCAAATTCATGCAACCAGTGGTTGAGCATATCCCTTTTTCTCCTGCATAGGTCATTAAAATGATTCCAATATTGCTATTCAGTGTGTGTGATACCAGCTGCACTGGATACAACCTGGGCCAAACTAATCCAAGCTTCAGACTTGTACTGGGAGCCAGAATAGTCCACCTGCAGAAACCTTTGGCTGTGGTATTTTACCAGGAGTCCAATAAATATCCTGGACTCCTGGACAACCTGGGTCTCTGCCTTAAACTTGGAACCTTCCTCTTTATTGCCAGCCATGTCTATCAGCCAAACTAGAGCAATGATGATGCTTTCCTGCCAAGTACAGTTATTGTGTTTACTGGTACTGCGCAAACATGAGCAACAATGCCAACCACATTTGCGTGATGTTAGGTGCAGTGGTGCCAAAGCAGGGAGGAATTAAATAATATGGAAAGTTAATCTGACAGTTAGCCTTAGTTTGAGGGTTATCTACTGATGCAGACTGGAATATATATATTGGAAATTGGAAGGTAACTGTTAGGTGAGTAAAGTTTGCAGACATGCACTGGTGACATAAATGTAATGACCTGACAGATTTGTTTTGCCTTTATACACTGTGTAAAATTGATTTTGGAATTCAAACATAGGCATAAGGGACAAAACATTTTCTTCTACACATTAATTTTCCATCTTTGCCACAGAAGAAGTGCTGCTCAGACATAGTCTGGAATCATACATAAATACAGGTGACACTTTGAGCTGTTACACATGTATGTGTGTGACCCGACAAGGCTATTGGATATATATCTAATTGTGTATGTGTCTTATGTAACTGTGAAGCCCATGCAAGTCCAGATAGCAGAATTATACATACAGAAATATAGTAGACAGTATACCCTCAGTCATACATCTAAAAACACAATAATGGTGTCTGATCCCTCATGCATATAATTTATATCAGCTGCACTACCTAAAGTGTTATAAGTGTGAGTGAATATAATGGGGAGTGGAACAACAGTATGAGTGTACATCCTGTATTATAACCCAGGACCATATGTATGGCAGTCTTACCCATACACCTGTTGCTACAAGAATGTTAAAATAGCACTTGTCTGGTTTTCAGATCATTACTATAAACTGCACTGTCACAACAGTAAAAATAAGTTGCACACCATGTACTAAAATCCAGGACAATTTGTACTCCAGCCCTATACTTACACCTGCTGATACAGAACTAGTTACATGCAATTTCCTAATTTCCTTATCATACTTAAGGTCTCTGTGGTAACAACACACAATGCCACTTAGCATGTTTGCAAGATGCCCCACAAAATTCATTGACTATATCTGGTTTCAGTTATTGGATGCCTGAGTCCTGTCTGCATCTGTTCGATGGCTAACCACCGCACACCACTAGGCATAATTGCGCAATGGAAAACAAAAATTGCAACAATATATTGTTTTTGACCTTTGCCCTTTTACAGACACCATGCTTGCAGATGTTCTGCATGAGTACTGTTTGCTTCCTGGGTGGGTCACTAGTCCAGTTTATGCATTACTGCACTTTGTCCAAATGAGATATGTACAGCCGAACCTGGCATTCATTTTTCTCCTTTTTCCATGTTTGTGCTAAGTGGCACATCATACAAACAGTGGCCCCCTCTAAAAGAAATAGAAAAAAAAGAAAAAATGGAAAAATAGCTGAAAAGAAAAAAGGAAATCTATGACATTCACACTACAAAATGTTAGTACATATGAGATATTTCTAGATGGGTCTGGATTTGAACGCTCACTCTAATGAACCTTCAGAACATAGCAAGGGTGCCTTATCCCCCTTTTCCACACAAACAGCTTTGCAGTAGATTACTGAACCATAAATAAAAGAGAAAAGTACTTTAAATGAAGCAAAACAATGAAATAAACACTACAAAATGTTTCTTAGTACACTTGACATATTTTTACATAGATCTGGATTTGAACTCTCACTCCAATGAACCTTGAGAACATAGTAAGGGTGCCTTATCCCTCTTTGCCACACAAACAGCTTTGCAGCAAGAAACTGAAATCATTCTGCAGACAACCAACTGCAACATCATCAACAGTAATATGAAACCATACAAATGTTTGTACATTTATTATGTTTGGATGTAGTGCACTAAGTGATCACATAACCAGTTATTAGTATTGCTTGCAAATATGCAGTTGTGTCTTACCTCTCTGTGTTTGTTGGTTAGTCTTCTCTTATCTGACCAGTAATCTGAGACATGCAGTCTGTTAGCCATTCTATATCATTGTCCTTAAAATGTGTGAGTATATTAAATGGCAATAATATAATATGCAGTTGTCAACAAATGAAGGGGATGTTGGATGTTAATGGACAGAGCCTGTGAATTGTGTGCTGCTTACTTACATTTCCAATCTTGACAAAATTACATCCAACACTTTCTAAGGAGGCATTGCTGTTGTGTTTATTTTCTTCCTGCCAGTAATCATTCACAGTTTAAATCAATTAAAAACAAACACTGACAGAGTGCCTGCATTATGTTTACATCCTTTACACAGAGCCAGGTAGTTGGGATTCAGAAATTATAATAAGTTAACACCTCATTTGCATATTCACCCTGCTGACAGCCCTGAATCTGCACCATAAAAAGGCAACCATGTAGCTATGGAAATTGAAGGTGAGGAGACTTATTTCTGTGCAATACACAGAAAAGAGGCAATTTCTTTGGGATATATCTGAAATGTAATTAAGAAAACTGTTTTTAATAGTGCCATATATATCTATATTGGCAAAGGCTTTTACACTTTTATCTGTATGCATTAGTTAGAAGTGTACTGATGGCATGGGCATGTTTGTCAGAGCATTTCAAATGTATACATGATTGGCAATTCACGGAATGTCCTGTATTCAATCTGTAGACATGTTTCAGGGACAGTTCATTTGATAGCACATTTAGCATTTCAAAGATGGTCTGTTAGTAAAATGTGTCATTTGCCTGTTCTTTTGGTGATGGTGGAGCAGCGCTGGATTTCTGTTATGGCACAAACAAGGACATACCAAAATACCACTGCCTTAGTATCACCACAAACACAAGCCATGCACCAGTACCAAGTAACTTAAAATACACACATTTATTAAGAAAGGTGAGCATTTTCATTCAGTGATATGAACTTCTTCAGAACTGAAAAGTTTCAGTCATACATTAAATATATACTGTGATTAATTCTAATTAAAAGTAATTAAAACCACCAATGAAATAATTATTAAAGACCCATTCAACCTCTTAAAGAGGAACTGTCCCTATAAAGGCATATACCAGAAATATATACATGTGCTTACATAGAAAATGTTATGCAAAATTCAATCATGTATAAGAATAAGTTGTCATCTGTAAAATACATACACATTATGTCAACTGTTAAAATACAAAAAATACAAATACAATATAGGTTAATTTCCAATATTTTAAACTGTATTTTATCTGTATTTTTTTTTTTTGTATTTTTATTATACAGCAACTGGTCAGGTGAAATTCTTGGTTACTGTCAGGGTCTCCTACAGGGCTCTGTCCTAGGCCCATACTTGTTTAGATTGTATGTTTTAGACCTATATTTTTTCATCCAAGGTGTTCTACACTCTGTATGCAGATGTCTTGAAACTGGGTTAATTGATTACGTGTTATAAATTGGGCATGTCTGCAAATGAACTTGACTAAATTCACCATTTGTGCACAGGAGAATAATATGCTGACAAAATACATCAAAAACTAAGGATATGAAATTTGGGAGACATAAATTGAAAGGTGACTATTTAATACAGCACACAGTGACTGAAACTGTAGATTAATTTAAGGACCTGGATATATGGGCAGATCCAGCTCTGAGTTTTTCTAATCATATCATCAAATTGGTTAATGATAGTTATAGAACTAAAGGTTGTATAAAAAGATTTATAAAGGATAGCAAATCAGAAATTATGAAGTCATTGTTTGTTAATTACATTACACACAGTCTTGAGTATGGAATAACAGTATGGAAACCTTATAAGAAAACAAGCATGAGTAACCTGGAAAGAGTACAGTAAAACTATACCAAGGTCATCTATTTAGATAAAAAATTAAGTTATTGTGAAAGACTAAAACATCTGAACTTGTAGAGTGTCTCATGCATATATATAAGAGGAGACCTTATTCAAGTATATAGAGCATTTAGAGACAAGTACCTCTGGAAATGATTGTGGTTATCAAAAAGTAGTAGAGAATCATCAGACTACCTATGGAGAAGATTCTATAGGAATGAGAAGTGTACTAATTTGTTCTCTGAGTTAGCAAACTACCAAATTATATTAAAACAAGGACTAGTTTAGATATTTTTAAGAATAGCCTGGACACTTATGGGAACAAATGTTTTGGTATATTGGCAGAAGTTCCCATGACTGAAATACTTGTATGTGTGTATCATTCTCCTTCATATGATGGAATTTCTCTAAACTCAAAAGTCATAAACACGAAACCAGAATTTCAAATTTAGAAAAACTCGAACATATGAAAGGGACAAAAAAAAATTAACACCTTTCAAATGTTTTCACAAGGGGGCTGCACCACTCCTAATGTGCTTATATACTGTGCCCCCCACACCCCATCTACTTAAATATACCTACTCTGAGATCACACTATAGTGAAGGAAAGGGAAATCTCCCATTCCGTGCTATATGCGTAAGCGCAAAACAGTAGATTTTCCATTCCTCCACTATAGTGTGGTCATGGAACATTCACATTTAAACTGCTAGGGTACAGGGGACCTGGCCCCCTGCAATAAGGTAAGTTAACTTTTTATTTTTTTAAACCTAAGGCTCCCATTCACAATTTTGAGTGAATGGAAAGATTCTGGTCTCGAGATTATGAATTTCGAGCTTCCATCCATTCGATCTTGTGAAGGGGAACCGTATGTATGTATGTATGCATGTATGTATATATAAAGTAACACTAGCTTTTTATATCTCCATATGTGAATCATAGCAGCCTACTTTCTTCTATCTATTGTCTTCAGTTTTCCTCTAACCATGACCTGAGTTAGATTAATAGCACACCAATAACCATGCAAGTCTTTCATCTGCTTGTCTGTTTGTAAAGTGGGATTACACTGATGGACAACAGGAAGAGACGTACTACATAGTATACTGTCTGAATAATTGTTGCATCTATTGGTTTATGTTATGTGCCAGATTGTCACTCTTGGTTCTGCAGTGTTAACATTCCTCTAATATCTTTTGTGGCAGTTATGCAGATATAAGCCATTTCAAAAGGGGTATTTGTTCACAAAAACATATGCAATACTCCTCTTAGCTATACTTCCAAGAAAAATAAGCATGATCTAGAAAAACTTTCCAACAGAATATGTAGATTTATGTTGCTAGTAGCTATATAGAGCACTGTTGTAAAATTGTTAAAAGAGTACAAGTTGGCTGCTCATCATAGAAGGGGAAGCATTTTGCTATGCACTCTGTTATTCAGACTATATTTGCTGTTGAATTTTTTCATCAAAAATCAGGTGTTGCCTTGGGGGCTTCTACAGCACCCATTTTTGTGAATTTGGTTATTATGCTACTGGAAAAAAAACATTCTTATTACAAGTGACTTATTTAAACTTGTTTTCTTTTAAGCAAGATATCTAGATGACATTTTCATTATCTGGGACAGCGACTCCAATACATTAGTTTTTTAGAAGGTTTAAATAATTTTCTTACTTTTAAATATGCATTTGAACATCACACATTTAGTTATTTGGATATTTATATTATGAAATTATCAGTGATGAGGGATTCAAGTCATATGTATATATATATATATATATATATATATATATATATATATATATATATATATATATATAGATCCCTATCAGATGATAGAAACTTCAAATAACTGAAACTCATTTGACTGAGACCATAAGACTGACATTTCAAAATACTGAACTCCCCTTTACAATTCAGTATGTTGAAATTAAGCATTGTAAGATTTCAGTATTATGGGTTTCAGTAAAGTGATTTTTCAGTATTATGGTCTCAGTCAAATGGGATTCAGTCAAGTGAAGTTTCTGTCATCTGATAGGGATCCATATATATATATATATATATATATATATATATATATATATATATATATATATATATATATATATATATATATATATATATATATATATATATATATATATAAAGTCTACTTTTAGTAAGTCATTTCTGTTTTATTCTAGTAACTACTCCTGGAAGATGAAAAAAAAGCATTGTGAAAAGCCATTATGTTAGGGTTTCCAGGCTGGTGTTAGATGAACATGAATTTGTAATGAGATGAGACTTATGAAACAGTTATTCATGGTTAGAGGATATCTGAATTATTCATTAGAAGAGGTTATTGATGAGGTAAATACAAAAGGTAGGACTCCATTGTCTCCATTTTAAGAAAACCACTTACAAGTAGAAAGAATTAGAATGTCAAAGTATATAAGTATGCTTTGTATCAGCCATTTGCTCCTGACAATTCTCAGATGTAGAATATTATCAGGAGACATTGAAATATATTTCAGGGTTAAGAGAGTGTATAAGATAAAATTGACTATATGCCAAAATGTATTTTAAGGAAGGAAGGTAATATTAAAAACATTTTAGAAACAAATAATAAACTTGAATTTGGTACCCACGGAGAAATTTGTTACGTTTATGTATGGTATCTGTAAGTATTGTAAGTTTATACACATATGTAAATTTGTCATCATAGGTGACAACACTCAAAACAGTCTAGGTAAATACTATTGTAACACTGCTGGTGTTATATATATTGCTACATTTCAAACTGTTTGGCATGTTATATAGATAAGACAAAAATGCACTTAAGGACAGAGTTTATCAAAATATTTATTGCATTAAAAATAAAAATTATAGTAATGCTTTATTTAATCATGTTGGACAGTGTCAGAGTTTTAACAAATTTATGATTTTTATAAGGAAAAAGTGGTTAAGACTATAAGGGATGGATGATTTGTATAACCATTTATTAAACAGGAAATTGTGTTGGCAGCATTTATTGGGAGCAGATACTCTTCCGGGTATCAATCATTTTATTTCTATGAACTGCTTTTTATGAATTAAGCAGAATTGTGTGACATATTTATTACTGGTCGAATTGAAGTCATGTGATTGTGTGTAAAGTTCATTTAAATTGTTCATGTGTTTTACTGGGTCCCCTACAGATGATCAAAATCTTAAAATGTTGACTTTCATATGGCAGAGACCATATGATCAAAGTTTTAAAACTTTCTGAACGTTCTGAACGGAGATCTCTGTACAGTGCAGAATGCTAAAATTTCCCTTTTCCTCACTGTAGTGTGATCTCAGAGTTTGTATATTTAAACCGCAGGGGGTGTGATGGCACAGAGGTGTTTTCCCTCCTGCAAAAATGTCCAGAATTATTTTTTTTTTCAGGTGTTCGAACTTTTGAAACATCGATCATATGGTCTTGGCCATATGAAAGTCGATGTTTTAAAAGTTCGATTATCTGTAGTAGACAAATTTTAATATGTAATTTTGATAAACAGCAAAGACTCAATAAAGCCTACATGGTCCATTTACACAGTGTGCACATTGCAGTGTGACGTGCACATGGTAGTACACCATTTTAGATTCAGTAAGTAGCACTGACCACCACTCAAACAAGGTAGACACTGTGGCATGCAAATTACAGCATATGCAGCTGAATTGTATGCTAATCAACCAATCCAAGATGGAGGAGCTATTTAACAAGCTATAAAGCAACCGTGTAGACTCAGTGCTGGTTTTCCCTGCAAATTCCAAAGCCTATTGGAATACAACCACGGAAGGGAGTCTACACAGAAACAATGTTAGGGGCTGTTGCTTTAATTCACGTGTATGTGCAACAGGCTGAAGTCTGTGCTGCTACAGCTGCTGCTGCTAATAGACCAAGGCTGAGAAGGAGAAGAGTTTTCAGACCTTGGGTAACTTATCACAGCCTACATGATGTGGAAATTGTAGAGCACTACAGGGTGGATATGGACACACTACAGAATCTCTGCAACCTGTGTTGTCCTCAACTCCGAGCCAGGGCAAACTAAGGGAAACCCATCCCAATGGAGACAAAGGTATGTATAGCACTTAGAATCCTAGCTACAGGTACCTTTCAGGGACAAACAGAAGACATGCTGGGGGTGTCACAGACATCAGCATCCAAGATCCTTCATCAGTTCTTGAATGCTATGATCCAGCAAACCAGTGACCACATATATTTTCCCTGTATTCCTTATTACAGGGCAATAAATATGCAGGAGTTCTACTCTGTACCAAACTACCCTGAAGTACTGGGTGCCATAGATTGTACACATATAGAAATTAAGACACCACCCAGGGAACAGGGAAGAATCTACATTAATAGAAAGGTCATCTACTCTATTAACTACCAAGTCATGTGTAATGCCAAGGGAATCATCTTGAACATATGTGCTGGCAACCCTGGCAGTTGGCCCAACTCACATATCTGGCACGCCTCTCACCTCCATCAGAGATTCACTAGGAAGGATATCACACAGGATCATTTACTGGGGGATGCAGGTTATGCATTGGATTTGTGGCTGATGATACCCATCAGAAACGCAAACACATCTGCTGAAGAACTCCATAATGTGGCACATGCTCAAACCAGAAATATCATACAGCATGTGTTTGGGCTGATGGAGTTGTGGTTCTGGTGCCTAGATACATCTAGGGGAGCCCTGCAGTACAATCCGTGGACATGTAATGAAATATTCACTGTATGTGCCATGCTACAGAACATGATCCTGAGAACAGCTTCAAACAAAGGGAAGGAGCACATTTCCCACCACCAATGCCAAGGTCCCCACTGCCACAGACAAATGAAAAGTCAGAAGGGGAGCCAGCTGTAGGTGTAGGCAGACATAGGCTTGCTCAGTATGCCCTTGCATTGGCTATGAGATAATGCATAACACGCTGACTCACCATCTAAGAGCCTAAAAAATTACTCCTATGCACATTAATATAGTAACATTGATGTCGGGAAACTCTCACAGACTTTACCTACCCATGTATGGGCTGTGTACTTTTTGCAACAAGCAGAGTCAACCCTGAATAAAATTGTTGCAACTGCTGGACTTACAAAGCAAGTGCTGAACCTAGAGTGTATTGCATAATACTATGAATGAGTGTCATACCCTTGCATTTTGTTACTTGGTAGTGTAAGCAAGTAAAATGTGGGAGATTTGTGCAAAAATGACCTTAACATGTGACAACAATGACTTATTTGACTTATGTGTGCCCATTATTAAGTAGTAGAACTCAGACATCAAAGATTCAGGCAGTCATACTTCCATACCTCTCAACCATACCGAATTCCTTGGTAAATACCAGTTTTGAGGGCAAAATATTGGGGTGCCATGAATTCCCATGTGGCCCCTTTAATTTCCAAATTTCCTGTTTTTTTAATTTTTTTTTTACTCCTGACATCATCATGTGCAGGTCAGGCGCAATTATGTCAGCTTCTGCAAACCAGTCTGTGTGTGCACAGCACAGCTTTTTTCCCCGGCTTGGCTCCTCCTCCAGGTAAAAAACGTAAACCTATATGCAAGACAAACAGCAACAGCTTTACTTATAACAGCTGCAGGCAGGTTGCATTTCTTTATGTGATTACTTATTTATTTTATTTGTTTGTTTGCAGTTTGTTTTCCAGGATAGTCCATTGGGCTACAAGGAGCCCATTTTCAATGGAGTCCTGGGGAGAAAACCTCCAGAGAAATACAAATACATATTACAGAAAGAACACAAATCCATAATATACATTTCAGTTAAATGTTAAATACATATTTTGTATAGTATAAACCCATATTGCACAATTAAAATTGATGTTACATAATACAGAAATAAAAAAAAGATTTTCATTATGTAAATTACATCAGGTTAATTCAGTAAGTAGTTTTTTTTTTTTTTTTAGGGAATTACAATGAGGTAATTTTTTTAGTCATTGTCGAATATGTCCCGAGGGATGTAAAACTTTAGTAGGTAGTGACAGCCAACAAAGTTTGGAAAGTTAGGAAGAAAGTGTGGTAGAATTATGTTGGATGAGAGCAAGAATATTTCCATTGTAAAGTAAGATGCGAGTGCAGTGAAGATTTAAACAAGGAGAGACTGCTGGTGGTGTGGATGTGAGAAGGGAGAGAGTTCCAGAGGCATGCAAGAGAGAAGGACATCAATTGATTCCCAGCAGGATGTGCTGGTTTATGCAATTTAATTAGGTTTTGGGAAATAGATCTTAGGAGTGTGTCTGGTTTATGCATTTCAAAGGTATTTGCTAGGGAGGGGCAGAGACATGGGTTATACATGGGTTTGTGTGCTTGGATGAGCTTGGTATATGTAAGGAAGTTTGGTAATTCTAGCCAACTTAGTTGGTGAAGGGAATTACAGTGGTGAGAAGAGGCTCTATGATCTGCCGCAAATTTAGATATTTTGTTATAACAAGATGAGAGTTTTGTTTTGAGGGAAGATTGTAGGCTGGTTAGGATAGATGCACCATATAAAAGGGATGGGATGAGGTATGTATTAGCTAATGCAATCCTGGTGGTGGGAGAGATAAAGCAACTGTTGCAGTAAAGCATACCTAACCTTTTATGGGTTTTTTTTGATATTTGCTTTAGATGCTTTTCAAATTTTAGTTGATTGTCAAAGATAATTCGTAGTAATTTTGTGTCAGAGACTAGTTGTTGGGGGTTATTATTATTGCTGGTAATTATGAAAGATTTTTTTGTCTAGGGAAGAGGTTTTGGATGCATTGAATAGCATACGTTTTGTGTTGTTGCATTAAAGGCTAGATGGTTGTCGAACATCCACATTTCAGTGGAAGAGAAGGTGGTTTGTGTTAGATTGTTAAGTGTTGTGATGGAAGGGAAGGAACAGATTATAGTAGAATCATTGGCATATTAGATGAGACTGGAGTTAGGAATAACTTAGAAGAAATCATTTATGAATATGTTGAATAGTAGGGGGCCTAGAATGGAACCTTGGGGGCACGTGTGGATGTATTAAGGAACGGTGAGGTAGCTTTTTTCCATTTAACTGCTTGTTGCCTATTTGTGAGAAAGCTTGAGAACCACTGGGTAGAGGAAGGGGATAGGTTAAGTTTAGAGAGTTTGTGGGAAATAGTGTCAAATGCCTTAGAGAGGTCAAGGAAAAGAGTGTATACAAAGTGGCCAGAGTCACAGCTACAGCCTTTGTTGATTGTTTCTAGGAAGGGGAGGAGGGCAGTGGAGAATTACTGTGTCTATACCGCTTTACTTATTTAATGACTTCAGGCAGGAAAAACTGTGTTTACAGGTGTGTGTGTGTGTGTGTGTAAATACCCTGGCTAGTTATAACTGCTAATTAGAGTTACTCAGACTCAAACCCTGTACCTTAGGTACAAGGAGCAAGAGCCTAAATTCTCTATCCATAACACCACCATTTGTGATTCAAGGAGATTACCATAGTTCTCAACTGTCCAAAGTTTTTCAAAATGTCCGGAATGTTTGGCTCATACTTTTGATCTGTTCATTTTAAAATTTATAGTTTTCTGGCAAATCAGTGAGAACTGAATTCAGTAAATAATGATAGCTATTTAGGTTTCAGTCTTCCTATCTTTCAGAAAACACATGGTAACACAAAACATTTTATTCTAGCAACTTTTCTAAGATTATAAAGCAATGTTTAAAATGTGTCCCTGGTTTGGGCTTTTGTCCCAGCAATACATTTTGCCTTTTTCAAGATTTCTTGTGCTGCATAGTTCTTCAGGGGGAGAGAAGTTTAATGCTGCTTATGGCAAGTCTGTTTGTGTTGTTCGTAGCACAACAGATTAACTACTTGCTTTTGATGCAGATGACGGGGGGGTTCTACTCCCACAGTATGTAGATGGATTGCTAATACTCTACTGTGTTGTACTTTTAAAGGGGGTAGATTCTGCAGTCCTGAGAATGTCCTCTTTGGCAGAGGTACCTAGTAACTATGAACCTGTTATCAATTTCCTGTTGTACGTTTAAAGGGGGTGGATGTTGCAGTCCTCAGAATGTCCTCTTTGGCAGAGGTACCTAGTAAATATGAACCTGTTATCAGTTTGCCATCCATTCCCTACTGGAATATTATTAGCTTATTCTTTTTTATGTAACATAGGCAATGTATTCCTCAAAGGCAACATGAAAGAATGAAATATTAAGTTGTTTGCTATCAGCAACCTCATCATTTGTTACAGATCTTGCAGATCTCTTTAATGTGGAATTATTTAGATGACTTTTACTTCTGCAGAGATTGTACATATTTACTGGTGGATTGTAGAAGTCTGAGTAGACATTTATGATGGAAATGTTCTGAATTGGGCAGTTTTGTCATTATTGCTTTATACATTTTGTTTCATTGCTTACTGGAAAAAATGTTCAAAACAATACATTTAAAATGCACCCTAACAAGTCTATCAAAGAACACATGTATGTTTCATATGTAAATGCCCTATGATTTGAAAACAGCCCAATGGTAATCTTTATCCACCACTGGCCAGATGCATTTTCTTTGAATGTGAGTTTCAATGCTGTTTTAATGAATGTGAGCATCAAGGGCAGATACGTTTTAATGCTAAGTCTATTTTTATTGTGAGACTGTATTGCTTTGTT
The DNA here is from genome assembly GCF_019279795.1 of Protopterus annectens. Lineage (NCBI taxonomy): Eukaryota > Metazoa > Chordata > Ceratodontiformes > Protopteridae > Protopterus > Protopterus annectens. The sequence goes on from NC_056731.1 coordinate 268,008,080, forward strand.
TAGCAGATGTCTATTAGTGTTTGTGCTAGAAAATCTAAAATAAAAGTTTTAAATGAAATCCAAATACTCATTGTAGAAGTAAAGCAGTATGCACAGTACAGTGTTTATAGTAAATTGGGTGAAATAGCCAAGTAATGGGACATTGGAATGGCTGCAGAGGACTGTGTATGGGGGGCTCTATTCATCCATGATGTTTTGAGGGGGGGAGGGTGGTAAACTCAAAGACAGCCCCGGGTGGCATAAACTCAAGCTATACCACTAATCAGTAGGCCATGGAGAATGACTTTTGGAGGTCCTAGCAAACTGTAATTTCTTTTGCTAAGATTAGAATATTGCCTGCCATTAAATGCCCTACTTTTAGCACAAAACCCACATACTGCAAGTCACCAAAAACAAAATCCTAAGGTTCATCATCTTCTCCCTTCCCAGTGAACTTCATTGCTACACACTTAAAAAATGGTTACCATTTACTATAAGGTCTGGGCTGGGGCCATATTTTAGTTCACAAAAACATGGATGGATCAACTCTTTATACCACACGAAAGAAAGGCAAGGAAATCCACTATCAGGACATATGGTTCTTTATTACAACTGTTCTGGTACCTCGGCTTTTCTCCTTCTGCTGGAACATTTTCAGCCTCCCAGTATGTCCCTTTATATACCATTTTTAAGCCAACAATAAATCAATTAAATTTTCCTAATTACATTAATTGCATAATTAAATAAATGATTCACCATACAACCAGTTTTCTTGAAAAAGTTACAAACACTCTGAAAGGAAATATTGTTCAACCTATAAACAATACCCCTGTTGGCTCCAAATCATTCATAATAATGTTTAAATACAACTGTAATACCTTTTTTATACAAATAAATATTTATAAATGCATAAATAAAAAACATATCTATACAAAATTATGTACATCCATATCAAATATTTCCACATTTAAATACATTAAATTTTAATATATTATAAATTAATATACATACTAAATATACATTCTTAACACATTATACATGCTTTTAAACTTGATTTTTTTAATTTTATTTTCTCAACTTGATGTTTTAACCTTTAATAACAATAACTCAAATGCATTATTAAGCTGTATCAAATATTAACATTATTTTCCAAATTCATTCCCTGTGGATATAATGTATGAAAATTAATAATCATTTAACTTTCCAGTTTGTTCAACTGATGTTTAAAATTATCACCTAAAGACATGGGGCATGCAAGAATACTAAAAAATAAACTATCTTCCAACCCTTTGTGTTTTGACAGGAAGTGCATAGCCACTGGACTTTTATGACAATGAAATATATGAGGCATGTATAAACTTGGATGAAGAGGATTCAGATGGGAATTTGAGAAATAGTGGTATATCTGAACCTTTTTTTTACTGGATATGGTTGTTTATAAATGCCCAGATTTAAACCAGATAGTAATTTCATGCCCCCCAAAAGTAGTCCAGCCATAAACATTTTTGAAAAGTTTTCAAAATTTAGTGTGTACAAAAGTAGAAAATGCTTATGCCCATTTTGTTAGGAATTTTGAATCATGCAATTTAACTAAGGAAGAATGGATGGCTTTACAAGAACTCCAATGTAATTTGAATGAGACAGTATATAAAACAGCTGACAAGGTAGGTAACTGGGTGGTTATGAATGTGTTGCAGTATGAGGAAATGGTTTCTAACATAATATCAGAAGAGGGATATTGCCATTCTTTCGTGCCATATTTTAGTTGTCTGTTCTTCAGTTTGTGTTTGAAAGTTTGTATCCCACAATTCCATTGAAGTGGGTGGGGTTACACAATTATGTATGTGAAATTTATGTTAAACAGCGTACAGATTTGTACCTATTTTTCATGAGCCTTTGTCCAGATTTTTGATGTTTCCAGGCTGAGAGGTATGTGTAACTCTCAAAAGTAGTGATGGTCACTGCTTGCCCTCATTTTAGCACTATACATCTGTACTGGAAAATCATTAAAGAGAGAAATTAAAAAGTAATTATACATATTTCAGTTTCAGACTTCACAATCTTCACAAGTTTATTTACAATAAAGTTGGAAAATTCTGATGCTATCAACTTTCTAAGGCCAGTATAAGTCAAGGGTACAATTACCAGTTCAACATCACAAATGCAGATATACTAAGCACTAAGTCATATGCACCCTCAGCATCAGACACAAAGCTTATGCATTCCTGAATCTAAAAGATACAAAACAGGGATATGGCACAGTTATCATCACCACTTGCACAGTGTGTTGTGTGTGTGTGTGTGTGTGTGTGTGTGTGTGTGTGTGTGTGTGTGTGTGTGTGTGTGTGTGTGTGTGTGTGTGTGTGTGTGTATACATGGGGGGCAGGAAGCCTAGGCTGACACAAAAGGTCAGTGAGTGTGTGTGAGTAAAAAAGAAAAGCAGGCAGACATTTGGATAAACCAACAAATGGCCAGTGAGACAAAATGAGTTTTAAGCTGCACGGCTGAACCATGTAGATGTTGTAATTGTGTCTGTAGAGGTCATCCAGGGGAAATTGGTGCATGAGTGTCTGCATGAACACAGCCATGCTCTGTGCTAGTTCTATATCTTGGTATGTCAGACAGGTGTGAGCCATGCATGTTAGAGGTTGCAGTTCATCGTTGTCATCCCCAACCATGAAAACTGGCTCTACAAGGAGTTGCACTAGCACATCCATGTTCACAGTCAGATGCACTGCTGCTACTTGAACATGTCTGATGTCTGCTGAATGAGCTCCCCTCATGAGGATGCCCAGGACCATGACCCCATGGCCTGCCATGTCTGGGTATGGACATCTCACCCACTGATAGGGCAGTGGAATTACTGCCCCCTATGGCAGCATGAGCGGACATGGTCACATTGGCTAACAGCAGATGATGTGGTTGACCTACACTCACAAGGATGCCATCCCCCTCCCAGCAGATGTTTCATCACAGACACCACTCATTCCATCACAGACACTGTTCATTCAAATGTGTCATTCATCTGATGCACTGAATCAGCAACACAGTGAAGGCAGTCATGAATGCCAGCCTGTGCCACATCTACAACTTTAAGCATTTCTCTGGAGCACCTATGGGAATGTGCTTGTGCCTGCATGATGGCCCTAAACATACACTGAGTGGCATGCGAAGAGACACCTGGATCAGGTTGAGTATAGGCAGCAGGCCTCCTCAGAGCACCCTAAGACCCTCTTGTGTGGCACCTAACCCACACTTTGGCTACAGCACTGAAGTCACAGTAACCATACTTCTGTGATCAATTGTCTCACCCTCCACCTGTTCAATATATAAAGACTCACTGAAATGGGTAAGTGTAGTCCTACTGGTCGTGTCTGATGGAATTACAGCGGATGGCCGTATGTCAGTCTCAGTGTCAGATTCAACCTCTGCACCCCCGACTGTCCCTTTGATTGGCTACCATCATCATCAGAGTCTGCTCATACTCTGACATCAGGTGGTAGATGTTCCACACTTTCACTGTCAGGATCACCTGTGGTAATAAGTAACAAACATAAGAAAAATTAATACCTAAACTGCTATACTCCAATATATGTTAACAAAACAACAGTGCTGCCACTATTAGACAGTACAGCAATACATGCAACAGTCCTGACATCAACATCACACACTAAAATATTTCTTTGAATTGCTGATCAGTACTAACATAGAAATGTTTGGCTTACCATCTGCAGATGAGGGTATAGTCCGCATGCCAGATGTTCCTGGAATAATTTAAACAATAGGTAAAGGCAACATCATCACAATTAACAGTAACACATGGGGTAATAATTTTACTCCCTTATATGTCCATTCACTATACTTTCAACAACAACTTGGATGACAACTCCTAGCTAAGATAATGAATCAGAATGTGTTGTTAACTGTAGTAATCTTCAATCCACCCCCCCAAACAAAATTCTTGTGAAACAGAAGTGATGACGGTATTCAACAACTGAGAATTAAAAGCTCTGCATTGGACATGCTTACTGTACCTGAAACAGTAGCATCAATGTGGAGGACATGTTTTTCTGCACTTTCTTGGGAGCTCTCTGGATCACTGACAGTGGACATGAACTCTTCATTTGGTGTTAGTGGTGGCTGTATGTCAGGCCCCCGATACCCATCTGATCATGGCCCATTGCAGCTGCTCTCCTCCATGCAGATGAAATCATATCAGTGACCTTATGGGGCACCTGCTCATATGTCCTGCCATGGCCACCCATGGCATTAACATCGCCGACAATCTGCCACCAAATCTGCATTCTGCATGACATATCTCCCCATCCCTTTTCAAGCAGGAAGGCACCATATCACCTAAAAGCATCAACAATAACCTGATTTTCAGTGTCAGTGAAGGGTGGTCTTCAGGGATTGGGATGCCTGGGTGGTATAGTCCTAGATGTTCTAACAGAAGGATAATTCACATAAGTATCACATAACTACAAAATAACTGTTCCCAGATAAAAGAGCAAATATAGCATTTCAGTATTAGCCACTAGAGAGACATAAATCAGTCTAGAGATTTGAAATTCAAACAACAGGCTTGATGCAAAAAAAAAGGAGAGTAACAGCAACATATCCTTGTTTGTTCCATAACAGAAGTGCAGCTTTGCCCCCCCCCCCAAAAGAACAGGCAAATGACACATTTTGCCAACAAACCATCTTTGAAATGCTAAAAGTGCTATCAAATGATCTGTCCCTGAAACATGTCTACAGATTTAACACAGGACATTCCATTTTAAGGTATTGCCAATCATGTATACATGTGAAATGCCTTGACAAACATATACATAGCATCAGTACACTTCCAACTAATGCATACAAAGAAAAGAGTAAAACCCTTGATTCAGATTTTTCTTAATTACATTCCAGCATATGCAGTATGTAGCTGATAAAATGTAAGCATACCCTCTCAAGTTCAGGAATCCTCTGTGCAGAAAAATCCCAAGGTAATAGCCACTTTTCTGTGTTTTCCGCATAAAAAGTCTCTTCACCTTCAGTTTTCATAGCTACACATTTGCCTTTTTATGGTGTAGACTCAGTGCTGTTAGCAGAGTGAATATGCAAATCAGGTATGAACTCATTAGAATAGCTGAATCCCAAACAGTTGGCTCTGTGTAACAGATGGAAACATAGTGTAGGCACTCCCTCAGTATTTATTTTAATGGATTGCAATTGTGAATGATTACTTGTTGGGAGAAGGATAAAACAACAGCACTGCAGGGTGCCCTACATCCAGTGGGTGTGTCAAGTTAGACTTACAATGTGTTAGATGTAAGGTTAGAAATGTAATTAAGCAGGATACAATTCACAGGTTCTGTTCATTAACATCCAAACTTTTCTTCATTTGTTGGCAACTGCATATGATATTATTGCTATTTAATATCCTCAAAAATGTTAATGTCAATGATATAGAATGGCTTACAGATGGCATGTCTCAGATTACTGGTCAGATAAGAGTAGAATGACCAACAAGCACAGATAGGTAAGTCAGATCGGTATATTTGCAAGCAATAGTCATAACTGGTTGTGTGAACACTTATTACACTACATCTAAAAATAATAAATGTACAAGTAACAGTTGTATGGTTTCATATTGCTGTCAATGATGTTGCAGTTGGTTGTATGCAGAATGATTTCAGTTCCTTTTTGTAAAGCTGTTTGCCTGGTAAAGAGGGATAAGGCACCCTTCCTCTGTTCTGAAGGTTCATTGGAGTGAGAATTGAAATCTGGACCTATGTAGAAACATCTCAAGTAAACCATTTTCTAGCATATATGTCATAGACCACTTTTCCTCATTTCAACTACCCCCCCCCATTTTTTTTGGGAAGGCAGTGTTTGTGCGCTTCTCTGCTTAGCATAATCACAGGAAATGAAGGAAAATGAATGTCAGAGGTTTGGCTTTGCTTATCTCATTTGCCCAAAACATGGCTGTGTGTAAACTTGACTGGCCCACCCAGGAAGCTGATAGAACACCTGCAGGCAGGACTCAGTCAATAATTGAAACTGGACATATTCAATTAATCTGTTGGGCACCACACAGACCCATTAAGCAGCATTGTGTGATGGTTAACACAGAGACCTTAAGAATGATTAGTAAATTAGGGGATGGTATGTAGCTAGTACTGTTGCAACAGGTGTAAGCGTTGGGCTGGAGTACAGATGGTCTTAGGTTCTAGTACAGGGTGTTCAACCTTTTTTGTTACTGTTGTGACAGTGCAGTTTATAGCAATGAACTGAAAAATAGACAAATGTTATTTCAGCATTCTTGTGGCAACAGGTGTAAGTGTTGGGCTGCTATACACATGGTCCTTAGTTCTAATACAGGACATTCCATGCACTTTTACTGTTGTTCCACTTCCCCTTGTATGCACTCTCACTTATAACACTTTAGATAGTGGAACTGATATGAATTTTTTGTATAAGGGATGAGACAGCATTATTGTGTTTTCAGATGTATGACTGAGGATGTACTGTGTACTATAGTTCTATAAATATAATTCTGCTATCTGGACTTGGATGGCCTTCACAGTTACCTAAGACACATACACAAATGGATCTATATCCAATAACCTTGTCAGGTTACACACATACATGTGTAACCTCTCATACTGTCACCTGTATTTATGTATGATTCCTGACAATGTCCAAGCAGCACTTCTTCTGTGACAAAGATGGAAAATCAATGGTGTGGAAGAAAATGTTTTGTCCCTTATGCCTAGGTTTGAATATCACAGTGTAAAAATCAATTTTCTCAATGTATAAATGTAAAAACAAATGCGTCAGGTCACTACATATATGCTGCTAGTGCATGTCTACAAACCTAACTCACCACCAGTTACCTTCCAATTTCTAATATATATTTTCAGGCTGCATGACTATATACCCCTCAGACTAACGCTAAGTGTCAGATTAAATTTCAAGTTTCAATTATTTAATTCCTCCCTGCTTGGCGCAGCTGCTCTTTGCTTAACATTGTGGAATCACTGTTTTCATCATTGCTTGGATTTGTGCACTACCAGTAAATGCAATAACTGGAAATGGCGGGAAAGCATCAGTCTCCATTGCTCTAGTTCAGCTGGTAGACATGGCTGGCATTAGAAAGGTGCAAGGTTTATGGCACAGAGGTGGGGTGTCCAGAAATCCAGGACATTTATTGGACTCCTGGAAAAGCACCACAGCCAAAGACTTCTGCAGGAGGACTATTCAGGCTCCTAGTACAAGTCTGAAGCATGGGATAGTTTGACCCAGGCAGTATCCAGTGCCACTGGTATCTCACAACACTGGAGCAGGCTTTTCTCTATAAGCATAACAATAGGCGCTCCTCTTCTAATAAAAGGAATAACAGTAGTTTAAATCATAGCTTTGCTTTTCTACTGTTTCCTTTGCTCTCTTTGAGGGGGACGAGCAAAATTCAAATATAACTGATGAACAGGAAAATTTTCTAGCCTTACCGGAGGCTGGTAATGCTTCAGATTTTAACGGCAGGTTTCGGAGTGACAACCAGCGGGTTAACAACAAACCCGCCACCAATTTTCATGGCAAACGGAATCATGGTGACTGGGGACAACGTAGATATGCTGTAGCTAACTACAAAGGACAATTTAATAAGAAAAAGAGATGAAATTGATATACATTTCATTGTAAATAATGCTTTACTACTGAATTTGTCTAATGGTGTAGTTTCCGATGTTGATAGGTCAGTTTTATGTTTAGGTTTAAAATTCATACCCACTGCTTTACCCAGATTGCATATTTTGAAAAGTGAGATTTTTTTTGTTAGCAGAAAGTTGCATTTGATACAATTTTTTAACAACAAGGATGGTAATGGTGCTAATTATGAATGTTTTGATACTTCTTTTGAGGACTCTTTTTATTCATGTACGTCTGTTTTAGATAGTTCTGTTGATTGTGCTGCTAATGATTGTGCTGCTAATGCATATACTGCTTTTGACACCAATGCAATTAAGGTTAAAAGCTGCTTTATTCCCCCATATACTAATACATGCATAAAGAGTTACATTTCTACCATAAATTTTGAGGTAGAAAAAAATTACAGTATGTTAATGAGTAATAAATCTAATATTTGTTTTAATTTAGATAAGCAACAATGGACTGAATTTTGCAAATTTTGCAATGATAGAAATTTTGTTGTAAAGCCATCTGATAAAGGCAATCAAATAGTGATTTTGAATTTTGCGCAATATTTGGATATGTGTTACATGCATTTAAATGGCAGAAATGCTTATGAGAAATGTGATATTGATTGTTACTTTAAAGCCATTGATAAGTAATTGTTATTGCTTGATAAGGTCAATGTTTGGGTTATTTTTCCCCTAATGATGTTACAAAAAAATTTGGTGTGGATAACAGCAGTCTTGCTGTTTTCTACTGTCTACCTTAGACTCATAAGGGCCTTAATAACTTAACTGGGAGACCTATTGTTTCTGCTGAAAAGTACTTTTTAAAACCTATTAGTACTTTTCTACATGAATTTCTAAAAAAATATGTTCTAGGATTACCCTCATATGTAAGAGATAGCCAAGATTTCCTGACCAAAATACAGGGCTTTAGATGGAATAGTTCTATGTATTGGCTGTGTTTGGACGTAAAAAGTTTATATACCAACATCAGACATGATTTTGATATTCAGGCCCTGTTTCATTTTCTAGGTGACTCCCCTATGGCTTATTTTTTGATTGATTTGGTTGTATTTTGTTTAAAGAATAATTGTTTTATTTTTAATGGGGACATTTTTCACCAGCTGCAGGGGACTGCAATGGGGGCAGCTTTCACCCCCATGTATGCCAACCTGGTTATGGGCAAGTTTGAACTTGATAATATATACCGCCATAACTTCTATAGGTCTCAGGTTTTATTATACTTGAGGTTTATAGATGACCTTATTTTTTGTGTGAAGGCCCTATGAATGTGGCCTCCCAGTTTGTGGAAGATTTACAGGTCAACAATATGGGCCTACAATTTGGGAACATCCAGTTGGGTATGGAGGTTAAACTTTTGGACATCAAACTCAGACAGTTGAATACTGGACTATATAGTAAATATGAACAGAGAAATCAATTCCTATATGGAAATAGTTGCCATCCAGATAATTTAATGAAAGTTTTACCTTATAATGAATTTTTAAGGATACATAGACTTTGTAATATGGATGGTCTTTAATCAGGAAATTTTGGAATCAGAAAAAATGTTTTTAATGTTTTTAGATAGGGGTTATGATACCAGGTTAGTTGTGGAATCAAAAGTTAGGGTAATGGAATTAAGATGGCCTAATGTTCAAATCAGTTGTGGAGCCTAAAGTATTGGTAATGTTCACAGTGATAGTGGGCCTGCCTACATAGGCATTGCTTTACATAGGCAACAATAAAGTGAACTCTAATGATATTTACTTTGTCACTACTTTTACTGTTATTAGTGACAAAGTTGTGAATACTGTTCATCAGTTTTGGCCCATGTTACACAGGGACAAGGAATTGAGCTTATTGCTTCCTAAAAGATTGCAGATCTCTTATAAGAAAGCTAGAAATTTAGGGGACATGGCAGTACACAATCCGTTTGAACTCCCCATTGTGGGACTTAGCACAAAAATTTTAACACCTATAGGCACTATACCCTGTAATAAATGCTCTGTATGCAAAAATGTGGTTAATTGTTTCAAATATATTAATGGACATTATTTTTCTGTGAGGTGCAATTTTACTTGTAATACTTGTGGGGCTATATATGCTTTGAAATGCAGTTGTAGTACATATTATATTGGTGAAACTAGTTGAAGTTTCAAAGTGCATTTTCAAGAGGACCTAAGAGACATAAAAATGCTAAAATAGACAGCCCTTTAGGTAGTCATTTTCTTGACTTTCATAGTTCAAACCCTGATTATATTTGGGGTTGTGTTCTGGAGAAAGTTGAGGTATCTCTGGGTGAACTTGTTATCTTAAATAGTAAGCTTCGTAAAAAGGAAACTTCATATATTTTAAAATTTAACACACTGGAACCATTAGGGTTAAATAAAGATTCTGATTGGAAATATGTAATTTAATTAATTAGCAGTGGGTGTGACTTGTTTATTTTTACTTGTATATTATTGTGATGATTGTTATGGCTTTTTTACTCTTTGAAGGCTGAATAGTCAAGGCGCTAAGCTAATAAATCTTCTGGTTTATTTTTTGGCTTGTTCATTGCCTGTGGTATTTCTTCTTTCTTTTATTTTGTGGTACTAGTACATGACTATATACACATCAAACTAAGGCCAAGTGTCAGATTAACTTTCCACTTTCAATTATTTAATTCCTCCCTGCTTGGCACAGCTGCTCTCTGCTTAACATTGTGGAATCACTGTTTTCATCATTGCTTGGATTTGTGCACTACCAGCAAATGCAATAACTGGAACTGGCGGGAAAGCATCAGTCTCCATTTCTCTAGTTCAGCTGCTAGACATGGCTAGTCTTAGAAAGATGCAGGGTTTATGGCACAGAGGTGGGGTGTCCAGAAATCCAGGACATTTATTGGACTCCTGGAAAAGCGCTACAGCCAAAGACTTCTGCAGGAGGACTTTTCAGGCTCCTAGTACAAGTCTGAAGCATGGGATAGTTTGACCCAGGCAATATCCAGTGCCATTAGTATCTCATACATTGGAGATCAATGCAGGCATTATTTTAATGACGTACACAGGAGAAAAATGGCTACTATCAATTATTGATTGAAGGAATTTGAGATTGCAGACATCTCACAGCTGTGTTAGTATGATATTAAGAGAGTACTTGTAAGACTTAGAAAACTAAATATATGCAAAACTGGTAAGCATAATGCTCAATAAGGGTACTTGTGTTTTTACATAGCTAGGCTTATAAAAACACTAGGGCCATTAGGTTAATAACCTCCTATGAAACTATGACCCTATGCTGGCCTCCCAACATCTTGTCTTCAACATACCATGCTATCATCCACTATAAGTTGACTTGCAGTACTGTAAACTTCAGACGTGCCATGGTGCTTGCATAAAATACTGAGCTCTGTATTCTATGTACTTAGATAGATATGAGTTCTGTTCTCAATGCAGTCAACTGTGTGTGCATGTGTGTGTCTAGAAAGCAGAGCAGAAGTATGTATCCTACAGTTGCTGCACCAATCTGATGGTTTGGCAGTATTTTATTTTTTACATAAGCTATGCTATTACCCAGACAAAATCCCAACCCTCCAACATCTAATACGATCTCACACCACAACACGAGCCTTGAGATCCAGCACCCTTAATCTTCTAGAAGTCACCAAATATAACAATGAAGCAGGGAAGTCTCTCTATAGCTATTACATCTCCAAACTCTGGAACTCTCTACCAGCCACCCTTACATCCAATACCTCTGCTACACAATTTAAAAATCTCCTAAAAAAACACCTTACAAACAACTGGCTATGCTCCTATAATGCCCCTGAGTAAAGACAAGTATAAAAGCAACAACTATTTACATAAACATAGACCAAAGTTTCCCACCGAGTTTCTAATTCTAATGTGACCTTATGAAAGCATAACTGCAAAATACTGCAACTATAAATTGTAAACAAATGTACACACAAAAGTTATGTCTGCTATGTACCACAATGAACTAGAAGTGCATTATCTCTGTATTGTAAATAGTTACTAGTCTGTAGTAGTTTGTTTGTGTATTGTATGTAAATGGAGCTTTTCTCTCCGGGCCTCTGCTGAAAATGGACATGTCCAGCCGGACTTTCCTGGTCAACAAATGTAAAATAAAATAAAATAAAATAAATAAATCAAAGTTATAGTAAATCAAAATAGCAGGACTGAGCGAAAACAAGTGTAACACTTAAAGTTCAAAGTACTTTATTATCAATAATTAATAAGATAAGCGCTTTCGCTGTGTAGCTTCATCAGATCTTACATTCATTCTAAGATTCCACATCTTATATATACACAGGTTTTAAACAATTAATCAATCAAGTAAGTTAATTGGTATGATTATTTAAAGAAGCAGGCAGACATCAAAGACCCAGCTTAATATACAAATCTGATAAAGATAAAACCATTTAAAAACAATCTCATATATAAAGTATACATAGGAAACACATATATAAAAAGTTATATAAAAAATATGTATAAAAACATATCAGTTAGTACATATATATTTGTAATTAAAATAGATATTAGCGTGAAAAAGATTCTATAGACAAGTATGCTTAATGTCTAACATATAACATTTCATATATATGTATGTATAAATTAATATAATGTCTTATAAAATAAAGTAACCACACTACATGTGGTAACTAAATCTATGACGTAATGACATGGTAGTGATATAAAAGACAATTCGTTTACAGAGAGATAGAATACCTATTTCTAGGGGGTTTATCTAATGTTTCTACGCTGTCTTAATTTTGGCTTGATAGAGGCCCTATCATTGAGGCCTAATCCTTTATCTGATCTTAGTAGAATTATCCATTCAGTTTCCTTACTCCCTGTATATATCTTAATGTCACCCCCTCTAGAGTTGGGAGTAATTACTTCAAGTACCTTGAACAAAAATCTATGTGTGTCATCATTTAATGCTACATGCTTGGCAAGGGCATTATGTAATGTATCTTTCCTTATGTGATATACATATACAATGTCATCAACTATAAAGTGTTGTCTGAGACACTCCCTGTTGGACTTGAGCTGTGGTGCTCAATTTAAATATATAGTTCTGTAGTTTGTGAACTTAGATAGATAGGGGTTCTATTCTCTCTGCTGTCAATTGGGTGTGTGTTTGTGCTCTTGCTTGACATTATAAATAGCTTTTTACACTAGCATGTGGAACACTCTTATTACCATATTCTCCTTTTCAGACACTACTGATGTCATCAGCGATATCTGATTTGTGGATATGCACTATTCCCACCAGGGCAGGGTCAGAGACTGGCCTTGAGGCTAGGCAGAAGTCACCTCATCCTATACGATACAGTTTACAGTGACATGGATTTCAGTCCTTCTACATACATCATGGCATTGTCTGTAGGTTCTGTTTTGTCTTGATGAGAAATCCCTGTGGTCCCTCCAGCTGCTGCATGTGTCTGGCGAGGTACATGCAAAAGAGAACATTATACTCTATTAGTGTTCTGATGAGGTTCAAATACAGTGCATTCATATAGTCCTAAGATCTGAATATGATGGAGTGAGTTATGATGTGCACAACATAGGCTTTAAGTACCAGTGTGGACACTTGGTGGTTGAAATTCAGATTATTAAATATATGTGTTTCCAGTCCATGTATCACTGGGTTTCAGCATAGCAGTACTTTTGTCAATGCTGTAATTTGCATGGAATTCTACTTTTCAAAAGGACAAAATAAAGACATGTTTCTGCGTTTATTTGTAGATCATGTGGCTTTGTCATCAATCATTTGTCTGTTGACTTAGCCCTTCTTGTAGTATGCTATCATCATTGGTGGACTCAATGATTGCACCCAATATGCAAGAATCAGCAAACTTGGTAAGCCATAGCCCATATACGTACTTTAGCCTGAATTGTTTTGAAACAGATTTCAAACAGTAATGGGCCAAGCACAGATCCCAAGGGTATGCCAGTGGTGATAGCTCTACTGGTACAGGTTGGTTAACTAACTTTCACAGTATGTGTTCTGTCAGTGAACCAGTTGGTTACCTATTTAGTGAAATAAGGGTTAATCCCCAACTGGGAGAGTTTCTCAATGATACCTGTGTGGGGAAGTATATCAAAACCATAGGCCAGATCAAGATAGGCAGTATGCACTGTCTAACCTTCATCCAGGCCTTCCACACAGAATCAATGGGCTGTGACAACATCACAGATCACCTATGGCGTGACTCATCACATGAACCTTCCTGATATGGTTGAATACACACTTCAACACACCCTCCACATGGGCTATGTTCCCGTAGAAGGGTGTACATCAACATGCATCTATCTTAGTTGGGAGGAACAGCACCTGATGCATGCATGTATAGACACATCCTGACTCTCAACTGTAAGGTAGCTCAACATGTCATCATGGATCTTTTCTAAATGGGCACTAGTAATATCCCCAACTGTGTGCAACACATCTGTGTGAGTTGCTAGCACTACATCATGTCTGTTACATCTGATAGATGTCATCAAAGAGGTCATCAAGGGCATGCATGATGATAACACTATCATCCTGTGGAACTTGATCAGGCCAAGACATTTGACATTAATCCACACTGATGTATTCAATCAACAATGTCAGATGTGGCCATAAACAACTATATCACTAAGTAGGTAGACAAGTTATCACATATGTAGCATCTCACTATGTTTAAATGTGTGAAGTGACCTATATCTTAGGCCCAGTGATCAGGTCCATACATCAGGGCTCTCTGCTAGGCCCTTTACTGTTCATTATTTAAGTGATGGACCTCACAGATGATATACACATATTCATAGGTTCATAGGTTCATACTAGGCTATCTGCCCTAGGGCATTTATAAGCCTAGCCAGAGTGCGTATGGCTTTCGCCACCCATTTTAAATTAATTTTGCTATGCCCTTTTTCGAGGTTAGTATACTGCGCTTCTGTCTAACAGTGACACAGAAGTGATACCCGGGGTAAACCTACGATCTCCCATCCACTCATCAAGATTCCTCTTGAAGAGAGTCAATGGGGGACTCTGCCTAACCTGGACAGGGATTTTATTCCAGAGTGAAGGGAGCCTCTGGGTTATGAATCTGTCCCTCCAGCATGTCCTATTTATTTCAGTGTTGAGGTTTAAGTCCCTCGAGCTCGTAGCTCGATGGGATTTGGATTTTCTGAGGTGCAGCATGTCCATTAATTCCGGGTTGGACATGGCTTTATAAGTCAGGCACAGATCGCCTCTGAGCAGGCGGTATGCCACTGAGTAGAGCTGGAGTTTCTTTAACCGGGCAGCATACGGCATCTGTTTGAGCCCCTTGATCCTCTTGGTGAGGTACTTTTGGGGTCTTTCCAGTTGCTGCAGGTGTCTGGTAAGGTACATCCCAAAAGGGGCATTGTACTCAATTATGGGCCTGATGAGGGATGAGTAAAGAGGCACGATGACCTCCCCTGATCTAGATGTGAATCCCTTCATGATTAGGTGGGCTATATAAAATGTTTTTCTAACCACTTTGGCCACGTGGTTGTCAATGAGAGATTGCTATCAACTTGGGTCCCCAGGTCCTTAATTACTTCTTCTGTACTTAATGGATTACCACCTATGTGGTAATTTGTGGGCACTTTGTTTTTGCCAAAGGGGATGACCATACACTTTTTGGCGTTTAGCTTGAGGACATGGCTCTGGCACCAGTTGTCTGTTTCTATGAGGCCCTTTTGGAGGATGCTTGTGTCAGCTGGAGAGTCTATTATGGTGCCCAGTTTGCAGTCATCTGCGAACTTGGTCAGCCACAGTCCTTCCATGTTGGCCTGTACCTCCGAGAAATATATACCGAACAAGAGAGGTCCCAAGACTGAGCCTTGTGGGATGCCACTTGTAACTGGTTTGGAGTCTGACATGGCTCCAGCTATTCTAACCATGTGGGTTCTGTCCTTGAGCCAGTTTTCAACCCATCTAGTGACATAGGGGTTTATATTTAAGCTGGTGAGCTTATCTATAATGCCCGAGTGGGGTATTGTATCGAAGGCTTTTGCGAGGACCAGGTAGGCTGTGTGGACCACCTTCCCCTCGTCAATGGCCTTGGTGACTGTTTCAAAGAAATCGAGCAGGTTTAAGAGGCAGGATCTGCCCTTAACAAAGCCAAACTGGGTAGGATCCAGTGTCTGTAGGTCCCCAATATCTTTATTTATGAGGTCCATGATGATCCTTTCCATAGCTTTGCAGACCAAGATAGTCAGGCTTATGGGGTGATAGTTTCCAGGATCCGTTGAGGCACCACCTTTGTGGAGAGGGACCACTGTTGCTGTACGCCACTCTTTGGGTACATATCCTGTAGTAAGGCTAAGATTGAACAGTAGTTTTATGTTTGGGTTTAGCTCTTCTTGGAGTTCATGTAGGACGCAGCCCGGGACACCATCTGGTCCCATTGATGCTGTGTTTTTTGCTTTGGAGAGGGCGGCTCTTACCTGAGCATCTGAGATTGTGTCCAAACAGCTGCATGAAGGACTACAGACTGTGGACAAAAATATTAGTATAGTACAGACAGTATCAGATTGCTGCCATAGCCATGACAAAATTGCAATGACAAGAAAATATGGGGTGTTGGTTACATCAAGAAAACAAACACACAACCCAAGTAAAATGTGGACATCACACACTGTAATCAGACCAATAGGTATGTGACTTGTATACTGAGTATAGATGGTAAGTAGAACATCCAAGAACATGTGGTCACAGTGCTGACTACTCCCTTGTATGTAACACAAGTACTAAGTATGTGAAGGACATCCACATCAGAGGCACTAATACTTCCATAATTCCCAGCCTTCATCATGCCATTAACTGAATGCAATGCACCCTTCTTCATGTACCTCCCTACATATCTTCCACTGATATGTAACTGAAGTGTACCAACTTTGTCACAGTGAGCTGTCATACAGCTTATAGGCCATACCTAGGTATTCTTTTTGTAGCATAAACATTACTGTCTGATGGTGTGGAACCCCCCATCAAGTTGTTACAACAGATGTATGCATGCTACCTGTTTTGGTGATGCACACAGTACATACATAGGTGTTTGACAATATTAATGGCATGGATAACATTCATGACAGTGTGGATTGTGCCAAATATATATATATATATATATATATATATATATATATATATATATATATATATATATGTCTACTGCTTTTGGTCGAATTACATTTGGTCAAAAATTATTTCAGGCAGCCCGCTTCAATGAAAGCTCATTTGATTGAAAGCTCATGTGGTCGAATTCCATTTGGTTGAAAATGGAATGTAGTCCCTGCCCCACTGCAGTGCGACCCTGGAGTGAGAATATAAAGTTAGGGGGGTTACAGCCCCCCACATTTTAAAACTAGTTTTTACTGACGTTATATGTTTCAATGTATTTGTAATGGATACACAAGTATATAATAGTGAATACACTGCAATTATGTGTGGGGGGGCTATGCCCCCATGCCCCCCAATGTGGGGGAGCTGTGCCCCCCACATACACCCTAGCTTTATATTTTCACTCCAGGGTCACACTGCAGTGGGGCAGAGGCTATATTCCATTTTTGACCAAATGGAATTCATCCAAATGGGTTTTCAGTGAAATGCATTTTCGGTGAAGTGGGCTGTCTGAAATCATTTTCGACCTAATAGAATTTGACCAAAAGCATTAGACCCACACATATATATATATATATATATATATATATATATATATATATATATATATATATATATATATATTCTATGGACACCAGTCAACTAGCCTGTATTGATCATGATGGCACATATAGTACAGAACTGTCCCTCCTAACACTTCCAGCTGATGTTACAGTGCCAGGACTATGTGTAATTACCCTCATAGCATGTGGACATATAATAGTTGAACAGGTTTGTGCAGAATCATCTCTGATCACACTAAATCTCATGCTATGTCAGAGGCATGGGGCTAAGGGTGATATTATTCTGATATTGTCCAAGACTGTGGTTGGTTCTTTTAATGTTGTCCATGAGCCTTTACCTGTGTCCCACTTGCTGGATATCTCTGCTGAGATTACACTCATATTCATAAAAATCAATTTGCACAGTTTCACAATATGCAGCCTACCCCAAATGCATGTCATATTCCTGATAGATGTCCTCTGCATTATTCATGTAAGAAATCTTATCTCACACAGACATCTTCCCTATTGTTATGTCACCTTATGTGACAGTCACATAATACACATTTTCACTGTGCAATCCCTACTGTACCATATTAATATGTGACTGGTGTTGTCACTACAACCATCTTTCACTAATATGCCCTCATCTGACGTACATTAGGTTATTTCACCTGTCCTCTTTCCCTGTGTTCATTCCTACAATTCATCTGCGTGTCTCTATTCAATACACACACTTCCCCTGAGTGTTTATTTTACATGGTAGTCCATGTACCATTACAGATCTTTTACACAACTTCAGTACAGAATGCCAGGAATGGGATTTCACAATACCCTGCACTGTAGCTCCACTGTCCTGTACTGTGTCTGGACCATATACTTAACATTCATACCTCTTAGCTGTCCAGATTTTCAAAGATTGTCCAAATGTATTCCTTATCAAATTTATGGCTCTCCGCCATATCACTGGGATGATCTCAGGACCAATGTGAGTTTCATACTTCAAATCCTTCAGAACTTGTATTTTAACACAAATGTCTGGTTATTCTATTCTATTCTTTCATTTCTATAGGGAAAATATGTTAAATATGACCCTATTATGTTAAACATATCCCTATTTCTGGGTCATTACCCCCCATTATGTTGGACTTTGTCTAGATGTCTTGCACTAAAAGATTGAGAGCTATCTTTGAAGCACTGGTGTTCATTATGGCATTCTACGCAAAACCGTGGACCATCAGTGCTCTGATTTAAACATGAGTGTTATCTGTGTTCACTTACAGGATTTCTTAGCCGGCAATACTGTTGCCAGCCACAGAACCTCACTTATTTACATTTAAATGTGGTGCACAGCATGAATATGCAATAAGCGCTGTTGTTTCCCTCGCATCACCAAGCACACATACAAACTCTGTGTAGGTTTTGCGTGAAGCCTACATGGAGTTTACTGGATCCCAGGAAAGTCTATGTCATATGTAGATAAAAGTGCTTAACTTATATAATTAAATTATTTTTGTGATTCTGAGAGGCGGAGTTTTAGTTTGGAGTTTTTGTTTGAATTATTCCTCTGCTTTGACTGTTATGGAAATATATTTGTTTTTGTAATGTTTCCAACACATAGACTTTTAACAGACTATGGACTGTGTCCTTGTTATGCAAACCAAGATAAAACTCATTAACCTGGAGTACTCTGTCCTGGAATATTTCCAGTTTAATCCCTCTGATTACAATGATACATACGTCAAGTTAAACAACATGGTCTTATACCAGCCAAGTCATCTTTGTGCTTGATGGAAATGGTCATTTCTTTAATTCTCTATACATTATTCTTCAAAACTGTGCCTCTGGTTATTCTGAATAGTATCCTCTTCACCTAACTTTATGACCTCATATCAAGATAGTCATCTTTTCAGAAATCAGGATTGCACATACCTGACATGTCCCTTTGCTTCTGGTCATACACCAGCTACTTCATCTTCTAGTCCCAAATCTACTTCCATAGTCCTCTTCATCTCAAGAACAGATTAACACAGCTGCACTTCATTTATCATAAGCATGATAGCTTTGCACACTATCTTTATCACCACATGAACGTCTTGCTGGTTCCCCTGAAAAAAAATTATCCATCCAAATGAACTGTTTATGCCAACAAAGACTTTATCTAATGCTTCAGCTTATCATCTATTATATCAAAAAAAACAAACAAAAAAAAAAACAAACAAACATATGAAAAAAAATAATAAATAAATAAAAAATGCAAATAAGCTACCCAGCCAACCAAAATATGAATGTTAAGTGGACATTGCATTCACTGCAACACATAAACTGTATAATCCATCTAAACTTGTTGCTTTTATGTGAATCCTAAATTCTCTGTTGCTCTGATTATATAATCAATTTGACAAACATTTAGAAACTGCCTATTGTGACTGTCTGCACCTGCACTACCCAAAAAATGAAGGTTGTTGTCCACAATATTAATTTTCCCTATACTGTTCTTATACCTGTGGCTTTCTGAAAACTTTTGTGGGAATAGATGCCCACTCTGACTTAGCTGTACCATTCCCCTTATTTTTATTAGCATTGCCTGCTGCTATGTTCTTTCTGTACACATATTTTTCTATATCAATGTTTTTAATTTATGGAATAAATTTTTATAGTATTTTTTATTTGTTCACTCAAAATTTTTTAACCAGTCTTGTTGTTTGTGGAACTTAGTGGATATGTTTAAATTTGGCTAGGTATTATATGCATTGTTAAATTGATTCTTTGATTTGTTTTAGATGAAATGATTTGTACTAAGCACTTTTTCTAAGGGCAGTTCAACTAATGTTATTTTATAGCTGATGATTGGCTTATCAATTAATTAATTAAGTGCTTGTAAAACATTTTTCACTGTTTATTCTGTTGTAGTTAGAGGTTTCTTTGACTCTGATGAAGCCAATTTCTGGCAAAAGCGCTTAGTCGAAGGAACATTTTTTTGTCAATAAAGCTGGTGTGTTTCAGGTCATTGTTGGGATTATCTTTTTATTTTCCAAGTTTTTTGTTCCTGTTGGGAATCTGTTTTTGCTGTGTTTTGTATTACATCCTGCACAGCCCAGGACACCCTGGCTTTTTGTTGACGTATGGATGCAGCCATTGTTGAACTTAGCAGTTCTGTCCAGAGGCTTACTGCCTTGCTCACATGACATGAGGCAGGTGAATGCTCTATTCCTATGTTTACTAGTACACAGGCTGAACTGTTTACTTTGCATTCACCTGTGGCAAGTGGGTCTAACCAGACGAATGCAGGAAATGCACGGGCTGAACCATGAGGATGTGACCTGTTGGAATGGTTGAGAACACCGGAGTTTTGTTTTTCTGAAAGCAATGGTGGGTCGGACATCAGACCTACTTTGCAAAAACAACTTTTCAATTTCGAGTCTGTGTTTAAGAAATTCAGAGCACTTCAGTTGGACAATGCAATCCTCAGTAAATCTTTGGCACTTAAGCAAGTGCCTAAAGGGTTGAGATTGTGGAAGTTACAGTTTGGTATAGATCAAGAATCCAGCGTGTTTGGTGAACTGGTCGAGCTGTTTGACAAAACAGGTTTGGCGCTTTTAGACATTTTTATTAGAAACAATCATAGCAAGCTGGCAGTATTGGAAAAAGAAATCAATGCTTTACATTCTAACATTGTGAATGATCTGTTATTTCCACAATATACCCCCATTACCAAAAACTATTTAAAAATGTTGACGCTTTTGTCAAAAACAATGTTAACATTAAATGTAAGAAGTTGGCAAGAGATCAAGCTGACTATAAAAACAAATGTGTGTATCCCACAAAAGACTTTAGGTCTACTCACTCGAATGACGATGTCAATAGTCACGAACAAAGTGACAACTATGAGGAGGGTTATTTCTTGGACAATGACAATTCTGATGGTGACCATTTTTTGGAACAACCGCCCTCTCTGAGGAGATCGGAGAGGTTAAAGAATCAGAGGCAGGGCGAGTCTTGGAACCAATACAATGGTCACAACCAGCGCAGGAACTATTACAACCACAAAAAATACCAGAGGCAAACCAACAACAGCTATTAGATGACTTCAACTGTTCAGGCCTAGGTTTTGGGACTGATGGTTTTGACTTTGGTACAATGGATAACTCAAAGAATTTTGGTTTTGCGAATTCATTTAGACATTCTGATGATATGAGTGGTGAAATTACTGTGCACAATGGTTTCACCATTTACAATTTCAGTGGTTTGACTATTAACGAAGCACATTTCAAACTGTTAAGTAAAGGGACTGCATTTGTCCCAGTTTTTAAACTTGACATAGCTGATGTTCTTATTAGTTTGAAGCTTTACACCCGGCAACATAATCTTAGGATGTTTTTTTCTGAACATGCCAACACTAATACTAATGATTGTATGGGAACCTTAAAAAGAAAAAGTACGTTTATTCCCCCAAATCACATGGAAGTTCATATTTTTGAAAGGATGTGTGAAAAAGAATTTAGAGAAATTATTCAAAATAACAACTCTAATTTCTTTACACAGCATGACAATCTCAGTCATGAGGAAAGACTAATTCTTTGTAATTTAGCAAAAAACAGGGATGTCAGGAGTATGAAACCCGACAAGGGTGGGGGGGGGGCAGTCATTATGGGTCACATAGACTATGTATCTAGGATGCATGAGATTCTGAATGACACAAACACATAACATAGAGTTTCAAAAAATGAAATAAACAGAGCCTACACTGGTGTTGATTTATACTTAATGGATGCTTTATATCAAGGTGTCTTAGATGAAAATGAAGTAAAATTCTTGACAGTCCCCCACCCAATCACACCAGTCATTTTTGGGATTCCCAAAATTCACAAAAATGTCAACAACCCACCCTTTAGACCTGTTGTGGTGGCCAGGGGTTCTAAGACTGAACCTTTGGCGGCATTTGTGGATTTTGGGTCCCAATGTGTGGTCAATGGAATTGAGCATATTCTGAAGGATTCATGGCACTGTTTGGAATGCTTGAGACATACCAACAGTGCCACTCAATATTCTTTTCTCATCATTGATGTGGTGAATTTATTCACGGTTATTCCCCATGATGAGGGGTTAAATTGGTTCGGAGAATCCTTGCTCACATGTGATAGGATAGATAGAAAAAAGATTGACCAACCAGTTCTTAGGAATAACAATTTAACCTTTGAAGGTGAATTGTTTCACCAGATTGCTGGTGTTGCCATGGGTGCCAAATGTGCCCCTGTCTATGCAAATTTGGTCTTGTTACATTGGGAAAGATCCCATATTTTTTGCACTAACTTTATGCAAAATATTCTGATGTACAATAGGTTCCTTGATGATGTTCTTATTTTGTGGAAAGGCAATGAGGAGGAGGTTAAAACATTTGTAGAGTACTTAAATCATACCACTACCTTCCTTAAATTCACCTACACGTGGCACCAGACCGAAATAGATTATCTTGACATTCATCTCAAGATCACTGATAAGGGGCTACAAAGTAACATACACAGGAAAAAAACACATTCCAACTCCCTACTTCATTTCAATAGCTGCCACCCTCACCACCAGAGAAAAAGCATTATTAAAGGTCAAATGGTGAGGTTATCAAGACTGGTTAGTGATGAGAAGGGATAATTCTGATGTACTTGTTTTAAAATACAACCCTTTGGGTACCCCCCTTATTGAAACAACTAAAAAATTGTGGCAAGTTTGTTTCAATTAATTCACGAAGACAAAGTTCGGGGCTCAACCCATGGTTGTATTCAGTAGGGGGAAAAACATTAAAAACATCCTGGAGGACAAGAAAAATAGATGGTACAAGTCTTTGATGGTCAAATGTGGGTCATGCAAATGTTGTCGCTACATTAATGATGGACCATATGTGGTGATCCATGGGCATGATTATGCTTTATCATGCCCAGGGAGATGTAGTTGTAATACTTTGATGTTGGTCTATGTTGCCACATGTGTCAGTTGCCATGCTTTCTATGTGGGAAAAACTGTCCAAAAGCTAGAGGACAGGATTGGTGAACATCTTAGGGCCATTAGAAGGAAAGATGGGCACAATGCTCTATTCAATCATAGTGTTGGTTGTCCCAGTTTTAAAAAATGCATTTTCTTTGTTATTGATCGGATGATACCGAACTGTAGGGGTGGCGATGACAGACGTCTTGCTGAAAGCAAAGAAACAAGGTGGCAATTGAGGTTAAATGCTAAGCGACCACCAGGACTTAATGAAGGTATTTCCCTCATGCCCATGTTAAAGCAGAGATTTAATAACATTATTTAGCACATTCACTATACTGGGTACAATATTTATTTTCTTCCCAGAACAGGTACACTATGGGGACGTAATAGTGTTTTGAATAAGTCTGAAACCATAGTTTGGTATTGTTTCAAACTTCAAAAGTTAAAAGTTAATGGTTTTTCAGCTTGGGTATGTTTATTAGCATTGCCTGCTGCTATGTTCTTTCTATACACATTTTTTTATAGCAATGTTTTTAGACTCATGGAATAAATTTGTATAGTATTTTTTATATGTTCACTCAAAATTTTTTAACCAATTTTGTTGTTTGTGGAACTTAGTGGATATGTTTAAATTTGGCTAGGTATTATACGCATTGTTAAATGGATTCTTTGATTTGTTTTAGATTAAATTATTTGTACTAAGCATTTTTTCTAAGGGCGGTTCAACTAATGTTATTTTATGGCTGATGATTGGCTTATCAATTAACTAATTAAGTGTTTGTAAAATTTTTTTCACTATTTATTCTGTTGTAGTTAGAGGTTTCTTTGACTCTGATGAGGCCAATTTCTGGTGAAAGCACTTAGTCGAAGGAACATGTTGTTGTCAATAAAGCTGGTGTGTTCCAGGTCATTGTTGGGATTATATTTTTATTTTCCAAGTTTTTTGGTCCTGTTGGGAATCTGTTTTTGCTGTGTTTTGTATTCCATTTCCCTTATTTGAATGTTTAATGATAGTGCAGTGGCCCTTGTAAACATAGCCTCATCTCATCACCTGCTTACTTTGTTTTCTTGAAAGTCTTATTATCTTTTGTCTGTGTCTGTTTTGTGGCTTACATTTTTTCTCAATTTTTTTTTTAATTTTTCAAATACATTTGAATGAATTCCATAGTAATTATACATAACATCTTAAATAACTATGTAAATTATTTACATTAGCCTGACACGATAACAGATCTTAATGTATACAGTTACTTTATAAGTATGTCCAATCCATTATCAGAGTATCTGATCAATTATTGTATAGTGTCACTCAATGATAAGAGTTTTCCCCAAGGGCTGTTGATAAATGGCTTTGGATAAATTCTTAGTTCTTCAATTTCAATTTCCAATAATGTTGTGGTCTTCAGTAGGCTGTAGAAGTCTACCAAAGTTGCTATTGTGTTTGTATTCCATCTTCTTGTTATACACTTCCTTGAAATTGTAAGTATAGTCCAGACTAGATACATGTTTGACCTATTCAAATGAGGACTTTCATTCACATTTAATAATACAAGAGCTTTAGTTAAATAAAATGATTCATTAAATAAAGCTTGTAGAAAGTTATTAATACCATTCCAAAATGGCTTAATTTTAACACAATCAAAGAAAACATGGTTCCAATCTGCATTGTATACTTACTAACATCTTCAACATATTCCTTTTTTAGAAGAACTAATTTTATTGATTCTATCTGAGGTTAAAAATGACCTATGCAAGCATTTCCAATTAAAATCTTTCCAGTATTGTGTAAAGGATGTATATTTTATCGATAATAAGATAGTTGTTTTAATATATTCAGTTAACTATATTGAGTGTCCTTTTGTTATATATTTCCAATATGAGGTTTTTGGGTGTTGTTTTATAGTTTATCAATATTTTGTAAAATTTTGAAATAATGTTTCCCATGTCAAAGTCATTATATAAGATTTCATATATGTATTTCATAAATTTAGGTATTTCTTTAAATGACAAATTGTTAATTATTCTACTTAAATCATGGGAATATGACAGAATACTCTGTAAAGTTAGCCAGTCCTGTTGTGGAATTTTGTATGTTGTTTTTATTACTTGCAAATCTAAAATGTTTAGTTCTTTGATACATTGGAGCCAACAAACAAATCCCTACTGTTCCCAGGAATTAAAAAATTCTCTATAAATTTTATGTGGAAAGTTCTTTGTGACTATAAATGGTGTTAAAAGATCAAACCAGATTTTTAAATCTATATTTGCATTAATAATTTTCCTAAATGAGTCTATGTAATAATTAATCATATGAGTTTTAGTGGGTTTAGTTATGTTATATTGCATACTAATACATAATATGTGCAATGGCAAATTGTTTTTATCTGTTATTTAATTTTTTTTGTAAATCAAATTCATTTTTTGATATTACAGTTAGTAATGCTTTCCAATTTGCAGAGTAATTTGGACTTATCCAGTCTGAGATTGTTTAAGATATTGAAGCTTTTATATATGTTTTTATATCAGGAAAGTTTAATCCTCCCTGTTTCCATGGCCTGATATGATGTATTAAAGCTATTCTGTTTCTTTTGGGAACCATAAAAAATTTATTAGGCATGAATTTATTTCTTTAAGTAAATTCCTTTCTGGTAACAGTTATATTGCCAAGGCTATATACAGGATCTTGGGCAGTAAAACCATTTTTATTAACTGCAGTCTATCTTCAAATGTTAATGTTATTTTGTTCCATGTTTCCACAGGGATTTTAATTGTATTGATGTTATTATTGTAGTTTTTTGAGACTAATTCATTATTATCTTTGCATAACTCAATTCCTAGATATTTTAAGGCAGATTTTGTTTCCCTATGATGTGATCCCTCTTAGTCTGCAGTTCTTTTTTTATTTAAAAATAAAAATTTTGATTTTGATTTATTTAAATGGAGTCCTGAAGTCATGTGAAATTTGTTAATTAATATAGCTAATTCTTCTAATGTCTCTTTTGTATTAGATAATGTTAGTAATATGTCATCAGCAAATAGTATTACTTATTATAGTCATTAGGAGATGAACAAAGGATGCAGGAAATCACAAAGCATTAGGATTTTGAATAAATAGTCCCAATTGAGGGGAATCTAAGGCTTTCTCTATATCAAAGCTGATTATGAGTGTTTCTTTATTTTCTTTATTAACATAATCTATAAGAGAAATAATAAGAGAAACTATCCTTTAAATATTGTCATATGTGTGTCTATGATATACAAATCCAGATTGATCATTATTTATTGTTTTAGATAGTGGTATTTTCATTCTGTTAGTTAATATTGTCATAAATATCATATAGTCATTATTTAATAATGATATAGGTCTATATGAGGTACAGAGGTTTGGGGATATGTTTTTCTTTAGGATTGGTGTGATTAAGGAATATCTCCAAGAGGATGGTATTAAAGCTTGTGACTGAATTTCTAATAGAGTTTTATGGAAGAGGTATGTATCTTAAAAGGAAAAAGTTTATATATTTCCATAATTAGGCCAGCTATACATGGAGTTTATTATTTTTACCCTCTTTTTTGTATCTGTAATTTCTTTGTAGGATATGGGTGCTTGCAGATCTAGTTTTAATTTTTTTTTAATTTTAGAACATTTTTCACCTAGATTTAATTGATTGATATGCCTATTTTCTTTTTGGAAATGCTCCATATAGTGATTTCTATAGGCATCAAGAATGTCACCTATATCTGAGACATGTTTCCCTTTCGTTTCATGGAAGATACTTTTAATGTTATTAGCTTTTGATTGTATTTTGGTTCTTGTGGATAAATTATGTAGATATTTGGGAGAAGTGGCCAAGGTATTCATTTTTAGTTTTACTAAAGCTAAACTAGTTTTATGGGTTAGACTTTTGTTGTATTTTTTGTTTAATAATGCTACTTTCTTTTTCATTTTCAAATGATTTGGATTTTTTTCAGCTTTTACTGACAAAAGTTTGGATTGTAGATCTAATAATTCAGAATCTCATTCTGTGATTTTTTTATACCAAGTTAGGGTTTTACCATATATGTAAGTTTTTAACAAGTCCCGTATCATTATTTTTTTTATCTCTGTGGTGTAATTAATATCTAAGAATAACTGTAATTCAGATAATAGCCAGGATTTGAAGTTTTTAATTTTAGTTTTATATGCTGGAATTCTGGAGTTAAAGATTGATGGTTTGTACCCATTTTGAAGTTTTAGTATCAATGAATTGTGATCTGAAAGGGGACATAGAGTGATTGAGAAATTAATGATTGTGTGTAAGTCATGGGCAGCAAATATTTTATCTATTCTAGTTTGGGTACCAAATCTGTGATCTTGATGGGAAAACAAATATTTATCTGCTTTAAATTTGAAAGTATCGACAAGATGAAATGATTCTACCCACTTGTTTAAAACTTTTGATACAGCAGCTGTACACAGTGGTCTTTTATTTGTAGTTTCAGAAATAGCAAATATACAGTTAAACTCTCCTCCTAATATTAATTTGCCTTTATAATTATTGGAAATTAAATCCAAGTGTTTTTAACAATTCTTATTCCAGTGCCTGGGAACCAGTATAGGTTGGCTAGGGTCCATATTCTGTTATTATATTTAACTATTACTAATGCCATAAGGCCTTCATTGTTTTCATACTTATAAATGATTTCTGGGTTAAACCCATTTGTTTTCCATAACATTGTTACTCCTTTTGTCTTTGGCTTATAAGTGGATTGTACCAATATCACATTTGTTTTGAAATTAGTTTCTTGAAGAAAGACAATTTGTGCTTTGTTCAGTTTTAAATATTTCAGTAGATTTCATCTTTTGCTAGGATTGTTTAAGCCATTGGTTTGTTTGTGTCTTTCGGCTTTTCCCGGGTAGGGGTCGCCACAGCGAAACTCCGGTCCGCTAATGATTGGCAGTAGATTTTTTATGTGCCGAGTTTGCCAGCCCTGACGCACAACCTTCAATGAAGGTTTGCCCATTCACGCATGTCTCAAACAGAAGACGATCTAGCTGAGAATCGAACGGCACAACATCTTGCTGTGAGGCGACAACGCTACCACAGCATTGGTATTTAAAGATAATAAAGTTAAATCCATCTTAGGTTATTTAGACTATGTATTTTTTGTTTTAGTGTGACTATTAAACATTTTCCTCTGATAATTATAAAGTATATGTTTGAGCTTTTAAAGGAATTATCAGTTTTATACTTTAGTGTTTACCAATAAAGTAATGTTTTGGTCAGGCATACTAAAAATGTTTTTGTGAAATAACAAATTTAAATTAATAAATGTTAACAAAACTAAGATCCGCACTAGCCATGTAATGAAAATCATTCCTAATCTGATGGATAAACCTAAGTCCATCAGATTTTCACACATAGCGTGGCAATCCAGAACATCTGAGCTTCATAAACTGAATTATCATATGGAGAATATTTGTAATAGGAATAAGCAATATTTATAGTATTTTGAATAAATATAGTACTGCTGTAGATTAGACAGAATTCTAATACAATATAAATGTCTACTTAATGTATAAGCAATTAACATTTACATGGAAGATAGATGACAAGCACTTCAATCATAGTAAAGTAGGATGTATCATATACAAAACCTCAGTAAAAGATTATAGCACACAGTTATTTAACATATTCACCCTTATTGATGAAGTCTTTCAAAACATATTACTTAATATAAATAGATGGTAATATTTATACCTAATGTTTATAATACAATGTATTTTACTGGATATATCAGAAGTTATATTTCATTGTTTGCCAGCATTTAAGTAATCATTTTGTTTGTTGCTAACTTACTTAAAGCATCAATATTGTTTTATGTGAACACTGATGAAAATCTGTGCATTTTAATTCTCAGTACATCCCTCTTCCCCCATTTCCTACACATAAGGATTTTCATATCTGTCATTTCTCATTATAAAATGAGTGAAATTATAGGTTAAAAGCAACAAATTCACTTATTGTGATTAATGATTACAAGTTTCCTTTCCATGTTCATAAATTGCCATTTTATGGCATATACTGAATATTTTTAGATTTAAATGGCAACATTCTATTTTGTATAATCAGCAAAGGTTAAACTGAGTGATTATTGTCAATTTACTACTATTTGTTCAGAATGTGATTGTTACATTCTGTGACATTCCTAGTTCAGGCTTCTGTTGTTATCCTTGAACGTCTTTGTCAGTTTGATGTCATGTATAAAACATTAGTTACCTTGGTAACAGCTTAAGCATTATGTATGATCAAGATAGGTTACAAAACCACTATTCAAGTTAAGGCAATTATATGACTCGTCATGCACATTCACTTATATGAGAAAATCATCATGCTTCCCCTTGATGTTCAATATAGTGTATGCCATTTATGACAAGTTAAAACAGTAGTGTTCTTATACACAAGCCCATGTTATTAAACTGAGTGTCTATTGTCAATTTAATACTAGTTGGATTAAATGTTTGTCACTGTTCACTTAACTTACACATTAAATATGTTCTCTTCAGTGCCACTTATTTTCCTAAATTGTGTGCCCTTTCCAGGGCACAACACATGCTTCCCACCCAGGCTTGCTTCTCAATGCTCCAGTTCCTCCATGTCCCTTCACAACCTGCATTACTGAATATCCAAAGAGAAAAACTGCATGTCTACAGCAGTAAGCCGTGCTTTGGGGCACACAGAGAACCACAACCTTCATAACCTACTTTGCTGAATATCCTAAGAGAAAAACTGCATGTCTGTATCAGTGAGCCATGCCTTTGAACATACAGACAATCTTTCCTGCTAGACTACAGGATACACTTTTCAAACCAGTCACAATGCCACCGTGTGTTGTCATGATCTACTGGTGCACCTCACCATTGATAAATACTCTAGAACCTAAATTCAGCCTAAGCTGGCTGAAAATACTCTTTGTACCTTAAAGGAGAACTACACTTAAAAGTCAAGTTTTTCTTTCCAAAAAAAAGTGATTTTCCTTCCCTAATGTGATTTCAGTAAGAACAGTTTGATGAACGGCATGCTTGACAAAATGGCATTCGATGTATTGCTCTTTCGATGATATAATAGAGACCCTTCAAGTACACATTAGGATCTGCAACCATAGATGGACACTCTCCTGCTACCTCTGCATCCTGCTTGCTGGACATGGGAATCCTGAGGCAATGAAACAACCACTTAATTCTTGAACAGACAAATACAGTATGTGTGATATGTAGTTACATATTGACATTGGAGGCTAGACCCACATACAGACACAAAAAGCAACAAACAGGTTCTCAGCAACTCACACACATCACTCACTGCACTCACAAAGGACCACACAAATAGATCCACATATGTGGATGTGCTCACATGTAACTCACTCAAACCTCAAAATCCTCTTAGGCGCAGTCTTCAGAACCTCTGCATGTACACAAACAAGACAATTCCATCACAATGCACAAAGCCACATCTCATTGTGCCTCATCTACCAAGCCCATAAGACAAAACATGCCACGAACCAATATTCTGGTCACAGGAAATTCCATTGTGAGATGCACTGATGTCCTTCTTACCACACTGGATAAGGGGTTACAGTTAGTTGCCTGTCAGGGGCCAGGATTCACCAGATCATGCAAGCACTCATGTCACGTACCCCTAAGTACCAGTATGATTCAGTTATAGTTCATATGGGCATGAATGACCTGAGATTTACCTCCTTGGACTATATGAAGAGAGACATGATTGAGCTTTCAGAATATGTTATGAACTTAGAATTGGGCAGCATTCTACTGCCTCCAAGCATGATGCCATAATACCAACAGAAAATGATCGACTTTAACAACTGGCTTAGCTAGTGGTGTCATTACAAAGGGGTCCAATACTTGTAACCCTGGGAGGACATGGTTGATAGGATATGCTGCTGTGCCAGGAATGGTCTTCATCTGTCACCTCTAGGCTTTCAGATATTTGCAAAAAAATTATCCACCCCTATAGTGCCTTTTCTAGGCATTTCCAAAACAGATAAACCTTCCAACATTACAAAAACTACTCAGGACAAGATAAAGTTGTTACTGTTCAATGTTATGAGCCTCAACAAAAAAACTGCACTCCCTGGAAGTTCTCACCCTGAAAAATGTTGAAGTCTATGCAGTTGCTGAAACATGGTTCAGAGCCATGAAAAGCACTCCAGTAGTGCATGGCTATAATGCCTTTCATTCATTCTGACCACCCACTGACTACAAAAGAGCAAAAAGGAGAGGTGTATTTATCTACATAGAGGATAAGCACACTTCAAGGCTGGTCAAACAATATGACATGTTTAAGCTACTTCATGTCCAACTAAATATGGGAAAAATCCATTACCATATTCTTTCTAGCTACAGGTCCTCTGCCATGAACCAGGAAACCTATACATCATACCTGAAGTTACTAGAATCACTCACCATTCAGACCAATAACATACTCATGTGTTATTTTAACTACCCTTCCATTAATTTTGAGGCATACATGGCCACTAACATGCAAACACAAAGATTTCTTGACTTTGTAAATTTAAATGCCCTGGACTAGCTAGTCTGCACTCCCACTAGGGGAACAGATATCCTAGATTTGCTGCTTACAAATATGGAAGAGTGCTGCACCCCCCCCCAACACATGTCCTCACTTTAAGATCAGATCACAAAGTGGTCTCCCTTGAAATAAAGTTAAACTAGTCCCCCATCTAACCCCAAAAACTTTAAGATTTTCTCTGAGGTAGATTATCCACTATTAATGGATGGCATAGCTAGTTTCCAAGCTCCCCCAAATCCAGAAAATACAGAAATGTATGTAGAGGCATACACAAAGGCCCTGTATGACCATATAAACAACTGCATAGAAACAGCAATACCAGACTGAAATAAACTCATGTCAAACTGCAAAAACATGCTACCCTAGTGGACCTCTGGTATTAATAGGTTGTACAAAAAAATCCTGTTAAGAAGTAAGAGTGAATGTGCACAACAGAGCAATAACCCCCTCATTAGTCTAAACAAGTGAATCAAGGATCTAGTCATTGTTTCTGTAAGCAGACTTTGAGGTAAAAATAGCCTCCTAAGGGCTTTATATTGGGTTCGATTGGGTTATATTGGCTAGGTTTGTAAGAGCCCTTAAGCCTCTAGCCTAGTAATCTCCTATGAACCCATGAATTTATGAAGAAAATCCAGTGCCACAAAGAAAGAAACTATGTTCATGTAGCTCTTCTTACTTTTTGTCAGTATTTGATTTTGCATTTTTCTACACTGTACTTTTTGTAAAAGTGTATGTTTCTTCTGGTGTTTTGTTACAACATTTTTACATTGTATACATTGTTTTGTTGAGACAAGTTAGTGAGTTAGGGAAAAAAAAAGATTAACATCAAAGATTTTAATTTTAGCTACAAAATTTAAAATTGTAAATGCAACACAAACCATTTCAGCCCAAGTAACACCTATTAATCACAAGGGTCAGATTTCTCACACTTGAACACTGAACTACAATTGCTACTTGGAATCAAATAATTAACTCAGATATAAATCCAAAAAGAAAAAAAAACAAACCATGAAGTAACAAAGCTCGGCAACACAGGACCCAGAAGCAATATGTAAATGAAGCCACTAATTGCTTTAAAGTGCGACCACTGCTCAGTCCTTTCCAAAACCTTTATTATAGCAGTAAACAATAAACCACAAAATAATTTGACACAAGCGCTTTTGCTCGGATAAATCTGAGCTTTATCAAGGAAAAAGTGAGTCTGTGATTCAAACCTTTAAATACCTTTCTCGGTTAAGTCACATGACTCTTTTAGTAATTATCTCCTTTATTAACTAATAAAGGCAAAGATAAAAGAAAAAATAAGAGTAAAAATAAGAACATCAAATCATCTTAAAAAGTGTAATTCTTATGTTAATTTTAACTTCTTAAAAATGTATGTGATTGGAACATATGAACCATACTTGTGTAAAAATAGGTTTGTAAAGAAACTTGTTCAAAAAAGTTTTTGTAGTCAAAGTGAACTTCTTTAAATAAGAAATTTAAAAACTAAATTACAAAATAAGAAAAAAATAGAAAAAATTACTTTGTACACATAAAATTCCTGTAAAAAAAATTTATAAAAATCATGATTTAATATGTTGTATTTTAAATAGTAAATAAACCTACTTAAAATATATCATTTTACCCATGACTTCCTATGTGGTAAACCTACTACCTTAATGGTCAGAGAGCCATTAGCCCTCCACCCCAAAACTCCCTTAGAATCAAGATTCTTGATAGTAATGATGAATAATAATAATGTGGTAAACAATCTATTTTCTTTAAAACCTAAAGGCGAACATGCCTTAGTTTTAAAATGCTATTAATACTAAGACTGTCATTCAGGCCGGGAAACCTGGTGGAATCCAATTTAAGTTGCCAAAATAATTCCCGGTATTCCAACCTGGTTTCCCAACTACCCCCACGTACGTCAGGTGTTATCTGTTCTAATACTGCAAATTTTATA
Organism: Protopterus annectens; assembly: GCF_019279795.1. Lineage (NCBI taxonomy): Eukaryota > Metazoa > Chordata > Ceratodontiformes > Protopteridae > Protopterus > Protopterus annectens. Next base: position 268,041,948 of record NC_056731.1, read on the forward strand.
AGCATCTCTTTGCAGACCAGGGAATGTTTGTAGAAGGCATTGCTCTCCTTACAGTTAGCAATATCACTGAAGTGTTCGTATACCCTTCCCCTAAAAACTCTTTCAGTCTTGCCCACATAAAAACTAAAACAAGCCATACAACACCCAAAATATACCACCCCTTTCACCCCACAATTAAAATATCTCGTGGCGGTATGTCTAAACTTCCTCGGGGGGAGGTATAAAACACTTTGGTTCAACATGGCATGATATTGCTTACAATTCCCACATGAATATGCACCAAATTTCCTCTTAATGGTGTCCATTTTAACCTCCTGCTTAACTTCCAAAAGCTCCTTAAGGTTCATGTCCCTTTTTCTAACAAAATGTGGGAATGGTGGGATGTGGGCTTTAGTGTCTTCCTGTAAACTAAGTACAGGCCAGTATTTACAAATAACTTGTTCAATTTTGTCCGAGTTAGTAGAAAAAGTATGTACAAAACTGTTTTTTACCTGGGGAAGGTCCACTTGTTGGTTATGGTGTGAACCAATTAATCCAACACCCAGTAAAGGGGGGTATTTGGTTTCTCTACTCTGAGTCACTTCCCATACCAAGCCATCAATAAGGCTTTCAGGATATTCCTTTTCCATAAAAAGTTTCTTTAAGGTCCTAACTTCTTCTTTAAAAATGTCTAAAGTGCTAGACATTCTTGAAGCTCGAATTAACTGTCCTTTTACTATTCCTTTCTTCTGGTAGAAAGGATGCCCATTGTAGTAATTAAGATAAGCGTTTGAAAAAGAACTTTTCCTATATATTTTTGACTGAAAACATTGGTTGACATAATCTTTAGTTAGGGTGACATCCAGATAATGCAACCTATCATTAACAATTTTGTAGGTAAATTTCAAAAATGGTGTGGTGTTGTTAATATAGCCTAAAAAATCTAATAGGCTTTTTTCGTCCCCCCTTCCATAAAATACAGATGTCATCCAGGAATCTTCGGTAATATATTATGTCTTGATGCCATACACTTGTAAAAACAAAGTTCTTTTCCCAATAATATAGCACTAAGTTGGCATACAGGGAGGCTCAAGAAGCCCCCATTGCCACTCCCTTTTTCTGGCGATAAAATTTGCCGTAGAAGTGCATATAGTTGTTTTCAAGCACCAGCTCCATGAATTCTAGAATAAGATTTGTTATTTTAGAGGTCAACGCTGTTTCAGTACTTAAAAAGTGCCCAAACCACTCTAAACCAATTTGATGTGGAATACTTGGAAAAAGATCCTTGACATCTACTGTAACCATTAACAACTTCGGGTAAAATAAAGTTTGATCAATCCCTTTCAGAAAGTCCCAGGAGTCCTTACAAATATGCCTTATTTTAATCATTTGTTGTTTCAAAGAATAATCAATAAATTTTGCTAAGGGCTCCATGATGCTTCCCGCCCCAGAAACAATTGGTCTAAATTTAAGGGGGTCTATTGACTTATGTGTCTTGGGAATCCCGAATATTTGAGCAATTTTGGGCTTTTTAACATATAAATAGTTATAAAGCTGTTCATTGATCATATTTTGTAACAAATGATCTTGTAACTGATAATCTATTTTAGCATAAGATATATGAATCTCATTCTTTGAAACTAATTCATACTGGTCAAGGTCTTGTAGCATGTTATGAATATGTGATTCATAATCTAATGTATACATCAAGACTGTTCCCCCTCCTTTGTCGGGCTTCATAACCCTACATCCCTCTTTTCTCAGATGTTCAATGAGTGCCAGTTGACCTTCAGGTATGTTGTTAGGCAACTTTGTGTGGATTTGTTGTCCCAACTTCCTGATATCATTCTCCACAAGCACCTCGAATATTTTCAAGGAGGGGTGGGTTGGAGGGTTAAAAGTACTCTTCCTGTTGAGGCTTTTACAAAAGTTCTCATGCCCTTTAAAAAACAGGCTTAAATTCAATTGTCTCAAGAACAATTTTAAATCTATTGAAGTGTTAACTACAAAAGAAGACCTTAGAGGAACAAAGTGAAAACCCTTAGAAAATAATTCAAAATAATTTTCAGTAAGTTCAAGGTCAGTGTAGTTGAAAATAGTGAAATTGTTCTTTCTGTGTATAATCTGTCTTTCATTGGGCTGGTCTATTCCAGTGGGAATATTTGCTTTTAATGGGTCGTTTAATTCGGGGGTGGTTCCAGCTGTTGTGCTGGTACCTGTGTCCCTTCCCTCTCCTGGGAGGAAACTGAAAACCCTGTGCCGAAGGTTTTCTACTTTTTTCGGTTTCAAGTCTGTCATTCAAATATTTCTTAAAATGCTGTAACAGATATGGCCACTGATAAAAATCAAAGGAAGCAAAGTAATTAGAAATGTGGATTGATGCTGACACATTTAAAAGTACACAGTCACATGTGAAAACTGATGAGAGAAAACCACAGTAAATGATTCCCTCATCATAGGGATTTATTTATTTCTGTCCCTGTAAAATAACACCAGGAAGGCAAAGGCACTGACTGTAAAACAAACTCATGCTAGCCATGGCAGCGTCCTTCAGATCATTTTTGGGGTATAAAAATTAGAAAATAACAGTAACCATTTACTTTGATGGAGAGACTTATTAATGCAGAAAAGTTCAAGATTTGTTGAAAAACATATGCTTTTTTCAGTATGTGGGTGTGAGTCTCCTGGCCCAAGCTGAAAGAAAGTAATATTAACAAAGGATGTCAATTTTGGGTCACAACTGTTCAAATCATTTGCTATCAGCTAAACAATTAACTGCAGTACCATTCCTTTATTTATGACAGAAAATAATAAGGAAACAGAGATGCTGAAATAAACATATATCATTTGCCCACAAGCATTACCAAAATACCTCAGAAGGAAACCGCTCTTTTTACAAAAATGTTCTATAATGTCAGTTATTATATTTTGTAACAATATATACAAAAGTTTGAAATTAGTTAAAGCATCTCTTGTATTTCTCATTTTTAATGAATCATGTCAGAGGTATGTCATATAATTCAGTGATGCTATTTAAAAGATTAGCTGAGTTTGCCATTGTGACATTGAACAGTAGTTCACACCAAGGAAATGGTTGTTTTTCATTTTTTATTTTATAATTATAAGATATCTCATGTATTAATTTTTTTTTCGTTTTTAGTGAAACATGTCAGATGCAGGTAAATAACTTACTAATTCAAACCAAGGATATGGTTACTCAACTTTTTTTTTTATTTATTTTTTTTTATTATTTTGGAGAGGATGTGGAAATGTTAAATACTACAGATTTTCTCAGCATAATGAGAATGTCAAGCCACTTTTCCTTATGAGAGTTTCATGAAAGATATCCCACTACTTCTACCTAGTTTTCCTTTGCCTGGAAATATGATCTCATACATTATCAAGCTGTCACTGTTTCCTGCCTTCTCTATCCTTACAGTCCAGCTGTTTTCTTAACCTAGCTTCTCACTTCAAAGATTACCCCCCCCCACTAGCCAAATCTTAGACTAGTGAAATCGTTATTTGTAATAGTCTGGCAATCCTCATTTTTTACAAACCTGCAAGCCATCATACCCCCGGGATCTCTTCCATAAAACCCGCCCCTTTTGATGCCAGTCTCTTTCCATTCTAGACAGCTACAAATAACTCATGTGGTTCTATTCAGAAGTTTTTCAGCAGTGAAAAAGTTGTTGCTTATCCAATAACTTGTTACCTCCCTTTTCTCGCTCAAGATTTTCCCAGCCTTATAACATACATTGTGACAAATAATTTTATATGTGTTATGCAACCAATAAAAGTCTCAAGAATTCAGGACAAGATAAAAGCATACCAAAAACTATTTGTTAAGTTTGATGTTAAGAAAGTACCCACATTATTATGAGGTAGTCATTTAACGTTATAATAGCGATGTATAATGCCATTTTCATCTCTATTATGGACGACTTTGGAAAATTAAGATCAGTGATATATTCCATAATTGAGCAGATAACATAATATATCATTAAATGGCTTGATTATTCATCCAGTAAGGAAACTAAGAATGTTAGACTTACACACATGCTTTGGATATAGTTTATCCCAGTTTATCGCTGACTTCATTGGTAACATTTACTACCAACTTTTAATATAAGCATCATACTGTAATTAAATGTACAATATGCATATTATGTAATCATAGTACAGATGATTCCAACTCTAAGTTTTAATAGGTAGGCATATTGTAAACATTACAATTCTGGGTGGTCTGCCCCTTGTGTTCACTTGTCGATCCTATGCTTGCAATCCTGAGAAAGTACACAGTTTGATGTAATTACTGCTCACAATTCACATGCTCAAAAATTACAGAAAATAGCTTATGATCACAAGTGTTCAATTATACTTCTTTCAGTGAATGTTACATTAGCATGGGCATATGAAAACCATACATCAGCTATAAATCAGCAGCATGCAGGATAGAGATGCAATTATAATTCCCAAAGGGTGAAAAATGGAGATTGCATACATCAGGTCTTTGCAGTGGAAGGTTAGGTACATGGCTTAAATAGTATAACACTGTATATTTTATAATATATATATATATATATATATATATATATATATATATATATATAAACCTTTAACATTCATGAAAAAAACAATGGTTTTATTACCACTTCTGAAAACAAGATAAGAAACTGATTTTACAAAATCTTTGTCTTATTGCCTTTTAGCAAGATCTTGCTTAATATTGTAAATTTCAGCGGCTCAAATTTACTATGATTAGTGCAGTGGTAGAAATGTTCTTTATACATATGCTTTTAATCAGCTAACAATGCAAAGTTAATCAACTGTAAATAAAACCAAATGTGGTCATTAAGCTTAATGGCAATTAATCTACAACTGCAGAAAATTATTTCAAATGAACCATTTTATTTCAGTCTATAAGAATAAATATATTTCTGTTTTGTGTAATTCAGATGCATTGCCGCAGACACCATACCAATGTCAGTTACAAGGACTGTATTAAATCTTTGAAACTGAATGATATACGAGGAATAGCAAATATGTTTTAATAATCATTAATTTTTATGACTGGATCTCTAAGGGTGTAGCAAAATTAGTATAGAAGAAAAACATTTCTTTATGAAGTGGTGTCTAAATTTTAAATCATTCTCTGAAATAATCTCTTTTGAATGATGGGGTACTTCAGTGAATAATTTATTTTACCTAACAAAATTCTATTTATACTCTTTTAAAGTTGTTGATGCGGTATACATGCTAAACAACTTATAACACTGTACTGAAAATGTTGTATACACTGGAGTCTAACAGAAAGTCTTAATTGTGTAGTACGATATTATGTGGACTTTTTGCTGACTAGAAAACTCTATTCCATCACTATAAGAATTTGCATATGTGTTCATAGTAGCACCTTCACATAAACATGTACAAGCAAAAGCAGGGTCACTTTGTACATGTTCACCCGCAGAGTTAGTACAACTGTTATCCAAAGAATAATTCTTCTGATGCCTAATTATATCATATCTGATCAACTTGAAAAATGCTTTCTGTAATGTTAGAGATAGCATTTTGTCAACCATGGTTGCTGCTCTGGGCAGTTTTTCTTTCTTCAGTCTGCAATGTCTTTGACGTTAAAATAATAATGTATAGTATTCTAGAGGACATATCTTCCTGCATAAGGGGTTAAAACTGGCTTCCCCAACAAAAAAACTCTTTTCTTTCTATCTGCAGTTGACAACCAGTTGCTGCTCTTGTGGAAGTTTATAACTTTGCAGTGGTTTACCTCTAATGTTTTTATTGCCATTGCTGTAAGATTCCACTGTCTGTCTTATGAAGAGATTTATTTTTTATTACATCTCTTTTTGGCCTGTTTATGTTCCTTTGACCATCAGATCAAGTCATGAATTTGACCATTTATTTCTCTCTCCACTCCTTTTAATGGAAGGTGCAAAGCAGGAAGTACGACAGAAAAGGAGGTTTCACTATCATGATGGAGGGTGTATTTTTTTGCCCAAATACTCCTAGCAGCCATCCCCACTTTAACCTGCAGCCACAGTGCTGTACCTAGCTATGTCCTTCTGCTACTGTGATTTTCTCTGCAGTACAAATATTCAGCTGTAGACATGCACTCTTTGGTGAGGCTTGCTCACTACTTCTTTGCGCATTGGCAGACAAAACTAGGCCTGACTCATTTATCATTTCTGCAGGACTTAAGCTGACTTATTTCACTAAGACCATGAGCCAGCTTCAGTCACTCCCTCTCATTTCTCCATGGTCAGATTCTCTTGTAGCCATACCACTAATTAGACATGGGTCATTAGCAGGTATGGACAGGGATGTGCCAATGAGCTGTGCAGCACCTCATTAACCATTTCCAGAAGTTATTCTCTACCACTATCACTGCACTTTGAAGTTTCCTTTATTGATTATTTTCTAAGACATAATACCCAGGATAAACCCAACTTAATATACATCTCAGTAAAACAAAGGAAAAGCTGAGCAAAATGTGAATAGTTTTTAGATTCCCCTAAGTATTTCAGAGAAGACAGAAGACAACTGTAAACTACCAAAATTGCCTTTTTATCTGATGGGAGTTTAGAGGGAGCTAAAATGTGCAGTACTGTTGCTGCCATTTGTAGTATCATGCCATTTTTAGAAATAATAAATTATTACGTAATCTCAAGTCGTTAGTGGTGGTATACCATTCTGGAAAAGCTTTTTTAATTGAATAAATACAAAGACAAAAATGGCACTATATGATCACCTCCTGAACTAACCCCAGGATTCAATAATCTCCATGTAGGCTCCATGTATCCTTGTACATGGCCGCGAAATGTTGTTGGTAGCATTTAATGCATATTCATGATGCACTTCGCACTTAAGTGAGGTTTTGTGGTATGTCCCAGTTGCATTGGCCATGAAACCTCATAGAAGAACATGGATAATGAATCTGTGTAAGTGCTGACAGTCCGCCCCCCATCATGCACCTTCAGAAGAGCATGAAGTCCTAAACAAAATTCCAGCCATCCCAAATGACTATCTGAAAACCAAATACTTAATTCCGTCTTTTCTCCTTTTTTTTTTTTTTTTAGTTTTACTCCATGTTTGCATGATGCGTCAGTGTTTACAGTGTTTGTATAAAGGGCCACCCATGCATCAAGCATAACCCAGATATCTAAAATTAGAAACAGGATGCATTGCACAAACCCAGTAAGCATTGCTGTACTAAGCTACTATCATAATGTTAAGAATGACATCATGATATAACATTGTAGCTTATCCAAATAAAGTGGCACTGTAAGGAAATAACCATGAAATTGTATCAGTTGATTGTTTTTGACAATATATTTTAAAAAGGTGTGTGCCACTAAGCATCTCACACATGTTGATGTGTGCAACAGTAAGTGGCTTGGACCATTTTCAAATGTATCAAAATTAAGACAGTACCACTCTCAATAAGCTCAACTGGCAGGAAAACATGGTATTTAAAGGGGAATTATCGGAAATTGCACTTTATACATTGAGGCTTGACTTGTGCAGAAATGCCTGGTGCAGATGAAGGTGTGCAATTTAGTGCATGGCTCTGAGGTGTTCAGGAGTATAAGGTTTTTACTGGGCTCCTGGTTAGGGGTCATCATAGCCCATGCCTGTTGCAGGAAGACTAAAGTGGCACCCAATACAACGAAGAAACCTGGGATCATTTGGCAAGGGCTCTTACCAGTGTGACTGGTATCCTCCACACCAGGGAACAGTGTCATCACCACTATGGCAATGTCTGTAGAATAAAGATACCTTTGATCAGTGGATCAGAGATCACCAGGCAGGGAACACCCTGGTGATGTATAAGTATGATTTTTATGTATTACCTGAAAGTACTTAAGCTGGCTATGTTAAACACTAGTATTCATAAGGCTTCTTATTTTGCCTTTTTCCACAGCTGCAGAAGAGAGGGCCTTGAATGTGAGGTCCCACGCAAGGCAACTGGAGAGGATGAGAGAAGCATGTTGTGAGTAAGAATAATTACATAGGGCACTCTTATTGCAGCCTTAACAGATATAGGTGGATTAGTAGCTATATCATACTTTGTAACAGTTTTGAAAATGCATAAGTGTACACTAGCTTTCAATACGACTTCTATCTGCTTAAAACCCAGATTTAAGATCACTGCTTTGCTCTGGTCATTGTAGGATTCATGGTTGTCTGGGAAGTATTTTATGTTGAAGTTTTTAAATAAATGAGTGTCAAAATGTTATGTTATCTCAAATCATGTGCATTTATGCGTGTAATAGCAAAATGTGAAATATGTTCCTAATTATGGGTCATTGTACACCCAATATTTTATGATATGTCAAGATATCTTGCTCGAAAAGGTGTAGAGGTGCAGTCTGAAACAGAAAGCAATAGTTGCACATTCCCAGATAACAGTGACCATGAGTCTATAAAGTATAAAGTGAAAGAAAGTTTGCATTATGTTGTATTCCAATGGAAAAGTATAGTATTACAGTAGACACTGATTATAGCTTGTAATACTACACTCCCCAAATATAAAAATCATCTGATTACAATACTGTGTTAGCTTTTCATCAACAGAAATATAGTACTGTCATGTAATCATCATTATAGGATATATAGTGCAGACCTACAGACCTGTGACTGCAATGGCCTGCTGTCACATGTAAGCACTGTAGATGTAATCCAAGTAATAAAGATATTTATTAGCAGTTGTTATTGTTTAAAGTATATTGAAACAGAATACAGTAAAAGTTAGTTTTGAAAGCTTGTTGTATAATGAGTGAAGTTGCTAATGTTCACCCTTTGCTCTCACCCCACCCCATACCTTATTTTTGTTATTTCTGGATTACTTATTTTTATGATTTCTTTCTTCTTATTATTATTATATTGTTTATTTAATCATATTTCAGCTTATTATATCACTTTTTATTATTTCTTATGTTTTGTTTGCTTTGCATAATTTTATCTTCCATGTATGTTACTTTTTTATGTATCATTCTGTTTGTATTAATATTATTTAACCTTTTTTATAATGTTTGTTATATTTTTTCTTTTTGTAAATTCTTTGATTAATTTTGTTTCAAGTTTTATTTCATTTTTGTTTTTATTTTTTTCTTTATGTTATTTCTACAGCACAGCATGGTAGGCTGGTTCCTGGTGATCCACTTACTCTTTCTCCACTGGCTGCAGTACCAAGGTCCAGCACTTCTGGGCTGCCATCTAGTCATACCCCCTGCTGCCCCTGCCCTACCTGGACCCTCAAGTAGATCTACCCAGGGGCCATGGGTGTGGTCCCTTCTGGGAACTGAGGCAGAGGAGGGTGCATACATCACCCATATGGAGTTGCCAGATGTGGTGCGTAGGATTGTGTATCAGACCATGGGCACATGCCTACACCAGGTGGAGAACATACTGTCCATCCTTGTACAGCAGACTGGATGTAGGCCAAGATGCTGGCCACTGCAGCCAGAGGTACAGTGATGGAACAGTTCTGACATTTCAGTGGGTGAGGACTTGAGTCACACTGTTACCATGCTGATGTCTATGGGACCTCAATTCCCCCACCTCCACCCCAGCCAAGTTATTCACCCCTTAGTGTGTCCTTCACTGACCCTGTCCACATCTTGTATGTCTTGTCTGTCTGCAAATGCTTCCTTACCTTCCCCTCTTGCCTGCCCCAGCTTCCCTATGCCCCCCCGAACATTCCACACTCTCCTTTAAAAAAGGGCACCTATCCGTAAAAAAATATTGTCCCATACATAGCTTGGCATTTTGCAGATGTGTCTACTTGACATACCTAATTTGGTCCAATTGGCTTCAAAACACAACTATGTTGTTGTCTCCCCTCTCTTTGGATGTGACAGTCCAAATACAGCTTAAAATGTGTACATGTGTCCTGCTGTTACTGTTGAAGAAATGGATAGATGTGGTTCTTCCCTGCAGCCTTCCTGCACATTCCTACCTTTCTTTTACTTTGTTTTTCTCCCTGCTTGCTCCCCATTTCATTACTTTCCTATCTACCCCATTTCTTTTCTTTAGAAAATGATTGCGCGATGGTGCATGATGCACAGCATTGCACCGCAATGGCATACACTTATTCACTTATTTTTGCAATTTTCTATTCAATGGTGCACATTCCACATAAATGCTTAGATGTCAGAAAATATGTTGCTGTAACAGTACAACCTACAACATTATTCCAAAATGGCAACATATACAAACAAATGGAATTACACTATTTTCGAACCTGGTACCATCTGGACCCAAAATGTGAAGTGTGATCATGTTTTAATGAGCTAAACCATGACCACAATCCACATCAGAGTTAATGGAGCAACAGGTGTATATATAGGTATGAGTAAAAATCAATTAACAGTTTGTGTTGAGTATTCTAGAAAATAGTCGATGCTCAACTGACTGTGTAGCCCTGTTTGTTAAAACAATGATATGTTCCTTTGCGTTGAAGCCTATGGTATTGTCTTCCATTTTATATGTGTTATCAGTTCTGCACATTGTTGCATGGTGTACAACATTGCAAGCAATGCATTAGTGAAACTAAATGAGGAGGATTTGACAGAGAAAGCAGTGTTAAAGTTCCAATAGTTACTTTGTAACAGGCCATAAATCATTACACATGAAACGTGTTTCCTGCCAAGAGTGCACACTGTGAAAACTGTGATAAATTTGAAAAGGTGCATGCCACTTGTCATCACAAGCACACATTAAAACAACTCAACTGGTTTGCGTGATGCTAATCAAAGTGCACCTTTTGCAAATCTATACAAAAACAACTTAAAAGAAGTGCAGTTCCACAGTGATTACATTTGTGTCAGCTGCAATATCACAATAGTAGAATGCATGCCCTGGATTAGAATTCCAGACCATTTGTACTTTAGTCTGGCACTTTACATGTGTCCCCGCATGCATTTTAGAGGTATGACTTATGAAACTGCATAATATTGGATGAATATTTTCTCAGAGTTGCTGACAAAAAAGGAAATGAAGACAACATGAATGCTTTTATATCTTGTGGACTATCTCCACAGGGTTAGTTGATTAGCATGCAGTTCAGCTGTGTATTCTGTAATTAGTATCTTTGAAGCACAGAGTAGGACACATGCAATCAATTATTGATGTACTCCATTATAAAAAGGCAAATGAGTAGCTGGGTAAACTGATGTGGATGAGCGTTAATACATGATTGTAACTCAGCTACGCATTTCTTTGGATTCACTATATTTTGACAGAGGAGTATTATACTCCATCAGGTATGTATTCATCTTGTAACCTAAATAATGCATATGCTGGGATGTAGATAATAAATGTGAAGTAAATCTGTATGCATTTGTTAGAAACACTCATTACACAGTCTTCTTTATCAGCAACGTGAGAGGTACAGAGTATGTAGGGTAGGAATAAAATATAATGCTGTGTGCTAACTATGTACACATGTTCCATGGAAAGATCCCTTGATAGTACTTTTAAAATTTCACTGTTGTTAGCTTAACAACATTGTTCCTGACCATGGTATTTATTTATTTATTTTTTTTGGGGGGGGGAGATGCCCTGCTATGGCACATACTAGAGTGGACTGTTATGCTGGGTGTGAGACATAGTTCAGTATCTGTTAGGGCACAATAAATAATATGTTGCTGTTGTTACTCTCTTAGGTTTGTAACCGCCCTTGTTATTTACTGCACACTGTTGAATATTTACAGTTTAATCCACTGTTGAGTATTGGGAGCCTTCCTTTACTGCATTATCTGTACAATAATTTGTACTTATGTGATCCGTATATGTGTTATCATTATTTTGTCTTTCAGTAAATGATATGCCCCTAGACATAGAACACCATTCTCTGAGGCCAAAAATGAGATGCACTCAGACAACACCAAGAGGTCCTGCTGTCAAGAGGGTGGGCAAGAATGGGTGCATGTGTGAAACTCTGGGATGATCTTGTCTGAAATATCAACAGGGTGGGCCGACAGAGTCTCACATATGAACAGATGCATCACAGAGCTACCGGCATGATACATGTAGACAGGAGGCATACACCTGAAGTCGCACGAGATAGTGAGGTCACTGGTGGTAGGTCTGCAGTAGAGGAACCCCACAGCACTACCAAAGAATTCCTGCCAAATATTGCTTCTCAGGAAAGCTCCCAGCAGTCCAACAGCTAGCATGTCCTTGACATGGGTGCCACTCCTGCTACTCAAGAAGAGCGTTCAGGTAGGCTGTGTTAGATCATCAGTAGAATAAGGTTGCAGTCATTCTCTAATACTGTATATATTTTTAATGTGTTGCAGGTTGCTATTTTGGTGTGATGTAATTAAGATAGCTGCAGTGTTCATGTCCTTTAACTGCCACAGAGGAATTCCTGGAAGACATCTCCACACAGGACAGCTCCAAGTAATCCTTGAGCTAATATGTTATGGATGTGGATGCCACACCTGCATCACATATGGAGGCTGCCAGGTATGCTTTGTTGCATCATCATTAAAACAATGCTGTATTCTGTTATAAGTGCATATAGTTGTGTCAAGCTGTATGTGTGTTGTTTGGGGGTATTTCAGATAGCTGCAGTCTTATGTTCATTTAAAAGATGTCAGCCACATTCTTGATAACATTTATTTGAGCATACCTATAGATGAGTAAAAGTATTAACCCCTGTGGTACAGTTAAATGTGTGGTGCTGTTGCCATAATGGGGGGAATTTAATAAAGCCTACACCTTTTTTTTCCATGTAGGCATCGTGCCACGCTGCTAACACAGGTGCAAACATTTTTAGATTCATTAAGCACTGCTGAGGGGCGCGCACAAGACCGCCAACATGGAAACTTCCGTGGCATGCAAATCACCTCATAAGCAGGTGAATCTCATGCAAATGAGGCAGATAGATGGATCCAGCAAGCAGACAGACAGCTCTGCAGACCCGGTGTCACTGTCTGTAGTGTACAAGGAAAAATTCTGGGTACAGGACCATAGACAGACAAAACGGGCTATAACAATGTAGGTACATAGAAATGACATAGCACACACAAATATGAGCAAAACTATCCTCTATGTGTTCCAAAACTTACAGTAAATATATTAAAATAAATAATTTTTTTTAATAATCTAAACATTTGCACGGTGAGCCACAGTGTATAAACATGCCTTAAAAAAAAAAAAAAAACTAGAAAAATCAAATGTCAATATCATGAGACAGAAATGTATTACAGGACCCTGTGTACACTATCTATAATGGTGCACTGGTGCTGTTGCTAAAGTGGAAGGGCTTGGAAGCATGTAGTATCCCGGCTGTGAGCATGGATCCCTATGCAAATCAGGTGGAGATACTGAATAGCATAATGGGGTAGCCATGCCCACATATGGCAGAGAACCATATTGGTGTCCATAGAGAAGGTAGCTGGCATCAGGAGAGGGTGTGTCCACTAAGTTCTAAGATGATCGGAGCTTAGCTGTGCCTGTTTGTTCTGCATGACTCCATGCTGAGTGTGGAAGTTTGGGGGATGTGTGCACTGACATCTAAGCTTCGTTTACCTACAGGGTGTATGTTTCCATGAGTTTGTGTGGTGTGCCACTGTGCTGAGCATGGAAGTTTGGGGGGGGTGTGCACTGACTGCTAAGTAGTGTTTACCTATGGTGTGCACATTTGAGTGGTGCGCCGCAGTGCTCAGAGTATCTGAAAAGCCAATGGTGTATTAATTAGTGTTGATCCTTGCTTAACTTAAACTAAGGCCATTAAATAATGTATTAGGCAGGTGCACTGAATCATAGGTAACCAATCATGCAGGCAACACCTACAGTAGAGCACTATAAAGTATTCATATACCCTACCTTCTGATTTTTCCCCCATACTGTGTACCATTAGAATACAGACTTGGGAATTTTAACTGACAGAATGCTAGGGGCTGCTGCAGTTCTGCTATATTTGTATGTATTAGATGCTGACATCAGTGCTGCTGCTGCTGCTGACAATAGACCTAGGAAGAGAAGGAGGAGAGCGTTCAGGCCCAGGGTAACCGTCTAGGAGCTACATTAGCTGGAGATTGCAGAACACTACATGAACAGGAACATACTACAAGAACTCACTGAGCTCTGCTGCCCTTAACTCAAGCCCAGAGAAAACAGAGGAGAACCCATCCCAGTGAAAACAAAGGTATGTGCAGCCCTTAGGATAATAGAGACAGGTACCTTCCAAAGACCAACTGGGGACATGATGGGGTTCTAACAGGCATCAGCATCCAGGGTACTCCACCAGTTCCTGGATGCCATGCTACCACATGCCAGTGAGCACATTTCTTTTCCCTTCACCCCTGAAGTGAGGGCCAGCAATATGCAACACATCTACCCTGTAGCACCTGAGTTACTGGGTGCCATAAATTGCACTCTTGTACACATCAAGGCATCACTCAGTGAGGAGGATAGAATCTGTGCCAACCACAAGAGGTACCACTCCATCAACTGCCAGGTCATGTATAATGCCCAGGGCATTATCTTGGATGTGTGTGCTGGCAGCCCTTGCAGCTATCATGACTCCCATGTCTGGCATGCATCACAGCTGTAACAGATGTTTGCTGGTTGGGCATCCCACATGGCCATTTTGTGGGGGATGCTGGCTACACAGTGGAACCATGGATGGTAACACCCATCAGAAATGTGCACACATTCAAGGAAGAATGCCATGACGAGGCAACATACAAATTAGGAACATCACAGAGCATGTGTTTGGGTTGCTGAAGTCATGGTTCCGGTGCCTCAATATATCTGTTGGAGCTCTGCAGTGCTTTCCATCCACATGTGCATATATGTGGATGGAAAGCACATGTGGATGGAAAGCACTGCAGAGCTCCAACAGATATATTGAGGCACCGGAACCATGACTTCAGCAACCCAAACACATGCTCTGCAGTGCTTTCCATCCACATGTGCTTTCCATCCACATATATGCACATGTGGATGGAAAGCACTGCAGAGCTCCAACAGATATATTGAGGCACCGGAACCATGACTTCAGCAACATGTGCATATATCTGTTGGAGCTCTGCAGTGCTTTCCATCCACATGTGCATATATGTTCACAATATGTGCCATGCTACAGAATAAGATCCTGTGGAAGCAGTTGCAGCAGGATAAGCATAAGGAAGGGATGCACAACCCCCCACATGTGAGTAAGTCACCACAGCCACACTCACAGGAGGACTTGGAGTAGGAGCACCCTGATGATGCCCCTGTAGGCAGACATAGGCATGACCAGTATGCCCTGTCATTGGCTAACAGACAATGCATAGCACATACAGTGACAACCTACAGCCCCAGGGACTGACACTTTACTTTCACTCACATACATATATTAAAACAGCTGATGCCAGGCAACCCACACAACCTGTACCTATCCATGTATTGGTTGTGTACTGCTTACATCACACAGAGTCAACCCTGAACTACAGTTCTGTCAACTGCTTTATTCTCAAGGTAATTCTTTAACCTACACATTAATTGAAAAAAATACTATAATAAGGTATTGCATGTATGGATCTGCTGCTGTTATGCAAGAAAATATAGTGGGCTATTTGGTCAGAGTTAACATCCACATGGGACAACTAATACCCAGTCCAATAGTATGTGTTCGTTAATTTTCACTAGGCCTCATGCTTGGAATATTCATGACATCAGGCAAGGGAGATGTTAAACAGTGGGCACACATGATATGTAAAAAACTGTCTACCCAAGATGATCATGTGCTGTTGTTTCCCCACCCCAAAACAGTGGTGCACCCATATAACTGTTTTAACAGAATATCAGCTATGGTATAGCAGTGGACCAGGCAATCTCATGGCTGTAACATAGCACTCACACATTATATGTCTCTCTTCATGCATGAGAACAATGTAAATATGTATGCTGTTGAATGTGTGATGGATGACCCCTCTCTGTCTAGCGACCTGTGTGGTTCAGTGGACTAGGGTAGCTAGCATGGGTGATGGTATTGATGGTTCTAATCTGGAATTACTCACATCTTTTGCAAGTGAGGTAGTAATATGTTAGTGTTTTCATAGAATGTCATACCTCCCAACCTTGTGTTGCAAGAAATCTGGACAATGCCATATCCATCTGTCAGTATCTGTCTCTCACATGCATAGAATATCTATCTCTATGTAGTGTCAGATATATATGTGTGTGCGTATAGATATATATATATATATATATATATATATATATATATATATATATATATATATTAAAATGATACATAGACCTCCCATATATCTACAGAACACATATACATATCATACACACACACACACACACACACACACACACACACACACACACACACACACACACACACACACACACACACACACACACACAAAACTACATTTATTTATACATCCCTGTTATATACAGAAATATGTGTATGAATGTCTTGATGCACATGTGTATACCCCTGTAATCCACCTCCAATGTTTATGCACTTTTTGGCCAGTAACTTGCTGCTGGCTTCTATACCACCCTAGTCTACAAGGCCTGATTATATCAGCCACATTAAGACTACCAGCTGACATTCTAATAGCAAGAGTTAAGTTGTGGAACATGTGATAAATACTCTGAGCTATAGTGCCTAATACTCAGTAGAGAGGAGTTCTAATCTCAATCTAGGCTACTTGGTGCACATATGTGTGCATGTGTGTGTGTGTGTGTGTGTGTGTGTGTGTGTGTGTGTGTGTGTGTGTGTGTGTATGTAAAACAATGGATATGTCCTCATGGGCTATCCACCTGCAATAGTTATGTATGTTTTGGCCCTTAACTTGCTGCTGGCTTCTACACTGCCATATTCTATAAGGCCTGATGATATCAGCCAACTTAACATGTCCAGCTGAGAGTCTAGTAGCAAGAGTTAAGCTGTGGCATGTGTGATAAATACTGTTATCTATAGTGTTTAATACTCAATGGGTAGAGGTTTTAATTTCACTCCAGGCTGGTGTATCTTTGTGTGTGTGTGTGAGTGTGTGTGTGTGTGTGTGTGTGTGTGTGTGTGTGTGTGTGTGTGTGTGTGTGTGTGTGCGTGTGTGTGTACCCCTGTAATGCCCTCATGGGCTATTAACCTGCAATGGTTATGCACTTTTTTTCCTGTAACGTGCTGCAAGGTTCTACACTGCCCTTTTCTATAAGGCTTGGTGATGTCAGTCACCTTAAGACTACTAGCTGGCAGTGCAGTAACAAGACTTAAGCCGTGGTGTGTGCAATAAGTAGTGGGATATATAGTTTATAAGCCTAGATATGTAGGGTTCTAATCCCAGTCTGTCCAGCATGGTGCATGTATATATCCATATGGCATGCTTATGATAACCTATGTAAAGTAAACATAGGTAGGGTTCTGCATCATTTTATTTGTAGCATTGATGTGGTCCCCCCAAATGACCAACCACAAGGCTTGCTTATATCATCAAGCATTATATGTTATAAACTGATAGTACTAGCAGACATGAGTTGTGCTGTGTGCATCAGGTACTGTGATCTGTAGTGTGTACCAGTACATAGGTACATGTTCTGATCTACATACAGCCAACTTGCAGTATGTGTGTGCCTTGGGGTGGCCTGTATGCAGTGAGTGGAAGTGGTGCTAGCCTGAATGTGGTCATGTTTGTGTGTGAGGCGTTACACAAGTATACATCATGTTATGGGACCATAACAAATGTGAACTTAACTGGCATAATGACCATACGCCCTCACAATCAGAGACATTTGTATACCTCTCGGTACAGGACAAGCACATATTGCCCCAGTTCAAGAGGGACACCATGTGTTGAGATGATGGCTGTCCAGTCAATCAAGCAGATAGCATGTGCTGAGGTGCACTGAGGTGCACTGTGTACCATTAGGCAGGGTTTGTTTCAAGGGTGTGTTTATGTCTGCTAGACAAATGTCTCACACAAGCATATAGTACTAATGTCACATAGAAGGCTAATGTCCTTACACTGAGTCATCCATCTACTATGCTCCCTACATATATGCACTCCAGCAAGGTCACACTTTGCCCTGTAGCAGACCTTATCACAAGTTATGAATGCATGAGTATGCTGACCACCGCCATTGCCCTTGGTAGACTGTCATACAGATGTGAACCTATGGAGTCATGCATTCATACTACTGTACCTTGCTGAAGTCATATTTCTACTGTGCTGACATGCCATGCTGTGATGCTTCACTGATACCATGTGTCCATCGGTTATCCCCTCAGATTCCTGCAACAGAAATATACACAGGTCTGTAACATACTTGTCATTGTGTAGCAATACCACCAGTACAACATCATGCAACATAAGGTCCACAAAAGTATGTTGGTACTCATGATACATGCAGCATACAGTATATGCTGGAGACCACTACAAGTGGCATGCAAAACAATACTTCATTACAAACTTACATGTCAAATAATATAGTCACCCTGTGGATCAAACACATAGATTTTTTTCTCCAGCATCAATGTGAAGGATGACAGGGATGTGGCACAGGTGTCATCACTTGCACAGGGTGATGTGTGGGTGTGCTGAAGGCCTAGACTGTCCCAAATGGTTGACAGCATGTGTGTGAGTCAGGAAAGGGAGCAGTTTAGATGGGACATGGAGAGGTGCCGTGTGTGTCTGTAGGTGACCTGCATGTGTCAATGGTTTTTGAGTGTGTGCGTGTACCCTGTCAAGCTCAGTGCTAGCCCTACATGTGTGCATGTTGGACAGCTATGGACTGTACATGGTAAAGTTGACAATTCACTGTCTCCAGCCTGAATATGGGAAATGACTCCACCAGCAGTTGCACTGGCACCACCATGCCCAAGGTCAGACATGGTCCTAGTTTCTGACAGTGACTGCTGTCTGCTGGGACCATGTCCACATGGGACCACCCAGTACCATGTTCCCATGTCCTGCCACATCATGATGTGGACAGCACACTCCCCTCTGTAATACTGGATGTACTGCCACTATGGAAGGGTAAGTGTGCATGGCTGCATGGACTCTCAGCAGAGGGTGTTGCTGAGCTATGTCCATGGGTCCAATGCCCAACTCCAACCACAGGTTCCAGAAAAATGTGTGGTCCAAGATAAACACCGTCTCAGCCTACCATCTGTCCACTGCATCAGTGAACCAATCCAGAGTGAACCAATCCAGAGTGTCCCCAATGTGGTGGAGGCAGTTATAAATATCAGCCTGTGCTGAATCCATAACCCTAAGCATATATCTGGTGTTCCGTTCAGGACATGCTTGTGCCTCCATGATGGCCCAAAACATGTGTCGGGTGGCCTGTGATGTGACACCTGCAACAGGTGGTGAACAGACAGCAGTCCTCCTATGCGCACCCCTGCCAATCCGCCTATGTGAGACTTTGCCAGCTCTCTGGCTATGGCCAGTGTATGCACTCAGTGATATCATAGTTGCCACACTGTCCTGTTCAATGTCTCCACCCTCTGGCTGTCCCATATCTAAAGCCTGTGGGGACTGGTTATATGTGGGCATAATACCTGTGTGCACGCTCAATGGAGGCAGAGGAGGGATGTCAACCTTTGGGACAGATTCAGGCCCCAACAACCCCTCATGTGCCTCCCTGTGGCCACCATTATCATCAGAGTCTGAAGAGACATTAACATCATGTGGAGTGGGCAAGAAACCCCAACCCCCCCCCTCAGTCAACTGTGGAAACCAAGACAAAAGCAGTACATTGCTACCTGCACTATTATGTATGGAAAATCCACAGAGTCATAATAATGAGGATGCACAACTGTGTTACCACTCTCACATCCTCTCATCTCTGCTTTCATGCACAACAGACTTCCTCACAGCAACATACACATTCGCACTCAAGGCCTTTATAACCAGCATGTCAGGTAAATCACATGACACTTGGCCAGTACAATGTACCTTTTAGGTATGCAATATGACACTATACCTGATAACGCAGCACATAAAACCCAGTATACCTATCTACACAAATATATACAAATACAAGATTCAATATCTAAGGTATGTACCATCGACTTTTCAGTATATACAAGGCATGTCGGATCAATTGCTTCATGTACACCAAGAGGCTTATTTGCTCTTATAACTGCAAAAGTGTTTCTGCTCATTCAGCTACAGTCATGTGATTACCCATTCTAGGAAACTTAGGTAACTGTTCCTGACTGGAACATACAACCATTCTACTCTGTTTATAGACAACATTACCAATAAATAAGGTATTATCCTGGTCCTTACCCTTAATACTATATGTATGTTCCATAATAAAACAGCATCAAGCTTACCAGAAGCAGGACCATAGCCTTGGACAACTCCTGATGGACCTGTAAAAAGGTGAGGGTGAGGTCATTTCAGTACCACCGCATGTTGCAGCACAACAAGGTAATACCTGCATATATCTCACATATACAGTAGCTACTGTGTCACTTGATGTATTGCTGACATTCTGAGTATGAGTGTACAAATGAGCTAACCCCCCCAGCACATAGACCTGACACCCACGTAAAGGTATCTACAGCCTGACAGAATGACTGCTACAGTAATACAATGGTGATCACAGTAAGGTTACCTGCAGGTTCCTCTGCTGTAAATACTGTGGCACCCACCTCCAGGATGTATGCTGTGCTGGATGCCTGAGAGCTGTCATGTGTCCCTAGGTTTGCAGGAATTCCTCAGTGGTCGTGAATGTTTTTTCCATTGCAGGCCCTCCACTGGTGATAACACAATCCCTGGCTATATCAGCTGCCTTCATCATGCAGCATTCACCATGTTGGTAGCATGGTGTCAAACCTGCTCATATGTTCTGTCCTGGTGGCCAGTCTCATTCACATCCCTGACAAGGTCTGCCCACAATGCAGCCTGCTATTCCCTGTTTTTTCTCCCTCTGGATAGGAGGATGAGATGATGCTGCTGTAGTCCTTGAAGTATAAGTTAATTCACTGCATCTGTGAAGGGGGCATGCCTTCTGTGATACATTCGTCCTGAAACACACCAAAAGGGAAACACATTACAGGATCAAATACACAGATGACCACTATGTACAGATAAAGTAAGACAAAATGGCCAGCACTATCCACTGCTAGCTCACATGTGTTATACCCCACAGTGTGCCAACATACTACATTTATGGATACAACCGAGATAGTATCATTACTAAGATAGTTCCCTGTGTGCCATGATAGATTCTGCTGTATGATCATACAGCCAGGACTCTGGTCCACTATGGTGTGTCCCCTAAGGCCAACCACCCAATAATATGTCATAAGACCATTGCTAGACAAATGGCAGTGTGCTATTATGACCATTATATTGGGACGTCCAACAACCCCGGTGTGCCACAATGACAAAAGACAAATGCAACCCTGATATATTGTACGTCCATTGTATGTGTAAGACAGCAGGGTATCAATGACATGTCATTACCACAGGTCTAAGACAGGCTTACTGCTGTACTCCCTATTCCCCATACCTCTATCATCCCATCTGCATCTGGTTAAACACAAAAACAGTTGCATACCTGGTGGAGTGCAATACTTCTCTTTTGAAATGTGCTACTACTACTACTGTTTCACAAAGGTGTGCTCTGTGTGAGGACAGTCTCATACAGAATGTTTGCCCATAGCCAGCTGCTTGCATTTTAACATGCTGCTCGTTATCAGGTAATTGCCCCTAAACAAGTCTGTGACTCTGATGTGCTAATTACAGCCAAAGCAGCTGAGTTGCAGTATCATTAGCCAATGACATGTATCCACTGTGCAATATATAAGACCTTCATGTAGAGCATGGCCCCTTTCTTAGCTATCAAGATGGACATTACTGGGGCGAGGAGACTACATAATCACAGAAAGTAGGTCTGTAGCAGAAACCTTTACATAGAGCTGCATGTACCACAGGCTGCAGCTGCTGCTGCAGGTAATAGACATAGGCAGTGAGTATGAACACTTTGGAGGACAACAAGCTGTAGATGTATCAGTGTCAGCTGTGTCAGTCTTGTTGTAGAGGCACAGCCAAGGTGAGAGTACCCCTGACACTCTGATTATGGCATGTATTTTACATATGTTAAGCAACTGTGTGAATAACAGAGTACTAGGTGACATATAGTAATACTATAGAGATATGGGATGTGTGTCCCTACCTGCAGGCCTTTGACTTCCAGCAGTGAAAATCAGTTATTTACTTTGCAGTGCTTTTTATGGATAATGAGTGCATGAGTCATTCATTAATTGCTGTCTTCACAATAATGTAATTGAAATGCAACCCAACACTGGATTTGAACCCAGGACTGTGCGTGGCAAAATGTACTGTATGCAAGGCATTTAACAGACTGAGCAACAGAGTCACTGTTGCAGTGGGTGTATTTGCAAGATATATGTGCATGCATACAAGCTGTGACATACATTTACAACATCCATCAGTATGTGCATGGCTTTATATGGATGTATTTCTGCACCAGAGTCCCAGGTGAATATGTATTTTGCCATGAATGCCTTAGCAGGTGAATTTCTACATGTTGCTGATAAAGGACACATTTACCTGCTATCACAGGCCTCAGTTGCATCCATTATCATGTCTCTGTCTGTCTAGTGGTGTACTGTTGCACCAGAGTACAAGGTACACTCCCATTTACCCCATTACTTTTTATTCCAGATTGGGCAGTGCAGTGTGGTGTGCAGCTCCACTGAAACATGCCTAATGATTGCAATTGGCAATTACTACGTTTTGTTTAAACCACCTTTTTTAAGTAAGAGTTGTGTGGTATGGCAGGTTAATGCATTGTACTGCAGGTGTAATGGGCTTGGGTTTGAAACACAGCAGAGGTGTTGATTTTGTACATGTGTTTTGCAATGTTGGAAACACATATAGTCATTATAGCTTTATTTTGCTGAGCTTATCAAAGCTGTGTGATGCAGGTCTGCACTAAAAAAGATAAAAAAAAAAGAAGAAAGGGAAGATAGGAAAGTTGTGAAATGGGGGCAAGCAAAGGGGAAAACATAGTGAAAGGCAGGGAGGGATGTGCAGGAAAGGTGTAGGAAAGAGCCATAGCTATCCATTTCTTGTTCAGCAACAACTGTGCACTTTGACAGAATTTGTAGATGAATTTGGATACTCAAACCTCACAGAGAGGGGTGAGGACAACATAACTGCATTGTCAAGCTAATTGGACCAAATTACGTGTGTCCAGTGGACACCTGTGTGAAATAGAGAGTTATGTATGGGATGATATATATTTTTTTGGAATAGGTGCCCATTTTTTTTTAAGGTAATAGTGGAATATTGGGGAAGAGACATAGATACATGTGGGGGAGATAAGATGGGAAGGTAAGGATGTATATGAAAAACAAGACAGACAAGAGAGCAGACAGGGAGCAGTGTGTGACACATGAGGGGGTGAACACCTTCAATAGGGAGGGTGTTGTGGAATACGAGTCCCAAATGCCTCCATATGGCAGCAGTGTGACTCACATCCTCATCCATGGGACTGTCAACACTGCTCCATCACTGCCATGAGGGTGGCTGTGCTTGAGGGTGGGCACCAGAATGAGGCTGTCCCACCAGGCTGGCCAGCATGCCCTCAGTCCAGTGCAGGTTGAAGTCATAGCTAGGGTGGACTATCCTGCGGACCAGGACTGGCAGCTACACATGGGGTGACAACACCTCCTCCACCACCTCTCCCAGAAGGGGGCCGGGTCCTGGGTCTTGTCCCCTCGGGTGATACTACCCAACACCACAGGTAGTGCAGGGGCAGCAGAGGGGGAACCACCAATTTGGCCCCCAGATGTGCTGAGACCCGGTGCCATGGCTGGTCCATGTGCACAATCATCTGCTGGCAAGCACGTTGCCAACAACAGTCGCTGTAGTAGAGGCAAATCTCCTGAGAATAGGCTGCCGCAGAGTTCCACAAATAATTATGGTGGACATTTAAGGAACTATTCAAGTGAGCGATCCAATATGGGACACAATACAGAAACTAACATGCTTGACCAATATGCCAACATTAATTTTAATGATTGGCTCAATAGAAGCTTTGGTTCTGCGGAGCCCCAGGAACATGGACAAAAGAAAGAGGACACTTCTTACTCTGAGAAATGTAAGCTTTTGAAAAAATATATGTTAAAGTTTAAAAATTTAAACCTTGACAATTGTTTTTTCATGGAATGTATCTAAAGAAAGCATGTGCCTAAGGGTCTTAGGCTAAATAGGTTTCTAAATGACACTGTTATGGGTTCTGCTTTTTATAAAGACATTGTGGACACTTTAAATAATTGAACAGCAACAAGCCTATTTTTAGGACATAAAAAAGAATATTCCAACAACCATTTTAGGAAAAGAGGTTATACACCAGCTGACCACCACGCTGTAAGGTTTAGTTCATGGAAACAACGGAACAATGATTTACAGGTGGAAGGGGAAGTTGATCCTTTTGAACATACTTACAATAGGGGGTTTAGTGAACACAACATCCCTTTAGAACAGGAGGGGCCCAGGAGGTCCGAGCGGATATGAAACTTACCCACCCATCCAACTTATGCGCAAGTCATGAACAAATATACTCAGAGACATCAGGGGAACCAGCTATATTGAATGGGGATTATACGTTATTATTACCTGAAAATAGTAATTCTGTGAATTTTGAGGTTGAGACAGAACAATGTTGGGTGCATAATTCAAGTATTAACACCTATCATAGTGTTATTAATCAACAGGGTGGTGAGTTTTTTATATATAACTACACTGATATTAAAATAGAGGATAGGCATTTTTCTTTATTCAAAAAGGGCTTCACTTTTGTTCCAGCCAGAAGATTGGACTTGGCTGAAATTACATTGGATATAAAATTATTCACAAGAAATTCACCAGGTAGTGCAGGGGCAGCAGAGGGGGCACCACCAGTCTTGCTCCCAGATGTGCTGAGACCCGGTGCCATGGCTGGTTGAAGCAAGGTATGGGTATCAGCCGGAACCAGCCTACCTTGATGTTCTGTGGGAAATAAGGTATAGCAATATGTTGTGGTTAGTAATAACCAAACCAATGTTAGTATTAACAGAATCAAAAATCATATTTATTCACCCAAATACATATTAATGTATAACATGTGCAACACAACATTAAGTAACATAACAATTAGTATGGTAACAGCATGCCAGTAAAAAGTAAACCATAGGGCCAACAAAACAGTTAGTTTAACAAATATGTTACTATTGCATCATAATAAAGCATTACAATAATTAACCACATTTTCCAGTATATAGTTAGTTTAACTAAATATGTTATTATTAAAGCATAATATAACATATCAATAATGAAACACATTTTTCTAAAATATAGTTAGTGTAACAAAATATGTTAATATTAAATCATAATAATAAATAATAGCTATAAATAAATGAAAACAAGGGGTGGGGAGAGAGAGAAAAATTCCATTACTGACATTACAGATTATATCCCTCAATACACTGAAATATATACACTACAAGTGTGTAGTGTCAGGTTTGAGTACAGTGACTACAATTCTCCTATAGCTGATTTAACACATACACACCTCTCAAGCTGTTAGAATGGGTCAGTATGGGCCAAGCAGTAACACCACTACACAAAACAGTTTTATATAATGTGGGCTTACATAACAACCAGGGGTTCTGTAAATGGATTTAATAATACAATGCATTCCAGGTAATACATTTTCTGCTAATCATGTGACAAATGGATTAGGTAGTTTTAATTATATTATGAGAAATTGTGACACTTGAAAGGCTTGTTTGTGTACAGTAAGTAATCTAGACAGCCGTCATGCTTTTGTTGGCAGGCATGGGAGTAGAACCCAATAGCTGTGACTGCAGAGTACATCTACAAATAATGTTATAATTGACTGCAGCAACTTAGTACTGACATGCAAGGGACACAGCCATACTGGAATTACACAGCTTTATTTATGACTCAACAATGCTGATGAACACATTCATGGTTTTGATGTTAACATCCTGTGAAATCTAAACACACTATCTGCTCATAATATGGGCCATCTCACCCATATATTTATTGTGTTCCTGGTGAGAGAGAAAATGTGAGCAGTATATAACTGATAACACTGGGTTCGAACCTAGAACTGTGTGTGGCAAAATGCATTGCATACAAAGCATTTAACAGACTGAGATAATAAGTCACTGCTGACTGTTGATTGACTGATACTTGCCTGGAGATCACCTGGAACTATACTATGAAATGAACAATACAAGTTACAGGGCATTCCTCTGGCATTCTAGTACTATTACAGTGTTATAGTAGACTGCAGTGACAGTAGAACACACATGCATGGAATACAACCATATTGCATATTTGAAAAAAAAGCTATAGTTTAGAATCAACAATGCTAGTAAACACATGTTATTGTTATTGGTTTGCAATATCTATGCAGTCCACACACAATATCTGCCCATAGACTGGGCTACCTCACCCATATACCTTTATTACCTGATGTCGGAGGAAGAGAGAACATTATGTGACTGATACTGGCCTGCAGACAGCTTTGGACAGCACTATGAGTTGAGCAATACAGTTTGCAGACCATTAGATTTTCTGGCTACAGCTGTGACAGTGTTATACTTGACTGCAGCAACCTTACCATAGACAATTAATGCATACAGCTCTACTGCAATGGTTTTGAAAAAACACAGTCCTGCTGAACATTTTGATTACTGTTATTGGTATTGCTTTATTGAAATACAGTTCTTATTGTTCATTTATTGCACTTCAGCTTTACAGCTCTAATTGCCCATTTATTGCTCTACAGTTCTACATTCCCATTTATTGCAGTACAGTTTTTCTTGTGTATACTTTATTGCAGTAAATGCTTTACCCTTTCTTGCTTATTGGACTACAGTTGGTATACTAAATTTGCACTTACCACTCTCACGGTGCAACATGGGACTCTACATTGCAAGCTCTGTCAGATAGAGCTTTTGGGAGGGAAGTACACCATTATGCATACCTGTTTTCTGGACCTTCATCTTGCATTTTGCTTAGACCAAGGAAGACATACTTACATACTTGTGGAGCATTCCCAGATTGAGCTTCCTGGACCCAGGTTTCCAGGGTTCCTCTCTTTCTCCTTTTCAGGTTGTCAAAATGGAGATGACACTACTGATCTCCTGTGTGAGGGATACCAGCAACACTGGTGATTTTCCTGGCCAAACAGACCAAGGCCTCCACCTTACATTCTGAGTGGTGGGGAGAATTACTGGAAGCCTCACACTCATCTGCAGCCATGGTTAGCTGCTACACCTCTCCATACACTGATTCAGTATCCATGTTCCTCAGCTCTCCCTCAACAGTGAGCCATCATTAATATCCATGTCACGCTGCTGAGGGGGAACCTTGGCCATGTACATGGATACATTCCATGTAGGCTCTACACTGTGTCTTCTTGGACTTTATTAAATCCTGGGGTATGTCTTCCTTTCCTTTTCCCAGGACCATTAGGGATTCACCATGAAGGTCTGCAGCAGTTGGTAAGTGAACTAAGTTTTTGTCTGTGCTATATATATTCCCACACAGACACACACACACACACACACACACACACACACACACACACACACACATATATATATATATATATATATATATATATATATATATACATATATATATATATATATATATATGCTGTATGTATTGCAGTACTGTTTGTATACCTGTCCACTGCACAGATTTTTGCTGAATGTCAAGGTTTGGTATTCGTCTTTGGGGCTGTATTTAAGATCATAGTAACTGACTGGCAGATTATTGACAAGTCATTAATGATTGCAAACATTAAATAATATGAAGCAGATCTCACATTCAAACTGCATACCCTTCAGATATGTCATGGTGAAGGAAAACCTGTTATTCCATAGGCTGTATAGGTTTGTAGGAGCATATTATGTCACAATTGTCCCTGTTCTCGAGCCTTTGTACAACCACTATTTATGACTTTGTCCACACTTATTACTGCAAGTGGTTGATAGGTTTAAATATCTGTAATAGTGTCAGCAGTATATTTCAGCATAGTCGTGCAGATATTAATGTCATCCTGTTTTTCTTTTTATCATAGGTGAACATGGAAGTACTTGTGTGTCCCCTGTGTCACCTGATGTCAGTGTCTTATTAGTCTGATGATGATGGTAGCCAAAGTAAGGCACAGCCAGAGGTTGCAGAGGTTGAATCTGACACAGAAATTGACATCCAGCACCCACACTCAGGAGCCCTGGACACAGCCAATATGTCTGCGCATACCCAGTCCACTGAGGCCACAGATACTGGACAGCTGTAGGGCAAGGACATAGATCAAGAAAGTGTGGCTACCATGGCTTTTGTGCCTGTTGACACTGTCCATAGCCAAACTGTTGGTGAGTTGCCACACAGGCAGATTGATAGGGGTGCTCTTCAGAGGCCTGCTGTCCCACCACCACATGGTGAAGGTGTCTCTTCATGTGTCACTCAACATATGTTTAGGGCCATAATGGAGGCACAGGCTTATTCAGAACATCACTCCAGAAGAAGGCTTAGGGCTCTAGATGCGGCTCAGTCTGACATCCATGACTGCCTCCACCATGTTGTTGATGCACTGGATCGGTTCAATGATACGTATGAACGGAATGTGTCTTTGAGGGAACGCAGAGTATCTGTCATGGAAAGCACAGTGTCTGTGATGTAAAATCTGCTGGGAGGGGAATGTTGACCTTGTGAGCATAGGTCAGCAACTACGCCTACTGAGAGCCAATGGGGTTATGCCCGATCAACCTCCCGTAGTAGCAGTACATCCACTGCTCAATCAGAGTGTGCTGTCCACACCCAGACATAGCAGGCCATGGGGTCATGGTCCTGGGCATTCCCATGAAGGGAAGAAGTACAGCAGACATCAGTCTCGCTCAGTCACCCTCAGGTAGTAGCACACCATCTGACCTTGGGTGTGGAGGTGCCAGTACAACTTCTGGCAGAGTCAGTTCTCATGGTGGGGGACAACGATGATGAACTGTCAGCTCTACTATGCATGGCTCACAGCTGTCTGACATACAGACACATAGGGCTAGCACTAAGTTTAGCTGTGTTTATGCATACACACACACACACACACACACACACACACACACACACACACACACACACACACACACACATACCAATGTCACATTGAGGGCACCTACTGACACACACGCTACATTTATATGTTCCCTGTTGGCTGCTGTCCTTAATGACTCACACCCACTCATTAACCTTTTGTGTCAGCCTAGGTCTTCTGCACCCCCACAACCCACCCTTTGTAAGTGATGACTGTGCCATCTCTGTTGTCTATCTTTTGGCTTCAGGAATATTAAAGCTGTGTCTGATGATCAGGGAGACTACCTACATTAAAATGGATTTTATATCTCCATTTGTGCTGTTGGTCTGGTAAGTGTAACTGTCAGTTATATTGCATTTGGCCACTTAGACAGTTGCTAGCATAATAATTCCTGTACTTTCTAGTTGATGCTTTTATAAAGCTTGTGAAGTCAGTCAATGACATGTATCTTATTAATATATCTAAACCTCTCTTTAAGGATTGTTAGTGCTAACTTATGTGTGCACATAGAAAAGTCAAACTATCAGATTCTGAGCTCTGGCTTGTATGTCAGCACTGCAGACAAATCTAATCAGAACAATAATACAGTATATATATATATATATATATATATATATATATATATATATATATATATATATACATATATATATATATATATATATATATATATATATATATATATATATATATATATATATATATATATATATATATATATATATATATATATATATATATATATATATATATATATATATATTATTTATTTATTTTTTTTCCATGCACATCACTATAGATTCTGAGGTTCATTGGCTGTGACAAGGGTATTGGCCTGATGGTGTTTAGAACCATAGCCGATACATCACAATATAATATGCAATGGCAGATATAATGCATGGTCATGATTCTTACAGAAAGGACCACCCATGTCCAGCATTGAATCAGCAATGATCCATGGCAGATAACATTTTCACATCACGTCAGCCAGCTTGTGCTAAAACAGGTTAATGGATGTGCTCTGTTGACATAGGTGGGAAGCCTAATGCAGATGACTGATAACCTTTGCAATGTGTATGTGTCTCCCCAGCATGTCCTATGTATGTTGAACTGTACTTTGAAGTCCCTGGAACAGGTGGCTGTGGTCCCATATGACTTAAGGATATGCAGCATATTCATCCCATTTGGACCAAACACAGCCATTTAATGCATACATATTCTGCCTCAAAGCTATATATCTGATACTGCGTACACTGACAGCTGCAAAATTCTGCCCACATAAGCTACATTTTGGAGACCATCTGATGTTTTATTACTCAGAGATGTCTGAGGTCTGTCAACTTCCTACAGGTGTCTGGGAAAATACTTATCAAAGGGAGGATTATAGACATTATTTGGGCTGATGATGGATGAGTATAGGGGATTGATAAAATTAATTGTTCTCAATGTAATGCCTTTGCTAATTTGGATGCAAGATGTAGAATGCCTTCCTCCCCACAGTACACACATTTTGCAGTAGAAGTGTTCCAAGGTACATATATTGATGCAGAATTTGTGAATACTGCACTCTTGGTTATTTTTAAATGAACAGGAACATTTATTAACACAGGGTATGGAGATACATGTTTGTGCAGCTGTTATAACAGTCATGGCTTTGTCAGCAGTCATTAGTGCCACATATCCTCTGCTTTTTTGGGGCCTTTTGATACATGTATGGCAAACAAGAGGGGGGATCAGTGCTGACGCATTTGTTACCACACAGGTGGCAGGTCTGCTGCTTGAGGTGATGTCTCCCAATTTTATTGAGTATTGTTGGTCTTTGATCCAATTTGCAACTCACCTGTGATATTCACCTTGGTTATTTTCTCACTCAGACCAAATGTTGGATTGCGTTGAAGGGCCTGGCCAAGGAAAGATAGGATGAGTGCACAGCCTTGTATATGTCTTTGATCACAGTCTTGATTTCCCAAAGGTTTTGCAGGTATAAGTTACCCAGGATAACAGCTAACAGGAGCAGATTTACTTAAAGCGAAGGTTGAATACAGTTATGGGGTTATAATTCCAGTTGTATGTTGCCTATCCTCCATTGTGTGGGTGGGAAATGGTCACTGTATTCCATTCCCTGTGGACAACAACAGTACTCAGATCGTGGTTCAATATGGTACCTAGTGGAGTAAGTCACTGCTGCAGCACATGAAGAACATGGCCTGGAATGTCATCTTATCTCATGGATTCTGTGCTGCTAGAATTGGAGAGAGCAGTGATAACTTGTTCTTTGTAGAACTCACTGTTTGGAGGTGATGATGCAGAAATATAGTAAACTTGGCATTTTGAGGGGGGGGGGCGGCTTACAGCCACCTGTATCTGCTAGCAGGTTTGGAATTTACAGTGGGTCAATGTGTGCAATACTATCCAGAATTAGTTCAAAATATTGCTGAGAAATATATATATCAGTTTGCAGATGTAAATGAAGACAGGCTTATGGTTATCCCTGAATATATGTCATAAATTATTAGCATAGTTGCTATATGAGACTTTTTCAAGGTGTCTCATTGGTTTGGGTGCACTGAGGTGAGTGGCCTTCCCAGACTGTTTTGTAAATGTTGTATTTGTAAACAGCAGCTTTTGTCTCTTACTGTAAAATGTAGTAATGACAGATATACACTTTTATGGATTGCATTTCCCAGCGGATTACTCTTTGAGCATATCAGGCATGGCTGTGTGTATATATTTGTGTAGATATGAAGACAGGGCATCAGGGTGTAACTTACTGCAGCTGTCAATGTCCTTTGTGGAAACCTGAGCTTGGACATTGATTATACAATCCCTTAGGAGGTTGTAGTTACCGTGGATGATGTTTTTGAACCTGAGTCCCCCTTTAGGGTGTTCATTAAGTAATCCAAATTCTACACATAATGTTTTATTGTTGGATTAACAGTGCTGGCTCTACACATGTGCCTTTACATTGTTCACTCATATCGTTGAGGAACAGGTCTAGCATATTATAGACCCTTGTGGGGTGGTGCACTATTTCTTTCATGGCTTTTCAGTTTGCAAAATCTACTTATGTTTGTGCAAGTGAGTTTATCCTCCTATAATATCCATGTGAGGCATTATAAAAAATAATGTCAACTAGTCTTGCAGCGGAAACAGTGGGAAACTTATAGGTGAGGATGGGATGACTTGAATCTGGTATCTGCATAGAGAATAGTAAAAAGAGGGGTATATGTGATCTAAGTGGTACTTTCAGGGGAGTAACCTATGGTGCATACATTTTGAGGCCCTACTTAATGTTGATATATAGTTCTGTAATTGATCAGTAGGTGGTTTAATTGCTGCTTGTTACATAACAGAAGGTATGACAGCTAGTTAGTGCTGTCGTGGATCTCCTCTGCTACATGACTGTATTGGAAAATCTGTGTATTGTCATTTCTGTATGTATGAGCGCAAAGTGTTAAGGTGTTAGAACATAAACCAGAACAGAGCAGGTAATACAAGGAAATACTTTTAAAGCTCACAATGGGTACAGAAACACTAACCTTCAAATAGATACTCCTACTGTACACACCTGCCACAAATGTACAGGTGTAATTTCTATAAAAACAAATGTCATCCTAATGTTCTTATTCTTTTGGCTACTACCCTGATGGGTTGCCACAACAATCCATCAACTTCCAGTTCCTCATTTCATCTGCATCTTGTTGTGTTACACCAACCATCTGCATGTTCTTGGTCGACACATCCATGAAAATTATGTCAGGCCTTCCTGTTTTCTTCTTACCTGTCAGCTCATCCTTAGCATTCATCTCCAAATATACCCAGCATCCCTCCTAAGCACATGTCCAAATCAGTGCAATCTCACCTCTCTGGCCTGGTCTCCAAGCCGTACAACCTGAGCTGACAATCTAGCTATTCTCAGTACACACTTGTAGACCTTTCCTTTCAGTGTTGTTGGTACCTGTTTGTCACAAATCACTCCAGATACTCATCTCACCCACTCCACCCTGAATGCACCTCCATTTCACACTCACTGTTACTGTGAACATTTGCTCCCAAGTATTTAAAATCATAGACCTTCACCAACTGTACTTCCTGCAGTCTCACTATTCCTCTATCCTCCCTCCAATTCACAGACATATATTCTGTCTTAGTCCTTATTCCATTCATTACTC
Source organism: Protopterus annectens (assembly GCF_019279795.1). Taxonomy (NCBI): domain Eukaryota; kingdom Metazoa; phylum Chordata; order Ceratodontiformes; family Protopteridae; genus Protopterus; species Protopterus annectens. The sequence continues at coordinate 268,075,226 of NC_056731.1, forward strand.
TCCTCTGTATAGCATAAGTCCACTTCTCCATGGTCTCCTAAATATGTTCTCTACTGTCAATACATATCACAATATCATCTGCAAACATCATAGTCCATGGGGACCCCTGTGATCTCCTGTGTCAACTTGTCCATCACCATTGCAAAGAGATGTCATGATGTTTGTGCATAGCACAAAAGGAGTGTCACTGTCATCTGTCTTATATTGCATGAGGTGATATCTACCTGTCTGCGGGGCAGTGTGTACCCATGGCCTGTTGTGAGCAATACGCATCCAATAATGTGATATAGCTTATGACATCAGCAGTGGCTGTTGAAGACATGAGGACACTGTACCATAGGCTGCAGTAGAATGCTCTGTATAACATCCACCAACAGCTCACACACACTAGGTTGGCTGCAGTGAGATTAGAATCCCTACCTATCTAAGTTTACAGCCTAGAGGCCACATTACTTAACACACACACCAGAGCACAAGTCTGACTGCAACAGGATTGCAGATGATCTTATAGTAGATGACATCAGCAAACCCAGTGGGGGAAAGAGGCTGAATTGCTGCTACAAATGGACGATTTTGCAATCACAAAAACAATGCAAAACCATTTCAGTTTCCAAGGAAGTGGATACAAACTCCCACTCTTCAGGGTAGCACACACACACACCCCAGATTGACTACGATTGACTACAATGAGATTAAAAACCCTACCTAAGTTTACAGACTAGAGAACACAGCACTTAAAGCATGCACCATAGCAAAAGTCTGACATTAACAGGACTGCAGCTGATCTTATAGAAGATGTCATCAGCAGGCAGTGTGGGAAACAAGAGGTTGCAGGGCTGCTACAAATGGATGATTTTGCAAGCACAAAAATAATGCAACATCATTCAAGTTTCCAAGAAAGTGCTGGACACACACTCTCACTCTTCATGGTGGCACACACACACACACACACACACACACACACACACACACACACACACACACACACACACACACACACACACACACACCGGGTTGACTACAGTGAGACTAAAATCCCAGAGAACACAGTACTTAACACATGGTCAATGGCACAAGTCTGACTTTCACAGGACTTTAGCAGGATTGAAGCTGATCTTATAGCAGATGACATCAGCAGACCTCGTGTGGGAAAAGAGGTTGCAGGGCTGCTACAAATAGATGATTTTGCGAGCACAAAAGCAATGCAAAATCATTCCAATTTCCAAAGAAGTGCTGGACACACATTCTCATGGGAGACACCCACCCACCCCAAGTTGACTGCTGTAAGGTTAGAACCCCCACCAATTTAAGTTTACAAACTAGAGAACCCAGTACTTAATGTGTGCACCACAGCACAAGTCTTTCTTTAGCAGGACTGCAGTTGATCATATAGTATATGACATCAGCAGGCCTTGGGGGGGGGGGTTGGTGGACTGCTAGACATGAATGTTTGTACAAGCCCAAAAGTAGTGCAAAACCATGATATTTTCCAAGGCAGTGTTGAATACACACTCCCACTCTTCTTTATGGAGACAGACACACACAAGTCAGCTGCAGTGAGATTAGTACTCTTATCTATCAAGGTTTAGAGGCTAGAGAACACAGTACTTAACACACGTGCTGCAACACAAGGCTGACTTTGATACAACTGCAGATGATCTTATAGTAGATGACATCAGCAGGCCTTGTGGGAACAAAGAGGTTGTAGGACTGCTAGACAGGGATGGTTTTGCAATAACAAAAAAAAAAAACAAAAAAAAAACATGCTATTTGATAAGGCAGTGTTACATACATAGACCTACTATTCTTTATACACACACACACACACACACACACACACACACACACACACACACACACACACACACACACACACACACACTACTAAAGTGGGAGCCAAACCCTACCTAAGTACACAGACTAAATAACACAGTTTTTAATGCAAGCACCACTACACAAGTCAGATTTTAACATGACTGAATGTGAACTTATCGTAGATGACATCATCCAGGGATGTAGGGAACCCCAGCTTGGGAGGCCTGCAAAGGCACATCAGTCCTTAGTGTCTCTGAGGCTAGTACACTAACAGTAGTATACTGTTTAGAAGCCATATCTGTGTAACAACACAAGTCCCTTACTGAGCATATTTGAATGTTTGCCTTTGGCAGTGCAAGCCTCTGAGCACAACTATATGGCCATGCCCATAAGGGAGCATACAGCATTATATATTACACTTTTGTTTTGTGTTAGATGTATATTTTGTAGAATTTGGGACACCCCATGGTTGTGAAGATTGTTGTTGAGGTTGTGAGGAAACACATGGATGGTTATTAAGCTTCTGTACAGATAGTTATAACTATGCCCTCAGTTTGCAATGTTTCCACATCTGCAAAATATAGAACAGTAAGAACACAGATCTATGTATGTGATGTAATAGTTAGCATACCTCTCAACCTTTTAGAGCAAGAATTCTGCACAAAGCCATAATTAATAAGATCAATGTTGAAATATTGCCCTTACAAACCTATATTGTTGATGAAATAAAAGGTTTGGCTTTAGCATGTATTTTTTGAAGAGTATGATAGCCACAAATGAAATGTATGTCATGATTTTCTGACTTCATTCTTAATGATTAAGTAATACTTTTGCATAAAAAATATTTTGTAGGGAACAGACTACAGATATTATGTAAAAATACAGACATTCTTCCTAAATCTGGACAGTTGAGAGCTGTGATACTTAGGCATAGTAAAAATGCAATGATTATTGCACTAAGTGTACAAGTATGTGTGCTTTACTCTTTTACCTGTTTGCACGTAGGTAAGCAATGCACAAATGCGAAGCACATTGCTAACATCCAGCCTTCCTATTATGTGATGTATATGTCCTACTGCAGCCCACTCGTCTCAGTACTCCAGGCCATAATTTCACAATTGGTATAGGCAATATATAACTGTTATCTCTATATTTCCTTTTCTGCAGTTTTGCTCTTCCTACAAAATATATAAGCATTATTAATACTGTTTTCAGCACTTGACACATGATGCAAATGTGTATTAAAAATATAAAGATTAAAACATTATGTTGTACAGAGTCACAGTCTGTAAAAACACTAAGTATTGCTAAAACGCATACAAAACTTCAGCAGGATTTGAACCCTTCTTCTTCGTCTTTTCAAAACTGGAGTCATTCCTAACACAACCACCTTCATAAAAACTGTACACTGCTATCAAACCATGCACTATATATTGTACAAGTACTTCTATGACTTATATTTGGACACCGACCAGTTGGTAGACACAATTCTTGTCATAATTATGATTATAACTGTACATCTCTCTGTCTTACAATCCTGTTTTTGTGGATGGGAGAAAAACACATTTACTGTTAGGATACAAAGTAGCCTGAAGTCAGAAATTGAAATGGACAGTAGTAACTTCCTAATGTCTCTCTTGCATGATGTAACAGTATTCAGCTGTGGCTGAACTGTGTGTTTCATGCGTGATGCATAAAATTACATATGTAACATTGTAGTAACATATGTGTGTGTACTCAAATAGTCCAACAGCAACAAAACCCTGTTGCAGAAGTCAACAGCAGTAATCCAAACAGCTTCAGACAACAGCAGTAATCCAAACAGCTTCAGTAAAATCCAAACAGCTTCAGTAAAATCCAAAATTGTTTATTGTGTAAGCGCTTTCATAATGTTACATATTACTTCATCAGGCAAAAATAACATCACCAAATTTAGTTTAAATACTAAATATTCAAGACAATTTACCAATCCCAACTCAGTAAATTCCCTCCAAGACTTATAATTAATGACAGCCCAATTGGAAACTAATACTTATTATAACCCCCCCACTTTTCCATCTGACATTCCTGTAATAAGCAACTTCATACAATAAACAGCAAATACATAAATTAAAAAATAGCATAAAAAACATATCAAATTAATTAATATTATTTGCTTAATTTCCTAGCTTTTAAAACAGGTTTTAACGGGACACAGTCATTCAAACCAGACCCCCGATGTGCCCCTAATCTCAGGATCCACTGAAACTCAACATTTTTGGTGTCATTTACTACATCACCCAATCTCTTACTCTCTGACTGTACATGCAACACCTGAAATAAAAAAGTATGTGACTCCCCCTCTGTTAGTGTGTGTGCTTTGCTATTGCACTGTAATCCTGCCCCTTCTTATAACAATATATGTGGTCCCTGATCCTTTCCCTAAGATGCCTGTTGGCTTTACCTATGTAAAACTTAAAACAGCAGACACAATGTGCAACATACACAATATTCTGTGTATTACAATTAGCTCCCACCTTCAAGTGCCATAAATGCCCACTGTCTGGGTGCCTAAATAATTTTGAATTTTACTGAAGCTGTTTGGATTACTGCTGTTGTCTGAAGCTGTTTGGATTACCGCTGTTGTCTTCTGCCACAGGGTTTTGTTGCTGTTGGACTATTGGATTTGCTCTCTGTTAATTTGGGTTTTCATTTTTCAAGTGTACACTCACATGTTAACTTAAGTTATCTTCAAAAGCACCACTATATATTTGCATACTGTAGCAAGGTAAGACATATACAAAGATACGTCATAACAGTGTTCACCACTATAGTATAGGTTCAGACCTTACCTTGCAAATGCATTGGATGACACAGCATTAGTTCAGGGCTGACTCTATCTGATGCAAGCAGTACACAGCTAATACACGAATAGATAAAAGTTGCGTACGTTGCCTGGCATAATTTTTAATATATGTATGTGAGTAGGAGGAAGGTATTAGAGCCTAGGTAGTCAGTGAATGTGCTATGCATGCTCTCTTAGCCAAAGCAAGGGCATACTGAGCACCTCTATGTCTACCTTTAGGGACAGCAGCTGGGGGGGGGGTTCCTCTTCCGAGTCCTCCTGTGGCTGTGTTGACCTAGGCATTGGTGGGGAATGTGTGCCTGTTCCCCTTGCTGATCCTGCTGCAGCTGTTTCCACAGGATCAGATTGTGCAGCATAGCACAAACTGTAAATATGTGCATAGATTATACTGAAATACTCCACCAGATATATGTAGGCACCAGAACTGTGACATCAGAAGCCCAACGCACACTCTACGACATTTCTAGTTTGTGTGTGTGCCTCATTATGGCATTCTTCCATGGGTGTATGTGCATTTCTGTTGGGTGTCATCATCCACGGTTCCAAGACATAGCCAGCATTCCCCAGTAAATGGCTCTGTGGGATGACGACCCTACCTGTGATGTGTGCCAGATATGGGAGTCATGGTAACTGCCAGGGTTGCCAGCACACACATTCAAGATAATACCCTGGGCATTGCACATGACTTGACAGTTAATGGAGTGGTACCCCTTGTGGTTATTTTAGATTCTACTCTGCTCATCAGGTGGTGCCTTAATGTGTACATGAATGCAATCTATGGAACCCAGTACTTCAGGGAAGTCCACTACATAATAGAAGTGTTGCATATTGCTGGCCCTCTCTTCAGCAGTGAGGGGAAAATATAGATGTTCACTGGCATGTATAAGCATAGCATCAGTAACTGGTAGAGTATCCTGGATGCTGATGCCTGTGGCAGTTGGTCTTTGAAAAGAACCTGTAGCTAATATTCTAAGGGCTACACATACCTTAGTTTTGACTGGGATGGCTTCCCTTCGGTTGGCTCAGACTCTGAGTTGAGGCTGGCAGGGATCACAGAGTTCTTGTAATGTGCCCTTGTCCACCCTGTATTGCTCTACAGACTCCAGCTCATTTAGCACCTGGTAGGTTACCTTGAGCCTGAACACTCTTCTCCTTCTCGACTTAGGCTATTATCAGCAGCACCAGCAGCATTGACTTCACCCTCGAGCAAATGCAGATGTAGAATAGCTGCAGCAGCCCCTAGCATTATGTCAGTTAAAAGTTCCAAGTCTCTACTCCAATGTTGTTGAAGTTTGTTTGTTTGTGTCTTTTGGCTTTTCCCAGTTAGGGGTCGCCACAGCGGAACTCTGGTCTGCTAATGATTGGCAGTAGATTTTTACGTGCTGGCTTGCCGGGCTTAATGCACAACCTTCAACTAAGGAACGCCCATTCATGCATGTTGCCACACAGAAGATGCTCTAACTGAGAATCGAACGGGCAATGTTTAACTGTGAGGTGACAACGCTACCACATCACCAACACCACAGTATAGTACTCCAATGTTGTTGAAGTAAGAGGGAAAATCAGACTGTAGACTGTATGCATACTTTATAAATTTCTTGATTAGGACCACCATCTGGTAGTGGCTTCTTTAAATGACATTCACCTGCTTAGAATACAATTAACAGGATTTAAAACTCCTGCTGCAGTGTACAGTATTGTGCTCTATGCACTGACATGCAGAACAGTGCAGCTATACATAATAACAGCAAATCATGTAAAAAATGTTATAATATCATCCCTATTGTCATTATACACACAAAATATGCTAATTACAGATAAATGTGCTTCATTTCTATGATCTATGATGTCAGCACAGTATGATTAAAAGTTGACGTACCCTGTACTTGAACCTAACGCTATCTGCACACTAGTCCAACCCCTAACAGTTGCCACTACAGGCCTATTCAAGCAAAGGTTTCTACCTAGAGGGGATTAGTTGAGTGCAGCCCCACTTACCAGGTTTGTGCAATGCTCAGAAGTTTTCATCCATGGAAAACATAAACAGCATGTAGGAGCTTACACAGAGTGAACAGTTCTAAATTCTCCCTGTTTTTTGTGATTCAGCAAATCCACTGCTTGTTTACATCATTTATATAATAACCATGCTGACAGCCTGGAAGCTACACTGATAGTAGCCATGTCAGCTGGTCAACAGTGCAGGAACACAGAGTTAAAGACACGATGCAGGATATTACTGTATTTGTTGTAGCAGTATATCATACCCGTCTTTTAAATTACATTGCTATTATTCTTTTTCAAACATTTTGCATGCAGCAGCACACTGCACACATTTGTGGTAAAATAGAAATTATGAAATTTATAGTGATCTGACACACATCCCTGATTTATTTGGACATCCTTGGCCAGTAAATACCTCTTTTTACCTGTTCATGGGCATTCTGTCCAAATTTCATGACTTCTTCATGCCCTTGCTTCCATGTAGGCTCCTGTACATGGAATATTTTCACATACACTTCCAACACAATCATGGAGCCTACAAGGTTGTATGTAGGGGTGTTGGATCACTCCACCATGTTGATTTAGTTCATTAGGATAAATTTCAACTACTTATGCTGAAATTTGCATCCCACGCAACTTTCCAGTGAAGTGGGTGCATGCTTATGCTTGCATGCCACTGCATGGACTTTACTGAATTGAAAACTCACTGCACCTGTGTTCATGTTTTGCCATGATGCAAACACAGAAAAAATGACCGTGTAAGCTTTATTGAATTTGCACCTAAGTTTTGAGCAAATGGTTGCCTATTGGAATTGTTCAAGACTTTAAAAAGGGTACGAGGCTACAAGGGTGAGAAGTTTCTGCATTCATTAATTGCACAGGTTTTGTAGTGTAACAATCAAGTGGGATACAGCTGGGGAAGTTATCATTATTGGATTCAGATGGTAAAATGTGTATCAATCTCTGTCATGTACTTATTTGTTTTTAACTGCAAAATTACTGTATTATTATAACTGGACATTAACCACGGATCCTGCTCTAGTTTTATGGTGAATTAGAAAGCTCCATACTATCTAGAGAAATATTTTTTCAATGAACAGTACACTAAATATAATTATTACAGACAAATCAGAAATGTAGCAAAATGGGTACTTTTTAATTTATTTGGTATGATATTCAATCTAACCACTGTCAGTACTGAATAAAATCAAAAGTAAAATGTAAAAGTCATAATGGTAGCAGTCATGATGATGCTTTCTGAAAAGTTGAAACATTGGTTCAAACAATAATTTCAGGTAATGCTTATCTATGATTCAGATTATTATTTTTTTTAAGCAAGAAAGATATTTATTAAATTATCACTTGTGACATAGGCAACCATACATTTATATAAATGAAAAAAAAAACATATTGACATAATCTTAGTTGCAAGCATTATACATCACCAACTGTATTGACTTAATTTTAGTTGCAAATGTTATACATCACTTATAATCTATACATCACTTTTAATCTACCCAATCATTGTCAGTCAAACATTACATTTAAATCCTAATTCTTTTAAACATAATTTCTCCCCTGTATGTATTGTTCCCATAATTCAGATTTTTATAACCTTATTAATCAGTCCCAGAGTTGCATCAGGTAATACACTCACCTTTGGTGAAGAAGGCTGTGAGTTCTCTTCCCACTCCAAGTAGATTGATTACTGACACTGTGGTGGAACATAAAGGTGGTGTTGAACTCCTAAGTGTGTTGTCCTTTGGATGAGATGTTAAAACAAGGCCCCATCTACTTGAGTTGGTGGTGGACGTAAACGTTACAGTGGCACTTATTGAAAAGAGTAGGGGTTCTTTGTTATTATATTCACAAATATATACATCTTATATACAATGTTTCATAACATATTTACATTATTTACAATATTTATAGCATGGTTCTTACATATGTTTATATTAAACTTTCAATTTTTAGTCCCCCCCCCACACATTTTTCCACAACCAAAGTCTTACTTTCTTTGTCAAAATCTCTGGTAATGACCACTTTCCATTGTATTTTATTTCATTAATTCTTTCATTCCATATTATCCATATTACACAAACCCATTTTTCATCCAGTTTGTTTATGTCATTTTGTTTTACATTTTCATACTGTCCATTTTCAGTCATGTCCATGTTAATACATTCAATATTTTTCAATTATTTTAAATATCCTGTATCATGTATATCTTTCCACAATTTAAGTATCATTTTACACTTTATAAAACTGTTTTCACTTGTCTCTAATTTGTCACAATGTGAACAAATTTTATCTTTGATTGTTTTATATGGCATGTTTGGCTTAACCGGTAGTTTGCTTAATGATAGCCTTCATAAAAATTTGTACATTCTACATGTTTCTTATATTTATTAATTCTTATTTTTACTGCTTTGTTTTTTACCTCACTTATTTGTTTCAGGGATAAACATAATAACATTTTTCCATGACAATATCCTTCTCTTTTTTTTTCTATCTTTCTTATATAAATTTTCCATCGCAGGATTTTTTCTTGATATAATTTTGTGTCCAACAATAAACTTTTTTACTTCTTTTCAAACATTCTAGCTTTCTATAGCTATTTTCATCCATTCTTTATTCTTGACTGCTAATACTAAGTTATCTGCATATGAAAAAGTAACTGGACTCATAATACCTTCTGGTGTTTGGCATTTAACTTTCTCTAATATTGAATTAATCTTGGTAACCACTGCATTCATAATTAATGCAAATAAAGTGTTGCTGGTTGGGCATCCTTATTTAATAGCACTTTTTAATGTTATAGTTTTGCTTAACCATCCATTTACTACCAAACTTACTTTCTTTTCCCTGTACACTGATTTCACAATGTTTATTATTTTAATACTTATATTATGTTCTTCTAAAATTTTCCATAGTGCTTTTTGCTGTATTTTGTTAAAAGCTTTGTTTACATCCCCTGTTAATATTTTCAATTCCATGTTTCTATTTATTATGTCGTCTACCAATTCTTATTAACATTACTAGTTCTTGACTTCCTTTCTTTGTAATTCCAAAGCTTATTTCAGATAATTTATTAATTTTACTTGCTAATCTTTTTTTATTATTTTCATAAAAGTCTTATAATCAATATTATTTAGTACAAATGGTCTCCATATTTTTATATCCATTTATCTCCCTTTTTCCCTATGTATTTCATTACATCTAAGCATATTCTTTCATCATTTATACCATTTTCAAACCATTCATTCATTCATTACTTTTAAAAAATATTATTTTTGCTATTTTTGCATGTTTTTGTATATTAAATACTCAAGTCTATCTATACCTGTAGCTGATTCTACATTTACCATCTTACATATATTTTCAAATTCTATTACAACCTTTTCTTCTATCCTTGTATTGTCTTCTTCAGTTAATGTACTTAATTTCCATTTTTCTTTATTGTAACATCACGTATTAAGAATGTCTCCACTATATATTCTTTAATTGTTTTCATAATTCTTCTTGTGTGTTTACTGTAATACAGTTTCCATTTTTTAATTCTATTATCCTTGTGTTTTCTTTAACAAATTTGCTTACGTATGGTGCTACTTCTTTCTTTCCTTGCAAAAAATATATTTGTTTAAACAAACATTTTTTTTATTTTTCTCTGGATTCATTTTATACAGCTTTCTTTCTCTTTCTATAAACTCTTCTCTGTGTTTAAATATTTGGTTACCAGTTTCCTTATATACATCAAAATTCTGCAGTCTTTCCAATTTTTGCCATTTTAATAGTTCTTTTCTTAGGTTCATAGATTAGTACTAGGCTAACTGCCTTTGGGAACCATTTGTTAAGCCTAGCCAATTATCCCTTGTGGGGTTCAAACCCTGCACTTTGTATTTATAAGGCAAACACTGCACTTTGTATTTATAAGGCAAACACCTTAACCATTAAGCCACCCTCCCAACCCCTATATTTTTCTTTTAGATTGATCCATCAATTCATCCAGTCTCTATACAATTCTCTCATGTTTATGTGATCTTGTCATAATTGTATTATTTCCTTTTCATGTTTGTTCAAGTGTGATTCATTAATCCTTTTTATTCCTTTACCTATCTCTATGTAATTCCCTTTTTCTTGTATCTCTATCCATATGGCTAAGTGGTCTGAAAATCCTGTAATTTTACACCCTTGATGTAATGTACTCAAGCTGTCTGAAACTATAAAATAATCAATTCTGGTTCTTAAATTACTTCTTTTATATCTCCTTTTGTTATTTTCCCATACATATATTTTGTTAGACTTAATCATAGGTAGGATTACGTTAACATCTGCACCTTCTTTTCATCTGTGTCTTACATCACAATTGAAGTCCCCCATTACTATCACTGGCATGTTTACACTTACATGATCCAGTATTTTTCTAAATATGATTTCTCATTGTTTCTGTAAAGTATAAGCATATGGTATGATTACTCTATAAACTTGATTTTTATATTTTATGTCTAGTATTAATATTCTATCATTGAGTATCATTGTATAATCTAATATAGCTATCCATTCTTTGCATAAGATGGCTATACCAGAGCATTTTTCATTACCTAAATTCCAAATAACTTTACTTTCATATAATCCATTTATTTGTTCTCTTTCTTCATCTGTAGCTACTCTGATATCTCAAACTGCTTTAATGTCCACATCTAATCTTTTACACCATTATAATACTCCTGTCCTGTGATTAATATTCTTCATGCTGTTGACATTAATGGCTAAGATTTTCACTTTAATGAATTAATTTTATTTTCATCTTTTTTCTTTATTTGTTTTCTCTTATAGTTACATTTTTGAATTTGCATTTTATTTTACTCTTTCAGCTATAGAACCTCTTTTGCTTCTTACTTTTACCCATTTACTTTCTCCTTCATCACTTGTATTACATATTTCTTCTTCCTCATTTGTTACCTTATCTTGTACTTCATTCATATTCTTTCTCACATCCATTGTTACTTCAATTTCATTCATTTGTTCATTTTACACTTGCTCTATAGTGTCTGATGTATTTTCTCCTTCTCGTGTTCAAGTACAAACAGTGTTCAATCTCACAGAGGGGTTCCCAGTGGGAATGGCTGTGCACCAAGGTTCAGCATAACAAGGACTTCAACAAAGGATTGGGGAATGGAATGCAAAACTGAAGGCACATGGGATCAAACTAAGTACAGATAAGACAGTGGTAATGGCAGCAAACTGAGGAAATCAGAAGGCTGAGAACTGAGATAGAAGGAAGATAGTGGTACAGGTTAGTATCTTCAAGTATTTGGAAGGGGTGGTTGAGTGCAAAGGAAGTCTGAATGAAGAGGTGAAAGCTAGAATCAGAGGGGCTGCAGCGAACTGACATCGAGTGTCAGGTGTAGTATATGCCAGAAGAATGGAAATGAAGCTAAAAAATAAGGTGTGACAGTGATGCAACCGGTACTACTGTATGGTACAGAAACCTGGAAAGTAAAGGCAGAGCAGATGAGGAAGCTTGACATGATGGAAAAGAGGTGCCAGAGAAGGGTGGTAGGATATACCATGGGACAGACAAAGAAATGAGGACATAAGAGCAGAAGCCAGAGTAGCTCAATTGCAGAAAAGATCAACAAGAACAGACCACAGTGGTTTGGACACATTCAGTAAAGCAGATGATCTGGTGAAGATTTGGGACAGACAGGAAGAAGGTGGCAGGAAATTAGGGCAACCAGATAAGAGGTGGATGGATTCTGTGATAGAAGATCTGTGACAGTCAGGCATGAGTGTCAAAAAAGGTAGGAGCGTGGTGTTGAATCAAATGAGATAGTGACAGTTAACATGACACTCCAACACCACATAGAAAAGATATACTAAAGTGTGAGTATGTTTCTAAGTGTTTGTGGGTTTAAGGGCTTGGGAAGCAGATACATTTATGGCTGTGCTTGTGTGTTGATGTATGTGATGTGCATTTTGAGTGTCTTGTGTGGTGATAGTGTTATGGAAAAGGTTTTTCTATGGTAAAGTACAAGGTTGGAGTGGGTCAAGGGTAGAGTTAGGATCTGGGATACCACCCACTACTATGGTGGGGAAGGGGAGTGAAGAATCAATTAATGTAGTTTGTATGAGTCAGTATTATATACTTGGTACCAATAGAATACTAAAATGTAGATTCTGTGATCTTATATACATCTGTTAAAGAATAAAAATGAAAACAATGTTTTTTTTAATCCAGAAGCAGTGTCCTGCTTACAGAAGATATTTATTTTATGTTATGGATTATGTGGATGGTTTAAGAAGCGATCATATTGAAACAATACTAGATTTTAAAGAAATGAAATGGCAGTTTTTGTATATATGTGAACCGCCAAGTTTAAAAGATATTATTAATTTTAAATGTGTTCTTAAATCAAGGTCATTGTTTTGTATTTTTAATATTAAGTGTTATTAGTTCATTGACAATCATGTGGTGATGTTTTTATACAAATGTGGTGATTGGCAATGAGTATGGAGAATCTGAAGAAGTATTTTAAATTTTTGTCAAAAAGTAGTTATCAGTCTGTTTTAATACAGTTCTCAATCATCCTTGGTCTGTGAGGAACCATTTTGTCTTATTTTTAGTTTAAACATAGATGGGTATTTTGTGCTCTTAATGGACCTACACTATAGTTTGAATTTTAAAATATGGATGAGTTTTTAAATTATTTTGTGACTAATATGTGATGTGTTAATATTATTGAAAGTTTGTGTATTTAACAAGTGAAAAAGTGATTCATAACTGATGCACTCCTGCTCTTAGGGATAAGTACCATGACTCTTTCATATCCACCTTAGTTACCACAGGCCAGGTGGATGAGACCTCAGTTAATTTCTCTTCTGAAGGACAGCACATTGATCAGTGTAGCACTGCAATATACACCTTCTGTCACACTGCATTATTATTATTAGAAGATTAATATAAGCGCCGGAGATATGAAGGGAAAATATAGATTTCTGATCTTCCAGCATCAAAGGCAAGTGTGCTGGCTTGAGCAATTGGTTAGAAAGCAATCCCTTTTACCACCAGTAAGATATCAAACAATATTATTTCTAGGTGTGGGTACTTTCTAAACCTTTCATCTTTTACAGTGTCCTTATGGACAATCTCATACATCTTCCTAACTGCAGTAATCTCTTCATTGTCACTAAACTGCTGCAGTTGTTTCTTTTTACCTATGTATCCTTCCCACAAACTTTCTGACTGTACATGAATTTATGGACAAGAGAATATCTTTCCACCCTTTAAGCAAGGAATGCACTTCCGTCTAACCACTAGTCTAATTGGTGCCCTGAGCTAACATACTTCAGTCTTTAAATTCAATTTTCTCTCTTCTACCATAACTTTTCGACTGCTTCTTTGTTTTTATTTTTTTTAATCGGGTAGTTTTTTTTTTTTTTTTGAAGTTTGATTTTATCCTCTAGTTTATAGGGTCACTGTCATGTAGTTATATGCTTTGTGTATAAAATAATTTTGCAGGTTTTTTTGTATGTTCAAGGACAATAACTGTGATCCTTAGAATTTAAGAGTGACTATGGGGAAACATATGCGACCTGAAACTTCTGTATCTTAGATTATTCCCTCTTCTCTGAGATATACTGAACTCTGGGTTAATATATATAAGCAGTGGGAGGGTTGAGATGTAGTCCCTCATACTGGGGGTAAAGGCGGACTTGCCCCCTACAAAAAATACTTTCAGTGTGTAATAGTGACTTCTGAAGTTCACTGCTTCATATCTTAAATAGCAGCTAAAGTTTCATAGCTTTGAAATTTGAAAATTTTGATAGAGAAATTAGTTTTGTATATGACTCCTCCTCCTAGTAGAGTATTACTAGACTTTACTGCTTTACTTCCATTCTTGTCATATACTTGCTTGTTATAAACTTTTAGTGTCTTGCAACAGCAAGTACGTCTATGTTTTGTTATTGTAAGTTAGAAGCAAATTAAAATGGGACCATGTGGTGTAGTCCACTGAACTGCTTAAGGTAAACAAATAAATAAATGAAGTAGTGAACTTGGTTAGACTCCTGTAAGACAAGCAATAGAGCAGCATAAGTCAGATTTATGTTAGGTAGTAAAGTAGGGCTAGTACAGGTGACCTAACTGACCATGTGCATGGAGGGGGTACAGCCATAGTTGTGGAAATTAACAATTATTAATTGTGAGATAAAATACTTCTGATTATAGTGGGTTGAGTAAAATCCTGCTTTTGTTGCTCTCTGAGCCCTTGTGCCAAATTCCATTGTCTGTTTACCATTACAAGCACCAAAAATAAAAGTTGTTTTAGTATTACCAACACTGAATTAATAAAACTGACACCAAATAAATGTCATCAGAGGAATCTGTTGATGAGAGGAATGTGTTGAATATCAGAACCTGCTGCCACACCAAACCCATGCTAACACCCCCGAGAAACACACAGTAAACTGCCAGTGTCTGGCTTGTGGAAAAGACAAGACACACAACCTCAACAAAGTAAAGAATGTTGCATTTGAATAATCTACCATCCTTCCTTTTCTGAAGAATACTTTACAGAAGATTCAGCTAATTAAAGGCAGCTGTGTACCTATTTGAATTCTGAAGTGCTGCATGTAAAAAATGCCTTGAAGAAGGTAAGTCAGTCATTTCAGATCTTTAAACATATATGGCTTTTGATGATAAAACATTGGCAAGATTAAAGCTCCAACATACAATTTAAGGCAACAATGAACAAACCTTCTAATAATTAAGAAGGTCTTGATGTGCTCTCCAGGTGAATCGATTTGGTCTTGTTCAGCATATCAGAAAGAGCAGAAGCAACCAACATAACTGGAGTTTTTCCAGCATTTTTCCCCTGATGATTTTTGGGCTTTACAGCCATGGAACTGAATATAGAAATGAGTCTACACATCTAAAATTTGGGACTCAAGCCTGCTCATGGTGAGGTGGTATACCCTGTAATAATAAAGTGTGTTTACTTGGAAAAAAACATCTCAAGGCTGTTGCAGGCAAACTAGCTTCTACATCTGTCAAGAGACTTTCTGAATGAAGTTGCTCTTATAAACTTAAACAAATTGCTGGAAAATAGGTTTTGCATTGGCATGCATTTTCTGAAAGATAATAAGTCTGTAACTCAAATGTCTGTCATTATTCAATGACTTCAATCCTCAATGATATTACAGAAAACCCACAATTTTTATGACAAACAGAATAACAATATGAGAGAAAATCTCTGCATTCTGCAAACATCTGGACAGCTGAGAAGTATGCAAAGGGACAAGAATTACTGGTACAGTGTGATGCCTTATTAATGGTCTGTTATCCTTACTCTTGGTCTGTTAGCTTACTCTTTGCATATCATCTTTAGAAGTTTTGTACAATTTCTGAGATTAAGGCTGAATCAGTGGAGACTTATGTACAGTCTTCAGATATGCCACAATTATATGATGCAGATAAAGAATTTATAAATATCCTTATATCCAATAATCATGCCTATATTTATATATTGGAATGACCAGATAACAAAGTTCTACTGGCCAGGTCAGTTGCCCTAAACAAAGCGTTAAGAAAGAGTGGCATATTATATAAAATTTGAGGACATTTTCAAATTACATGCTTAAAATTACTATATGCATTATTATTATTATTATTATTATTATTATTATTATTATTATTATTATTATTATTAACAAGCAAGCTGTGACCACATTATTTCCTGAGCTGGAAATCCAAGGGTTTAAATGTTTGAGTTTCTGAATATGTGCTAAACTGAGAGCCCTGGAGTTTGTGAATTTAAATAAGTAAAAGAAGAGATTGCTTTTAGATTTGTGAAATAGCCACAGTTGTGTTTTTGGACAAAACTAACCATTTAAAATTAACATTCTTCCTAAGGCCTTGCAATTCAAAACATTCTTCCTGTTTTATTGTCAGTTTTATATACATACATACATACATACAAATGTTTCAAGCATGGGCATTAATGCCCTTCTAGCTTACCAATATACCAAAACACTTGTTCCCATAATAAATGTCCAGGCTGTTCTTAAAAATATCTAAACTAGTACTTGCTTTGGGTCTACTTTATTCCCGCGAAAGCCGAATCTCTTGAATACAATTCGCGCGACACATAACAAGCGAAACGCGAGTACATTGAATGCTCTAAACTGCGAAAGTGGAAATATCGAATTCACATAGTTGGCCCGTCTGCAGAATAGCTCTGTAAGGTAAGTGTGCGATAGTTACGGACCTTAGGGTTAGGGTGTAGGTTAACGTAAGTGCATAGATAGGTAATGTATGTAAGGTTTAGTGTAGGGTTTTGTTAAGTGTATGTGTGTGGAATATTTAGTTTGTTTGGGAATAGCTCAGTAGGATAAGTGTGCGGTAGTTACGGACCTTAGGGTTAGGGAGGGGTTAAGGATAGTGCATAGATAGCTGTGTATTTAGGGTTTAGTGTAGGGTCAGAAGTCGGGGTTTGGTGCTTTAGTTTAGGGTTAGAAGTAAGGTTTTGGTTAGTGTGTGTATGTGTTGTTTTTTACTGTGTTTCTGTAGGTAGTATCTTGCGGGTGGTGGGGTTGGCCAACTATGAGAGATCGAGAATTCGAATTTCGCGGTTTAGTGCATTTGACGTATTTACATTTCGCTCATTATGGTTCACGAGAGTTGTATTTGAGCAATTCAGCTTTTGTGGAAATAAAGTAGACCCCTTGCTTTAATGTAATTCTGTATTCTGTTCCAAGCATACTCTGTCAGAGAACCAATTAGTACACTTCTCATTCCTATAGAATCTTCTACATAGGTTATCTGATGATTCTCAAGTACTTTTTGATAACCCCAAACATTCCCAGAGGTAGTTGTCCCTAAATGCCCTATATACCTGAATAAGATCTCCTCTTAAATATCTGTAAGAGACACTGTACAAGTTCAGATATTTTAGTCTTTCATAATAACTTAGATTTTCACATCCATGGAGGCCCTTGGTATATTTGCACTGCACTCTTTCCAGTTTATTCATGCTTGTTTTCCTATAGGGTTTCCATATTGTTATTCTAAACTCAAGTTTGGGTCTAATATAACTAACAAACAATGACTTCATTATGTTTGGTTTCCCAGACTTTATAAATCTTTTTATACAACCTATAGTTCTATAACTATCATTAGCCAAATGGTTGATATGATTAGAAAAACTCATAGCTGAATCTACCCATATACCCGGGTCATTAAATGAGTCTACAGTTTCAATCACTGTGTACTGTATTAAATATTCATCTTTCAGTTTATGTCTCCCAAATCTCATATGCTTAGTTTTTGATGTATTTATCAACATATTATTCTCCTGTACCCAAATGGTCAATTTAGTCAAATTATTTTGCAGACATGCCTTTTCTCTAACACTTGTAATAAGTTTACCCAATTTCAGGTCATCAGCGTATAGACTGTAGAACACCTCAGATGAACAAGTAAGGTCTGAAAGATGCAATATAAACAAGAATGGGCCTAGGACAGAGCCCTGTGGGACACCTTGACTGTAACCAAGGATTTCACCTGTCCAGTTGGTGTGTGATACTTGCCATGTCCTATTTGTAAGCCATGCAGCTATCCAGCTTATCAACAGTATATGAATACCTAGTTGTACTAATTTATTGATCAGTGTTTTCTGTATGACCCTGTCAAATGCTGAAGTTAAATCTATATAAATCACATCACAGCAGAATTTTTCATTCATAGCTGTTATTATATTGTTATAGAACATCATGTTACAGGTGGTAATAGATCTATTTTCAACATATGTATGCTGATATATGGTTTCAAGTCCCAACCTATCCAATTCTGACAATAACTTATCTGGTATTACCTTCTCCATTATTTTTCCACAACATGAAAGTAGACTTAAGAGTCTGTATGATTCTGGGTTTGCCCTACTCCCCTTTCCCTTAAAGACAGGTTTAATAAGTGCATGTCTCCAATCTTGAGGAATCTCCCCATATTTATATGACCGAGTGAATAATAGATATAATGGTAGTGTAAGTTCTTGCTGAAGTGTTCTCAGGTCATTGTTTTTTTTTCTGTCTCCTCCCTGCACTTTGTTTGAATCCAGTTTGCACAGTTCTTTTTCAATATAATCTAATTTGATTCCAGTATCTGGACGTCACTAGGACAACTTTCTTCCCCTTTTGTGGAGCCAAACTGTTTTGTATACGATTTTGTAAATATATCTATAATATGTTGTGTCTGAGAATAAATTTTAGAATCTGCACACAGTTTATCAATTTGTGTATCTTTACTCCTTCCACACCTTATGTATCTATAAAAAGGCTTCCTATTATGCTCAATGTCTTTATATAAATTTTCTTCAAATGTTTCTTGATCTTGTCTATCACTATGCTTAATCTGTTTGTCCAGCTTGTTTATTTCAGTTTTCAAAGTTGTAGTTCAACCTCTCTTCCATTTCTTATATTTTTTGTCTCTCACCTTAATCAGGTATCTTGGTCTTATGGAAATATACCCCCTTTTTGTACTCAAACAATTTCTCTTTCAAAACTTTCCACATTCCATCTGCAGTTTTTCCACTGAACACCTCACTCCAGTTAGTTTTATATAGTAACTGTTTTGCTTCCCTATAATCTGTAATTAACCTTCTGTGCATTGGCTAAGATTTCAGTTTGGCAGAATTATCTAGCAACAAATTAACCTTAATAACCCCATGATCACTGCACATCAATGCTGGTAAAACTTGACTTGAAGTTACAGTAATTTATATGGGAACACACACAATATCTAGTATATTCCGTCCCCTGGTAAGTTTTTTTTTACAATCTGAAGCATTTATTGTTCCCTAATATGCTCTGTGAATAATTTCTTTACTGACATTGTTGAATCAATATTATTCCAGTCTGTTCTCGTAAATTTAAGTCCCCAGCTCATATTATTCTTCCCTCCTGTGTTTCATGTAAGAAATGTATGAATTCCTTTAGGTCATCTGCACCTGACTTTGGTGGTCTATACACTCCAACAATTGTTATATGTTCCAGGGTTGTCTTTATTGTCAAAGTTACACAGCCTATAGTATTGGTGTTATAATTGAACATGTAATAATCACAGGTCTCATAGCTATTTTTAATCCCTATCATAACACCTCCACCTGATTTTTTGTTAGAACGTCTGTTACAGTCAAAACATTTATACCCTGTCAGAATTGGTTTCCAGTCATTGTTCTTTAACCATGTTTCACAAACAATAACAACATCAACCTGCATGGATTTGAGCAGCTAATCAGAGACCCCCATTTTTAATAATAAATCTCACCTCCCAAGCTCTCTTCTTGATTGGATTTTGGTCTCCCACCCCAAAAACTACCATAATCCCCAGGCCCTTCCAAATGCACGTAATGACCACTGCCCTATTACCTTCACCAGACATACTCCCGACTTCACCAAACCCTTCAAGTATATTACCCCCCGCAAACTTTCTAATTTCTGTCCAGACTCTTTCATCAACCTACTCTCCAGAATTAACAGGTCTCATCTCAACGATCTCACCTTGGATGAAGCTGTCCACTCTTTCAACACCACCTTCCTCGATATTCTTAACTCCCTCACTCCCCTCCATTCTATTAGAATCAAATCAACACAGTTCCATGGCTAACTCAATCAACCCAAACCCTCATGAAAAACTGAGATAGGATATGAAAAACATGGGCTAAAACCAAAACACTGTATCTCCTTCAGACCTATAAAGAACTTAGAAACAAAATAAAAAAAAATCATCCATAAAGACAAATTGAACTTCTATGCACACCCTCCCACTACCCTAAAATAAGACCTCAGAAAATTCTGGAATTCTATCAATCATATTCTTCATCCTGGAAACCCTTCCCCTCCAAACCCTTGTCCTAATGAAACTCCAGAAGACACTGCCATTAAATTTAACAATCACTTTATTGACTCCATAACCACCTTAATTAATTCCCTTCCCATCAATTGCACAGTAAATATCCCCAATAATTCATCTTCCCTTCCCAACCCTTCAAACTTTATCTCTCTTAAAGCAGTATCAACTAATTATATAAAATCCTTACTCTCCAAACTCAAACCCTGCTCCCCCTCATCAGATAATCTAGCCTCTTATTTCCTTAAGATTGTCTCTGAACCCCTGACCTACCTGCATCTATCTTGATCAACTGCTCTATTTCTGAATCGTATGTCACCTCTATATGGAAACAATTCTTTACTTTACCCATTCACAAAGGTGGCAATTCCTCGGATATATCAAACTTCAGACCAAGCGCTATACTATCTCCTCTCTCCAAAATACTAGAGAAATGCATTCACAAGCAGGTAATGCAATACCTTCTCCAAGAAAACCTTCTCACACACACACAACACAGATTCCATCCTAATCATAGCACAACAACTGCACTAATATCCTTCATCATGCTCATGATAATAATAAACTTGTCTCATGCCTGTTCCTTGATCTTTCAAAAGCTTTTGACACTGTCTCCCACCCTCTCCTCCTTAAAAAACTGAGTTATCTAAACTCCTCCCCTCCTACCATTTCCTGGTTCTCTAGCTATCTCTCTAACCGCCAGCAATCAGTTAAATCATGGCTCTCTGCACTACCCCTCCCCCATTGTGCAAATGGGTGTCCCCCAGGGATCTATCCTTAGACAACTGCTCTTCAATATTTCCACTAGCTTACTATATACCTATTGTCCCCAGCCATCACTTGTGCAATATGCTGATGACTCTACTGTCATCACCATTGCAGATAATCCATCAGACTTCCACTCTGCTACCCAGGCATCCTTCAACACCATTGAGACATGGTTTAGTGATAACAAATTAATTATAAATCCTAAGAAAACTAAGCTCCTACTCTTCCTCCCCAAAAACCTCACCAATCTCAAAACTATATTTAACATTTTATCAAGCAATAACACCATCATCACACCTGAACCTAGCACTAAATTGCTAGGAGTCACTATTGATGATCAACTTAAGTTTGATCTACATGTCACAAACAGTATCATAAAAACGCACCAGAAACTTGTACCCCTTTACGGCAATAAGAAATATTTAGCCAACACAGCCAGAATTACTCTCTCCCACACTTCTATACTGCTGTCATATATTCACTAACCTTAACACTACACTCATTTCAAGACTTGAAACTATCTATAATAAGGTGGTCAGATTCACCGACACCCAATCCTACAAGTCTCATCACTGCTTATCACTTAAGCAACTGGACTGATTCAAGTTCCCTCACCTGCTCCTACTTTATCAACTACAAATTATCCACTCCATCCTGTATTTGCCCTCTTTCTGCCCTAGCCTCTCTACTATCATATCTAAAAACTCCCCAGCTAGGTCACTTTGCAGCTCAGATCAAGGACTGCTACAGATTTATAAAACCAAAACTAAAACAGGATGTCTACTCTATAACTATAACCCAGCCACATCCTGTAACCAACTACTCCTAGAAATAAAGTCCCTTGACCATAGCAAGCAATTCAAATTAGCCACTCGAAAATACCTAAGTAAAAAATGGACCTGCCTTTGTAGTCATCTCCCCTGAAACTACTACCCTTACACCTAATACTCCTCCTTACCCTAAGTTTATTTCTCACTTTGTTCTCCCTCCACTTCCGTCCTTCTATCCACTCTTTTGTATTCCCTCCCTCTCCTACATTTCTCCCTGTCTATCTTATCTATATTATATCTGACTACTCCCATAAAAACATTTACTTCAACCTGTCTGACTTCTTGGACATCACCTCTTTACTTCCCTATATCTTCCATCCTACTTCTGTATATAACCTCTCTAAACCTATCAACAATCACACAGGTATTATTAATTTAATATGCCATTTTAACCTGTTTGTAAATTTTTGCTGACTGTAACTGATTTTTGTTAAATTTTATTGCACTGCAGAACCTCTCTCTGTCCAACCTTTGCATATATGCTGTCTATACCTAAAAATCAATCATGTTGCTATTAATCATTTAATTTGCTATTGTAACCTGATAGTAATTTTTTGCTGATTGTAAGTGAATTTTGTTAAATTCTATTCTCCAAGGAGCTTTTCTCCCCGGGTCTCAGCTGAAAATGAGCCAAAAGCTCAGTCAGACAAACCCGATTAACAAAAGTAAAATAAATAGAGAAAGAAAGAAAGAAAGAAAGAAAGAAAGAAAGAAAGAAAGAAAGAAAATCAATCTTGTGGGAATGTAGCAAACTTTCTAATAAAAAAAATGTATTATTAATGCTCCTAGCATTAACAACCATCAGAGATGCATCAAATGTTGCTACCTGTGAACTGTTACATTTTTGACCTGGCAAAAATCCTGGCTAGTGTTTGTCAAATATTGCAAAATTTCTGCAGCAAAAATTCTCTTCCCTGATCTAGACAAATGCACACCATCCTGTCTGAACATGTGCGCCCAAAAGAAGGCTTGGATGCTCTACACATTTCCATTTTTTAAAACAGGACATTTTTTCCATCTAGGTGTTTATCAAAAAATCTTTTCATTCACAGTGACCTGACTATCCTTTCTATAGGTGATTTGTGAAAAATATGTCCTAACACCAGTACAAGCTATACTATCTAGGAGGGCTGTCATTTCCCGACTAACAGTCAGAGAATCTTTGTTGTTGACATCACCATAAAAACAGATCCACTGTTTCACATCTTCTACTTTTGCTCCTGGCAAGCATAACACTATTTGATGTTCATTATCATCTCTGCAAATATAAGTATCAGTTCCTCTAATAACTGAGTCTCCAATTACAAGAATATCTTTGCTGACCAGATCTGAAGACTCATCAGCTTTTAATACAGTAATATCTGCACTAGCAATTGTTAAAAGGATGGATCTTCATCATCATTAGTCTTATTAATCCCACTGTTTTCATTGTGTATTAAATTCTCATCCAGATGGTATTGTAATTTCACAGCTTGAGCCACGTAGTCAACATCTGTCTTTATCTTCTTTTTTCTTACAGTAATGTTCTTCAATCCTTCCACATTCAATTTTGATTTCTTCCTTTTCACCTGCCCCTTGCCTCTTTTTATATATGGAAATGGGGAAACACCAATAATGCATTCATGTACCCTAACATTGCTACTGAAAGTAGGAGAATTCATTTTTCACAACTGTAAGTGTAGCATGTTATGAAGAGATTCATTTTCCATTTGGAAATGGGTCTTCATACCCAAACTGACAAAAATATTTTAGCATTTATTAACATGGAAATAAGCACTCTTCCATGACTGGTGATTTCTCCTTATGTCATTCCATTCTTAACTTCCTACCATCCCAAAGTTGTACTTTATATAGTGAGGCATACTGAAAGTAAGCACTTATGTAAGGCAGCTGGTCTTATATAGTCTTATAAAAAAGGCAGTTGTATTTGGGACAGACTGACTAAATCTGTCATGGTGGTAAAATTAAATATTTTATAACACAAGGAATAAATTCAAGGTGAACAGACCTGCAAGCAGAATATACCAGTATAATGGCATCTGGTTGAAGTGGTCATTTCCCAACTCTTGTCACTCTGTAGTCTGAGACTATTAACAAGTCATGGTTTTAACTATGTGAGGATATCAGCACCTAAATGCACCAGCCTTAAATATTGCATTGCCTTCCTTATACAATCTACTGTTAAAAGCAGATGAACAATCTGGATCAATAACTTAACCCCTTGACTGGATATTAAGGGTAACAGAGTGGGTAGTGGAAATAATCTTGCTGACAGATTAAAGCTATCTGTCTTAAACTACATAATGTCTGTGATATTCCTTTATAGATTAGCCTTTGCTATCCTGTTCTCCCCATGAATGCCCTGGTTATCACAGTAGAGAAGCTAGTTTGCATTATTATGATGTGGGAGTATAACAATGTGAAGCCATTTTGGGATACCATTACTTGTACATCATATGGTGCAATTGGGGAGGGTGCAAATGTTAGTCACAAAGGGAAATGAAGGGCTTCAAAGCTCGTCTTATAGCCAAAGGTTACATTGCACCTGGAGGTGGAAGCTTGTCTAATATATATATATATATATATATATATATATATATATATATATATATACATATATACATATACAAACACACACACACACACACACACACACACACACACACACACACACACACACACACACACACACACACACACACATTCACACACACACACACACACACACACACACACACACACACACACACACACACACACACACACACACCTTGAAGTGTAGAAACATTTTTTTAATATGTTAACATTTTTATAATGAGTCCGTATCTGGATTACAAGTGTTGCTGTTCAATAAACGCCTGGAGTTTGTCCGCCTTCGTGGTTTGGTTACTTGACTTTGTGGTATCTCAATCATTTCATTTGACTCTGCCCTGGTGGGTGTTTGCGATTATTTTTTTAATATGTTACTTAACTGGGTATACCAAACAAACAGGAAATTTATATCCATAGTATCCGTCTTCCTTTGTATGGAAACTGAAAGCCCTTAATAACTACGGGAAGTGAATTCCACTGCTGACTGTGGATAGGAAACCAAAGACTCAAGGGTAATAATTGAGTAGCTCATGCTTATTGGTTGAGGACAGAAACAGGCAGGCCATTATGACTTATGGTGGACCTACTTATTACATTCTGCAACAAATGTTCATAGTCTTGCAAAGCATGCATATCTTTGCTGTCTGATTTCCTTACTGGAAAGCGAAAGAGCACGTGTTCTTCATTCCTCTCCCATCCTTTTTAAATTCAAGTTTATAATACACCTTAGAAGCAGTACAGAAATAAGTAACTGGTAATTCCTCCTGGAGGGAGTGAGATATGGGCTTTTGGGACATTTTGTGGTTTTACGTTGACTTTTTGTAAGCATTTGCACTTTTATTTATTGGTCACAAGCAGTAAGGTTTCTGGCGGTCATTTCAGGATTGTACTGAATCTTTGAGACTGCATAAGTCTAAAAATGCTTTCTGTTATCTTTTATGTTTTTGATATGTATAATGTATTAAGTAATAAGGAAACTGTGCAGTGATAATGACTTCTTTGTTATTATCATGTATCTTAAGTTCTTTTTCTTTTTTTTTCTGAATAGCAATGAAATCAAAGTTTAATTTGTATGATTTATCACTATTTCATTTATCAAATCTTAACAAGTCAAAAAACAAATATGCCTAGGCAGTCTGGTCTAACAAACATCCTAAAGGATTAAAAAAAAATAAAAAACAAAAAGACACCTAGAACACTTTCATAATAGCTTTAATGCAGCTTTGCCATTTACTTATAAAAATGAGTACTGTATTATACCAACTTTTAAAATCCATCCATCTGCCTGTATCAATGGAGTTTACTAGGCAAGAGGATAGATTTCAATTGCCAAGCCTTTTTTCCATATCACATATGCAGACTCATCTAAAGACAGTTTAGACAAAGAAACATAAAGACATTCAAACTTAAACTGACAGTAAAAGTACTCCACAGTAAGATAATAAATGTAAATTAAACCCATTTTACAGGCATAATCTCCATTATAAAATTACAGTCTAACACTTGATGGAAACCTATATAACACCATCAATAATGTAAGTACAGGTGGTATTCATAGCTATTACATATGTGCACAGCAGGTATGTATGTCAGTTGCAAATAAGCATACGTGAAAAGTGATTCCTAGAGATATGCTATGCATGTGTGCAATACTTGAGAAGCCATAAAGAAAGTTATATACAAATGACTGCTCACTGAGATTTAATTGAGAATTTGTATGCAAATCAGCACCAATGGTGTTATAACAGGGTATCTTTCCCACCTTTTGTGATTCATATTTCCATTTTGCTACATAAATGCTCATCGTAGAGATATGTATTTACCATTTCTATTCACTTTGCAATCAGTGAAGATGCTTGTTTTGCTGCTAGTATTGTTGTAACATACACTGAGTTTCTTTCTTCCCTTGTGCCATAATCCATTGTGAGGAGTAGTGCCTGATGGTTTTGGAAGAACAGATACAGGCAAAGAGAGCCTCGTTACAATTTTGAAGAAGAGGAACTGTATAGATTAGAGTGGATGGGAATATTATAAGGGCTTTGCTGAGTTTGTATGGTCCACAAATTGGAACTGTAGAAATGCATGGTGCTCTTATCCCTGTGGGTACCAGGATGTATACAGTCTTATTCTAATTGTCATGATGACCTTTCAGAGACAGACTGCAACACACTGGGTAATGCACAAGCTTCTGCCTTGAGGAATCATCCTCAGTTTCTCATTATACTCTTGGCTGATGTGGATGGGCATATCTATATCCCAATGTCACTACAGGACTGAGCCACCACCATGAATGCCTTACATAGTATGGCACATCTTCCTGAAGAACTTGGTGCAATAGATTGCACCAATGTGGCTATCGGCTCTTCCAGGACAATGGGGAGAGAGAGATACAGTAGGGATAAAACATTTACCACTTCATCAGCTGCTAGGTAGTGCATGCTGCATGTGACTACATCACCACCATATCAGCCTAGTATCCAGGGAAGTACCAGTGATTATCACATATAGCAAACAAGTTCCCTGTACCACCATTTCCTGCATGGTAGGGATACCTCACAGATGCCTAGTAGGTAAGTGCTGTCTAGGTAACTGCTTCCTCATAGTTAGTCTTCTTTATATTGAGTGAGTTTTTTTAAGTATTCACTTCATCTTCATGTGTCTCCTCCCCATGATGATTTTCAGGTAACTCAGGTTACCCACTTGAACCTTGGCTGATTTCACCAGTTTGTAACTACAAAGAGAGATGTGAAAGAGCAGTTCAAAACTGTCCTGTCTGAGAAACAGATAGTGACTGAGCAAGAATCTGAACTGCTGAAAACCTGTTTCTGCTAACTTGTGAAGTCTAGTGTGGCCCCTTCAATATAAACCTGTGTTAAATAAAATCAAGAAATCAATACACAGGAGGTTCAGGTTCAAAAGTTTACTAGTGTACACCAGGAGGCAAAAAACGTACAAGTACAGAATTTTGTCTAACATGAAACAGGAAGTATACAGATTTTATAGTCTTTTACATTCAAGTTGTGCCCACCTTACTGATGTGGTGTGTCACAGGGCATCTACATCACTTTAGCTTACAGTCCTCTATTCATAAAATTCTGCTGATGCTGTATATTTAAAAAAAGTTTTCCTCTGGTAACAATACGACCTTGCTTACCACCTGGTCAGACATAATGTCTTTCTGTAAAGTTACTTCTTCAAGGTTTCAACCTAGTCTGAATACAATAGCAAATTCAGTCTTTTAATACACTTCTTTGTTCACTGTAACACTTTCCCAACAGCTGCGTGTTTATCTAATAACACATACACAAGGCCAAATCATCCCAGCAGGAAAGAGCAGAAGATTTCATTATTTCACACATTTAATTTCCTGACCCAGCAGATAATCACTTGTGAAAAGCATAAACATTAAAACTTTGCTAAGCTAGCAGCTGCCAGGGTCAGAGGTCAATTTGCTACAAGCCACACTGCAGTTTCAAAACTTCTTGCATTTACACATGAATTCATCTTTTCTGTTATATCATTAATAGAATAAAATGCATTACATACTACTTTGCTTTTTAAACTAGCACTTCACATATATTCAAATACATATTTTTCTAACATTCCCCTCCTATTAATACTTTTTATTCTAATTTGAAGTATGCATAATGTCATTTCATCTCCTAACCTCTTCCACTACGGATTTTCAGCTAGGTGAGTCATTTGATCTATACTTCGGAAAAAGTTTCATCTGAGATCAATTTTTCAATCTCGATATCTTGGTACAAAGTTTCAGTAACAGATACATCAATAAAATCTTTGGTTAATATTTTCATGCAGGGAATTCCACAACAAACACATGCTCCTATTAGGAGTATACCCACACAAATGGCAATCAGAATATTCATTAGGATGGAACCCCACCCCCCAAATAGATTCTGGAAAAAGTCCATCAGTGGGTTTGGGCCTGGTTCAATCATGGCTGATACTTGCTGAATTACCTCTAGGTGGTTGTTAATTTCATGCCTATTGTCTGGTATGTATGCACAGCATTCTTCTTTGATAAGCGCGCACGTACCACCTCTCGCCGCTAGGGTGAAGTCAAGAGCCATTCGATTTTGTAGCACAACAGTTCTCATTGCATTCAGTTCATCAGTCACCAGTTCTAGGGCAGAGAAAGTTGCATTACTCATTACTTCAAGAAGTTTCGACAGCTTCCTCAGCTCCCAGATTGATTTGACTGCTCCATATGCTGGGAATATTCCTGCCCAAGATATAACACTGTCACTCAAGTCCATATGAGTCAATTTACTTTTATCTTTTACGTTATTATGGTCTTTCCAGCCAGCTTCGATCCGTCCTACTGGATTTACAGGTTTTTCGACTGGACCTTCAGGTTTCCGAACTGCTTCTCTCATGTTTCATATCTTACCCAAAGGTAATTCTGCATTATGTCTTATAGCTGGAACCAGATAACCCAGAAAACAACTGCCGGACCAATTCTCATGTAGCCATTTATATGCTTTTTTCCCACAAATAAAATACCAATTTTCTACTTTCATACTAATACGCATTAACCCTGCATGAAACATTTTCTGGTCTATAACTGACAATTGTTTAAATAAAACAGGATTCTGGCGAATCTCATTCATGGTTGTTTTCACTGAGTTCAAATATGAATCATAATTAGTATTGCAAAAGGTATTGCCATTACTAGTCTTAATATAACATCGATAAGATATTGTTATGTTACAATTGCTCCAGCCCACCTGAACAGTATCATTTTTATAAAAACATACAATTCCCCTTTGTGTGACAGGTAAAAATAGAGCTATTTTGTCCTGTGATCTCACAGTTCCTGTATCGAGAAGCAAATTCTCTCAAGTCTCATTTATCCCCAGAGTGACAGCAGACATTATCAGTCCTCCATATGCTGTTGGTATAGCTGTACAAACCCAGCAATTTGATATGTTCATAGTCTCTGCATATACACACTTCATGGCTAGGTATGTGTTAAAATTTGGATGCCAGTCTATAGATGTTTCATCACGCCTTCCCACTTTCACTTGTGTGGTTGAGTGTAGGAAAAACCACAACAAGAGGAAAATTGTCACAATTATAGTCAATAAATGTATACTCAACAAAATGACTATGCAGCATCTCTGGGGTTGATCTACATTTCTATTCGCTTTGTTTTTGGCCATCTTGACCTTGTTGTATATCAGTCACAAAGTTTTTATCAAGTTGAAAGTTCTTTACCGGTTTGCAGTGTGTTAAATGAACCCAGGACGTCCTCTCAGCCACTCTGACTGCAGTAGGCGTTGCCAACAGTACTTGGTACAGTCCTTCACACTTTGGACTCGCCCAATTCTTCCTCTTCGTCACTTTTAGCCACACCCACGTTCCGGGAGCCAAAACTGCTTCCACCGGTCTGGTCTGTTCCTTATCTGAAAAAGAGTTAAACTGCAAAACAGATTTATTTGTTAACAGTTTCCTCATATAACTAGCTAATGAACTATCAGCCTCTTGCTCTGCAGGCATGAGAGCTTTCTACTTTGGCACATAATATGCTCTCCCAAAAATCATTTTAAAGGGAGTCAAACCCTTCACATTTGGAACTGTTCTCATACTCAGCAGTGCTAAAGGCAGACAGTGTATCCAATTCTTTTGGGTCTCTTCAACTAACTTCCTAAGTTTACTTTTAAGGGTTCCATTGTAACCTTTCCACCAGTCCTGCTGACTGTGGGTGGTAGGCACAATGGTTTTTCAAGGAGATTCAAAAAATCTCCCAAGTTGCTGGATTGTCTGGTTTACAAAATGTGTGGCATTGTCACTATAAATCCTCTCTGGAATGCCAAACCTAGGGATTACTTCTTTTATCAGGGGTTTCGCCACTGTTGCTGCATCCGGATTTTTGGTTGGAAAAGCTTCTACCCATTTAGAAAACATATCTCTGATAACTTGGCAGTATTTTTTCCCTTCGCACTTATTTAATTCTATGAAATCCATACAAATAGTATGGAATGGATACGGTGGTATAGGAAAACTTCCTTGCTTAGGTTTAAATGCCCCTTGTGCATGGTGCTTGTTACAAGTATGACAAGCTGCACAAATTTTTTTTGTATAGTTTGTGAATCCGTATGTTTGGAATATTTGGTTTGCTAACTGTACCATCCCCCCTGTTGAGACATGGCACTGCCCATGGCTCAACAAAGCTGCATATCTAAATAAATTAGACGGCAATATCGTTTTTTTCTCTTTGGAAATGTACAGTCCATTTTCAAGAATTGCGCCTTGTTTTTCCCATTTTTATTTTTCTGCTTTTGTAGTAAGCGTCTGCATTATTTTCAACATGTCTAAATCTAGAATCTCAGAAGGTTGTAGTTCCTCATTCAAAAGTAAGGTTTCTGAATCTGAGGCTGCTTGCTTTTCAGCTGCATCAGCTCGTGCATTGCCTTTTGAAATCTTATCCTGTTGTTTTGTATGAGCTACACAATTACAAATAGCTACTTTGGTAGGTAACTGAATAGATTCTAATAATTCCAAAATAAATTGCGCATGATTAATTGGTTTTCCACTAGATGTTATCATTCCTCTATTCTTCCATTGTTGTGCAAATACATGTACTGAAGAGAAAGCATACTGACTATCAGTATATATGTTTACACATTTGTCTTTTGCTAAAGTACATGCTCGTGTTAAAGCTATCAATTCTGCTGCTTGTGCAGACAAGTTATGTGGTAAAGTCTGGGCTTCTAAAATTTCAGTGTCTGTAACTACTGCATACCCCACTAGATTCTTTCCTGTAGGGCCCCTTCTGCATGAGCCGTCCACGTAATATGTCACCTCGGCATTATCCAAGGGCATATCTGTAAGATCTTGTCTAGGCAAGGCTAACTGTTCAATTTCCTGCAGGCAGCTGTGCGGTGTGCCATCCGCAGGAGTTGGGAGTAATGTTGATGGATTTAATGTCATACATTGTTCAATTGTCATATGAGGTTGGCTCAGCAGTATAGTCATACATGAAAGATGTCTAGCAGGAGAGAGATATGCTACTTTTTCTTGCAGTAAAATTATTGCGACTGCATGAGGCACTCTCAGTGTGAGAGGGTGGAATAATATCACTGAGGCCGAGGCCTGTACTGCCATTGCAGCTGCAACTACTGCTTGTACACAGTGAGGCAAAGATTGCGCCACTGGGTATAACTGTGATGAATAATAGGCTATGGGGCGTTGCTTATCCCCATGTTGTTGCGTCAGCACTGACGTCATATATCCTTGCTTGCAATCTACGGTCTGAAAGAACCGTTTGTGATAATTTGGGAGTCCTAAAACCAACGAGGAAGCTATCAACTGCTTCAACCTGCAGAAAGCCGTTTCTGCTTTGGGTGTCCATTGTAAAATATCTTGTGCTGCCATTGGTGTTTTATATATCAAGTCAGTCAGTGGAGCAGATTCCAAAGCATAATTTGGTATCCAACTCCGACAAAAATTAGTTGTCCCCAAGAAGGACATCATTTCCTTCTCGGTTGCTGGTTTGGGTGCTTGCAAAATTGCTGTTTTTCTATCCTCGTCTAATATCCTACCTTCTTTGGATATCACATATCCTAGGTATCTAACTTGCTTTTTCCAGAATTATAACTTATTTTTGTTTACTTTGTGTCCTTGTTTTGCTAAGAATTTCAATAGCGCTACAGTATCTTCCCTGCATTGCTGCTGGGTGGGGGCTGCTAGCAAGATGTCATCTAGGTAAAGTAGAATTTGACTACCTCCTGGTGGGGTAAACCCTGCCAGGTTGCTAGCCATTTCTTGTGCAAATATTGTTGGGCTCTCACAATATCCCTGCGATAGTCGAGTATAGGTATACCTTTTACCCTGAAATGTAAATGCAAACCAGTATTGACTATCAGGATGTATAGGTATTGAAAAGAAAGCATTACTGATATCTACCACAGAGAAATACTTTTGTTGTGGTTTTAAGTAATTTAACAAAGTGTGTGGGTCAGGCACCGTGGGTGCTCTGGGTATCACTGCATTGTTTACAGCTTGTAAGTCTTGAACCTTCCGCCGTTCCCCGTTTGCTTTTTTAACAGGAAATAGGGGTGTATTACATGGTGAATCAGGAGATTCTACCAGTACTCCTTCTTTGAGTAATGCTGCTATTATAGGCTTGATTCCTATTTCTGCATCTTTTCTCAGGGGGTATTGTCTTTTCTGTGGCCTAAATGCCGACTTTGGTGTAATTGTAACTGGTCCTGCTGTTCGAATAAGTCCTGCATCTGACTTGCCTGTCGACCAAAGAGTCGTTAGTATTTTGCTTAAGGCTTTTTCTTCTTCTTCTAATAAAAAGGCTAATCAGCTGTCCTCACTAGATTGCAAGTGTACAGCCGGATGTGTCTGTGTCAACCAATTCAACTTTTGTTTCTGTATTCCCTGTTGTGACAATTCTAAGTCAGTCTGTTTCTCCCATCTTGTTACCTTTTCTCCTAAGTCTGCCCATTTTACATTTTTGTTCTTTGTCAAGCTGACATGTGATAATCGATTTGATCTATATAATGCAAGGAATTCTTGAGGTAATGAACAGCTGACTACACTGTTCCCCTCAGTATCCCAATACAAAGTACGTATAACCAATCTAGTTGCGCGATTTCTGAACAATTCTTGCTCATACTCTCTATCAGGTCCTGGCGTATTACAGTAGTATAGAGTACAGTGTAGCAAATGCTGTCAATCAGTGTCAAGGGAGGGGGCTTCACTGATGGCTACATTCATCAGTTCCTAGGTCACTGCCCCTGGACCAGTCGTAACTAGGTCCTGGCTGTACCAGTAAAAAGTTTCACCCTCCGATCACACCACAAAAGTATCCATTTGTCTCTGTGCCTCCATACCCTGCACAGTTGGAACTACTGCTATGCCAAATATCTGCATAAGGTCCCTACCCAATAGGTTCACTGGACATTTTGCAGAAACAACAATTTTACTTCTTTGGGTCATACCTGAAACAGGGTCAGTTATTGCTATATCATGGGAGAGTGGTTCCCTGCATAGCTGTCCATTTGCAGCATTCACTAGTATATAATCAGGTGATTCAGAATGTTCTGGCAACTTAGAGGGGTGCATCAGGGTCCGTGACGCTTTTCCTTCCCTCCACCAGAAGTGTAACTTCGGTTTCGTATCTGCTAAGTAGAGCTCTAAGCTCAATAATGCTAAATCCAAAATTTCACTTTCTTCATCTTCCATATCTACTTGCACTTCCTCTAGTCCTTCTATCACATTTATATTTGTCTTCTGTTTATTAACTTCTCCTGATGATTTCTGACTTTTGCATGATGTATCTTCACTATCATATAGTCAGTCCTCATCTCCCTTGTCTTCTGTGATTACTTTTTTGTTCTGTTCACAATCCCTTTCTAGATGTCCCTTCTTCCCGCACTTAAAGCATTCACCTCTCTTTTTCCTTTCTCTAAAATCTTCTGACCGTTTGTCAGACTGTTTATTTCCCTGGGAATTTTTCTTTCCCTTTTTACCAGACTGTAACACAAATACTTCAGCTCTGTCTTCAGCAGTGAAGACTTGCGCTTTCTTTTTCTTTTTACTATTAAAATGTCTTTCAGCATGTCTAGCATATTCAAGTAAGGCTTGTAGCCTACCTGTTCGATGGTCTATAATGTGCTTCGTAATGAAGCTACTGATAGGTGCAATGCAACCTTTTAAAAATGCATTTTTTAATTGTTGTTCATACGGGGAATCATTTGTTTGGTTTTCAGGAACCGTCATACCGCTATGATTATTAAAACACTCCAATAATCTAGCATAGTACCCATCTATTGTCTCATTTTCCTGTTGTATGCATTGATTAATGCAAGTCCAGTCTGCTCTAGGTTTCCATTTCTCAGAGATTCAGTCTGTAAGACCTTTCACTCTGTTGTCTAGCTCTGCATCACTATGTAGGAGTGGTTTGAGCTCTGCATTACGAGGATTCCAGGTGTCACAAATCATGTGCCAATCTGGACCTATAATTTGTCTTACTACTTTTTCTACTTCTTCCCCATTCAAGTGGTAACTCAACCTCATGCCTTGCAAATCTTCTAAAAATTTTGTGAAATTAACTTTCGAATGGGGGATTCCCTCAGTAGCTTTCTGGATGTCTTCCGGTGTCCATGGTCTGTATACCAAGAGTGTAGGGTCCTGCCCTGCCTGTCCTGCCTGAGGATTTGGAACCTCTATAAGTGGACATATTTCTTCCTCACTCTCATCCTGTAGGTTTCTCTCTATTTGATACGATTCTGCGTCCCCATGTATTTTACGTGTTCGGGATCTAGTTTCAATAGGATCTCTAACAAACGGTTGTGGTCTTGCTGAGACTTCAGGATAACGTGGAGGTGGACCAGCCTGTCCACTCGCTTCATATCCTGAAAAGGGTAAAGGAGGGGACAAGGGAGGAGGAGGAGCTGTTGCTATTACTAAGTTATTATCTTCTTTGTCTAAGAATAATGTTTTTGAATTTTTAATCTTCGGTTCTCTACAATTTGCTTCCTCAATCCACCTGTGTGCCTGAGGAATGCCTAATTGGCATTGCTTTTTTGCCTGACCTCCTGCATCGAATTAAATTTGCTTAAGGAGTTTAACCAGTGAAGTTTTATCTAATTTACCATCAAATTCATGTTTGTTAACCCATTTCGTATAATACCTAACATTATCAGAACGTTGTGATTGCATGTATTTTGCGTCTTCGGTTAGGGGCGGATCTCGTGATGTTTTAGTGCACTGATTTCCCATGATAAAAGAAAATGTTACGTAATGCTTTTTATCAAGTGATATCAAGTTTTCAGTTCCTTTTCACAGTTTATCTAGAATAACTGCCTACCTTATTCTGTTACCCTAATCTATGACCAAATATACAGTAATTCCCTTTGTCCCTGATCTGCATAACAAATCTTGACAACAATATTTACTGTAACCTAGTCCCTGATCTAAAACAGAAAAAAGGCAAAATCTTCCTACCTGAGCCTCCGGTTTTGAGTCGTCCAGGATCCGCTCTTCAGTCACAGATCAGAAAGTGGCCAGCCTCTTTAAACGACAATTCAGTCGGAGGTCTTTTCACCCAAGAAGAACCGTTTCGGTAACTTCTCCTGCGCAGTATTCGACCACCGGTAGACTCTGATCTGCAGCTGTCCGAGGGATTTACGGTCCGAAGGACCAAACTGTTAAATAAAATCAAGAAATCAATACACAGGAGGTTTAGGTTTAAAAGTTTACTTGTGTACACCAGGAGGCAAACAACGTACAAGTACAGAATTTTGTCTAACATGAAACAGGAAGTATACAGATTTTATAGTCTTTTACATTCAAGTTGTGCCCACCTTACTGACGTGGTGTGTCACAGGGCATCTACATCACTTTAGCTTACAGTCCTCTATTCATAAAATTCTGCTGATGCTGTATATTTAAAAAAAGTTTTCCTCTGGTAACAATACGGCCTTGCTTACCACCTGGTAAGACATAATGTCTTTCTGTAAAGTTACTTCTTCAAGGTTTCAACCTAGTCCGAATACAATAGCAGATTCAGTCTTCTAATACATTTCTTTGTTCACTGTAACACTTTCCCAACAGCTGCATGTTTATCTAATGCACATGCACAAGGCCAAATCATCCCAGCAGGAAAGAGCAGAAGATTTCATTATTTCACACATTTAATTTCCTGACCCAGCAGATAATCACTTGTGAAAAGCATAAACATTAAAACTTTTGCTAAGCTAGCAGCTGCCAGGGTCAGTGGTCAATTTGCTACAAGCCATACTGCAGTTTCAAAACTTCTTGCATTTACACATGAATTCATCTTTTCTGTTATATCATTAATAGAATAAAATGCATTACATACTACTTTGCTTTTTTAAACTAGCACTTCACATATATTCAAATACATATTTTTCTAACAACCTGCTAGTGCATGTTGAATGTTCATGGCCTCTTGCATTCTGCATAATATGATTTTGCGCCAATCTGGTGTGCAGTGGCTATGACCAGTAACTAATGGTGGCAGTGCAACTCCCTTTATCAATTGTTACATGAATGACAATAGCAATTGTGGCCAGCTGACAGTAGCAGCATGGCAATGGTCAACTCGTGCATAGTACATGGCAGTACAGGCAAAGCGATAACATCTGGTCCAAAACTGCAGGCCATGACATTCTCTACCAAACATTGCAAAGTCACAAGAGAAGCATGAGTTGCTACCAAGCGGGCTATGCTAAGCAGTGGAAGCCTAAATCACACTATGCATCAGACATTCCTCCACACACTATACAGCAATGTATACTTAATCTGGCCACAGCCATCATCATTTGCATGATGGTCAGTGGACACAGGCACAGTAGCTAGGATGACCAGGAGTGGAGGAGTGGGTTATAAAAGTGGGCAGGGATGTAAAGTATAGAAACAGAGAGTAACCTTCCTGTGCAGATGCATGGTTAAGATCTAATGTTGACACATTGTGATGATGTGATAATGAAGTTAATATGAACTTGCATTCTGATGTCATTACATTTGTAATCAGGATTTTTTCTTTTTTATGACACATTTTCCCTGTCTTATCTTTTGTCTGTTTTTTTCCCTTCACCATGCAGTTATGTACTTGGTTACCTTTGGTTTAGCTGTTTTACTGCTTAGTGTATTTTCTTCTGCCACTTTTTGTGGTCTGGTGAGATATGTATTACAATATGTAAAACGGTGATTTGGTGCCACATTTGTATTGTGGCATACATAATGTCCCTTAATAATGGTTTTGGGAATGGTCCCATAGGTTGGGAGTTAGTGCTTCTATGTCAGGTTAATATTGAGTTGCAAGGTATAAAACTAGCACTGAAACCCATTCAGAATGTAAATTCACTGAAAAGATAAATAAAACTTTACCTAACAAATCAATGGATCTGTTCCTGTACATCTCCAGGATAAATGACACTGTAATCTTCAGCTTGCCATATCGCCAAACCATTTCTCTTCCCTCAGAATCGTATGACCCACAGCCAGTCTTTAAAAGTACCTGACTACATCACTTCAAATGTTCTGTTTTCAATTTCTACAGAT
Source organism: Protopterus annectens (assembly GCF_019279795.1). Classification (NCBI taxonomy): domain Eukaryota; kingdom Metazoa; phylum Chordata; order Ceratodontiformes; family Protopteridae; genus Protopterus; species Protopterus annectens. The sequence continues at coordinate 268,113,048 of NC_056731.1, forward strand.
GTATAAGTATCTTTTTTACTGTAATATTTGCCTTTATTTCATAAGAATGCAATCTAATTAACAAATATATGTGTAACTGTTAATGTATATTTTGTAACATATTTTCATGCAATTATTGAGTGACTGTTTAATATATTTGTAATGTGTTGGAGCTTTTCTCCCTAGGCCTTGGCTGAAAAGATGGTTTTGACTAAACCAAATCAGGTAAACAAAAGCAAAACAAATAAAAATAAATATGATGACAAAATCAACTAGATGCCAGGGATAATCCTTCTTGAGAGTAACTGGGCTGTGCAGTGTGATTTAGGCCTTCACTAAAGGGTCATATCATAAGATGGTTTATTTCTGAATAAATCCACACGCAAGGTTTAAGTACTTTCTTGAGTCACCAGTGATACGTGACCTACCTGACCATCATGCTTGGGTTCCTGTCCTCAGTTGTGTCTACCACTGTCAGCTATATGTTCTGGTAATTCACTGGTGTTTGGAAAGATGCTGACATGGATTCTGTGTGAGCAATGATGCTCAGTATGAGAAACATCATGGTGTTGTCCTTACCCTCCACCATTCTAATGTACTAATGCATTTCTTGACGTATTTCTGCATGAATCTCAGTGGCCGTAGCCTGTGCTTGAACAATTTCTTGACATATCTGCTACTGTGTAGACAATGCCGTTCATGTCTCTGAAGCCTCCTGTGATTGAAGTCATAATTTGGAATCCCTGTGTGCAGCTGCACAGTGAGTAATTGAACCTCAAACATCATTGTGTCTTCTTCCAGAGGTTCAGCATGTCCACAAGCAGGAGGTGTAACTCAAGGGGATTCCACCTCCTCTGGTAATGGGATTTCATCATGGTGCATTATGTGGGAATCTTTGTCACTAATTACAGAGTTATCTACTTGTCCTTGGGGAGGAAGCTCTGTTTGTATATGGCGTGACTATGTGCTATTGCCCTGAAGCTGTGTCATGAGTGTGAGACTAATGTCATCATAGTTGACAGACATCCTGCTATCAGCTTCATTCTGCTGTGGCGCCCATCCTAGATGTCTGTTCTGCTGCTACAGCTATGGACAAATAATACATATTCGAATAACAAATGTCCAAGTATTTACTTGTCAGTAAAGCCTATATAGGTATTACTGCAGGAAGAAATTAAGGTAATCCAATATACCATGTGTTGTTTGTTGTTTTACTGTTATTGTTGATAATGCTGAAGTACCTGGTGGTGAAATATTTCAAATTTATATGCAGTCATTCATTGTAGTAATGAATAAATGCCATATTAACATATATTGCAAAGCAGCACTGACCTTCTGTGCCACCTGCATGCGTCATCACTGGGAGTCTCAGGGATAACAGACTTACTCTGTTATCTGAGAAGGCAACATAAAAGTCTATTGAGGAAGAGACTGAGGGTGTTATTAGCAGACAATAGGCTTCAAGATCCCAAACACTTTACAATTAAAGTTTAAAAGATCTTGACTGAGTTGACTTTCTCAAAGCATTTGAATTTATGTCATAGTGGAGACTAATAAACAAGGTACATGAATATAAGAATGAAGTGAGGGCTGCTTAACTCAGTAAAAAGATTACTCATAAGCAGGACTCAAAGTGTACTGGTCAAGTGTTCCTTATCTCTGAAAAAGTCCTTCACAATGAGGTACTAAATGTTTTTCTTCAGTGATCCAAACTCTTCAGTGTGTCTATATAATTATATTGAGATGAATTGAGAAAATGTGGAGGTGAGGATAAAGGATGTCGGAATCAAGCTGAAATGAGACCTGGGCAGACTAAATCAAGGGACAGCAAAATGGATTTGTAACATCTATAGTACTTCACCAGCATTGCAATGACATGAAGCAGAGTCTGAACTGGAGTGGTACTGAAATGGAAAAAGACAAGTCAGACAATAGTGACAAATGCCACAGTATCAGAAAAAAAGAGAGATGACTGCAATCAAAGCCAACATAATGCTGGTTTACATCCTAAAAAGAAGAGAATCTGTACATCTGATGGGCAAATTTCCAGTCAACAGAGCAATGGTGAGGTTCCATCTATACCACTGTATGCAGTTCTGCAGAATGCATATGAATGGATGCTTCTGTACAGGGTAGCGAGACAGGTGACAAGAGCGGTAGGTGGAATGAGTGGTGTAAATGATGATGAAAGGCTGGAAAGAGTATGACTCTATAGCCTGCGAACAAGAAATAATAGAGAAAACATGATATAAACTCTTGAAAAGTGAGCACAATTATGTATACCTTGAAGAATAAGCATAAGACCTTGAAAATTGGGTGTGATAATGTATATATGAAGAGTTCAGAAGGGGAAGAGTGGGACATTACCTGCAGAATGTGGGAGCAATCTGTACACACAGAAGGAATTTTCACAGAAAAGACACTGAGTATTTGGATGATTTACCTGAATTAAGGAAGACTAGTGGAACCAGTAGTAAATCAGGAAGGATACAAGGGTCGAATGCAGTAGGGAGAGACAAAGGCGTAATACTAGCTGCATAACAGGAACAAGTTTTCTCTTTCTGTCATTAGTATATATATATATATATATATAAATATATATATATATATATATATATATATATATATATATATATATATATATATATATATATTCACTTTATATCCTCAAAATAATGAAATATCGAAATTCAGTATTTCGAGGCTATAAAGTCAAAATCTTAAAACAACGAAAACTCAGAAGCTTGAAATTTAAAATATCGCACACCAGAGATTTTAAATTAGCACTTCTACTCCACACGCACACACACACCTTCCTCCCCACACACAAACACAAGCTCTCTACTACATAAAAGCAGGGGGCAAGCCCCCCCAGCACCCCCCCCATGTGGGGGACTGCTCACTCCACACCCCCCACTTAAATATTCTAACTCCAAGATCGCACTACATACAAACACACACAAAACACCACCACACAAGTTACATTCTTCTAGCACACACACATCACAACAACAAAACACACTAACACACACCACAGCCCCTACCCAAAACCCTTAACAAATAAACACTTACCTGAATCCACAACCATAGCGAAACACTGGAAGCGCTAATTCAAAATCACTGGTGTGCAAGGTTTTGAATTTCGCACTTCTGAGGTTTCATTGTTTTCAGGAATTCACGTTATGAGCTCGAAATACTGAATTTCGATATTTCAGTATTTTGAGCATCTAAAGTGAATCCATCTATATCTAAATACAAATATATATATATGTGTGTATATATATATATATATATATATATATATATATATATATATATATATATGTATATATACACTTTGCATATTATATTCATCTGGAACCTTCTATGTAGAAATGCATAATTGTATTTGTGGAAAAAAAGAACATTTGCAAAATATGTGACTTATTTTTGCTTCCTTCCATTAGGACATAGGAGGTCTTTGCACACTCGCAGAAAATACAGTTAATAAACACTTTGTGACAACTGACAGAATATACTTTTGATTAGTTTTTTTTATTCACAGTACACATTTTAAGATCACTTTTGACCCATCGTCATAAATTCCTTGCAGCAAGATAAATATTTTATCAGAAAATAACCACACAGCATTTATTAACATGACAGTTTCTATAAAGAATTGTACAATAGAAGTAAGGGAAGGCATTCTTTCACAAGTTTAAATATATGACACATTGGACAATAAATCTACAGTGAGGAAATAAAAACTGTAACTTATATGATTCAATGGGAAGTAGTGTTAAAAGCCCAAGGCAAGTACTGAAGACCTTGGTAGTCTCGTTGCAAACAGGATGTATAAAATCCTGTGTCATGCTTGCATGGTTTGTGCGTATAACCCATACATATATGATTACTTATTAATCATGCTAAAATTATCAGAGTAAATGTACAGGTGAACAATTTGTGTGAACAAAATATGATATAATATGGCTATTCTTTTACTGGGAAATTAAACTCTGTGCCAACAGAATAACACAGATTTGGAAACATACTACAAATGCAACATGCCTTTCTCAAGTATAATAAGTCATAACAACTCAGCAGAAAGTTTTGCAAATGAGACTGCAGTCCTTGAATCTACAAAGACAAACATTTGATGCTGAGTACGGATCATGTCAACACTTATTTTAAACATCTCAGATGAAATCCATTGATCTGCCTAGCCTTAATAGATGAAAATGACAAGTTGTAATTCTTAATATTATACTCTCAAAAGAAAACCAAGAGTGGCATGGCTGATGTAGCCCATGTGTGTTTCAGCCAGCCCATTAAAATAATCAAAGTAAATGCATGTCATGCCTGTGCCGTCCTAAACAAAAGTGGCAACATCGAAATGAAAAAGAAACACAGTGCCCACATCTTTCAAAATATATTATGATTCAAGTTGGGAAACTATGTCACATCATGTTAAGAGTAAACACTGAGCAGAGATGGCTGCACATAAGCTGAATAAATCTTTACATAAGCAGCAGTATATCACCGAGTGCATAAAGAAGAAAGTTTACTGAATAAGTACATTAGGCAATATTGGCAAGTCTAGTAAGTGATATTCAAATCAAAACATGAAACATTAGTAAGTATTTACTATGCAGAGATCATTAATGCCTAATATGTTTGTACCATGTAATTCTACCTATGAGGAAAATGAGCATTGGTCTTTTAAATGGTGTTGACCCTGCCTATGGAAAAAGTTGTGGTGGAACTACTCCATATGTTTGCTATTCGATTACAGCTTGGATGGGAAACTGTATTAAATATGTTTTGTACAGTTTATGTTTAACACTGCAGATAGTTGCAGTGAGCAGTCATTAATAATACTGCATTGCCAAAAATAATAAAAATAATTCATTCTACTGAAAAATTGCAAATGGCTTTGTCTGTAGTCTGTATCTTTGAACTGCAATACCCAACATTTACATTCTAAAAAAAACATAATTTATTTCAGAATGTTATAGAACAAGCCTGTTTTCCTATCTGGCGTATGGAGTTGGTAGAGATGTTGTATGTGGTAAATTTAGAATATTTAGCATGATAATGTTGCATTCTATGTTCAGACATAACATAACCTAAAGAACTATAAGAACTGTAGCTATAAAGTGAATATACATTTGTTTCCATAGATCTTCGAGTAGTCAGGCAATTTAAATTTTACCTGCTGACATTGCAGTAGATGAACCTCATTCTGGAAAGTTTTTAGTAATGCGCCTATGCTGCTCATACCTATTTCACTCTTGAACAGAGCACGACACAAACTCAGCTGATAGTTAGAACACGTAGGGCATTCACTGATTACTATCTGCTTTGATGTAACACTGTAGTATGCTGAATGTTGTTAATCATAACTAGTGGACATAGAGACTTAAACCATTAAGGTAATTATCAGGTTACAACCTTTGAAAGATGAACTATTAGAACTATTATGACAAATGTTTCACATGTTAATGTGTAAAACCATACAGGTGTGGAAAATGAACATCAGGGTCTAGAAATATATGAAATTATATTTTATTTATTTAACATTCGTTTACTGGGAAAATCCAACTGGGACAGAGCCTGTTTTCAGCAGAGGCCCAGGGAGAAATACACCAGTTGCATATATTTGGAATGTGGGAGGAAACCCACAAAAACACTGGGATGACATGCACACTCTGCACAGAAGACACCCCAGCCAAGAAATGAACCAGAGAACCTCTTGCTGTGAGGTGACAACGTTGCCCCATCAGACTTTAGTGAGCAGTCTACTAAATAATTAATTTGGTGTTTTTATACAACATATTTTAAAATGAACATGGCTACTGAAACATAGGAGGAATTACATAATCATCAAACTGTCATGTCATGCCTGTTGGTGAAAAGGATAAAAACTGTGGCACACCATTAATATGATTTATACAAAACATGCCTTGACTGACGTCAAGCTATTAACATTAGCACAACAGCGATCATTAAAAAGCTATTTAGAAATGATGCGCTCAAGTAAAAATTAAAGCATATTTTCATAAAAACATACCAATCAATTAGGGGTCATCACAAAAGAATCAGTACAAGACAATTTCTACTTACCATTTTATAATTATGCATGTTAAGAACAAAATAAAACTAGATTCCTCAATAAAAACATTTAAAGACACCTCAGACTGTGAACTTCATTACCGGACATTATGGACCAAAGTTTTGATTCAAATAAGAATCAGAATGGGGCTTATTTTCTTTGTTCTGTTATCTAGACCGCAGTCAGAGGAAGCAATGTCTCTGTTCAGCATCTGTGATTCAGGGTTTCTGTTGGAGATGCAACATAATTTAATTTCACCAGGTGAGCACACTGATTTGTCATTCATCTTGTTACCCAGTGACTGATAATCTTAGGAAACTACTGTTTTAGAATATTAATGTGGTAAGTAAATTTGAAGCATTGGACTTTGTCAATGAAGTTTTAAAGAAATCTATAGAACATAGCCCCTAGCATGCATGATGACCCTTCACAGATGCCCATGTTCATTTTGTTTTGCATGTTTTGATTTCATGTACCACTTTCTCAGTGTTGTTGTGGCTACTCTACATGTGGTCTACACATTTATACCCCAATCAGTGGTGTGTATCATCGTACATACTAGCATTACCTTATCAAGTGATACATTTTAATGCAATAATTATTGATTACAATGCATACTGGTTACTAAGACTCAAACCAGCTGTGTGTGGGGACTGCTAGCTGTTGAGCATCAGACAAAGAGGCTTTATAAATAACTCCCATCTCACTTAAAAGGTAAATCTATCATGCTCTTTGATTACAAATTTCATGAATACTAGTAAGTGTTTAACTAAGTGTAGGTTCACTTGCCTTACTGCATGCTGTGTGGGTCCTCAGTCATATACTTGACTGCAATCTCCTATAGTGTTACTTCTCCACTTGTTTACAGACTAGATTTACTGCAGCTATCAAATACGTGAAGAATTAGTTTAGGTAGCTTGTTGGTAAATCTAGTCCTGTATAGATCAAATATTGTGCTAGCAATCTCTAGATGGCACAATGCAGAGCAAGAAAGAAACTAGCAATGTATACAAGGGCTATCGATGGAAATGTACTTGAAATATAGAAAGGAAAGAGGTAGCTTATTATGCTAATATTGAAGCTGAAAGGATAACAGTCAAGTGAGATTCATAGATTCATGGGTCCCTACATTTTAATATAAAGCTTCTGGCTTACTAGCCTTTGAAGAGGATGGCCCATACAGAGTTATATTGCTTTTGTATGCTCCTTATAAGGATTGCTTCTGGCTTACTAGCCTTTGACGAGATTGACCCATACAGAGTTATATTACTTTTGTATCCTCCTAATAAGGTTTTTAACTTCATTGTGAATGTCTATCTATTCCAAAGTTTTTGAAACTTTTAGAATTAATTATGTCTTACTTATGCATGTCAATTTTAAGTAAGGCTACTGGATTTTGTTTCGGTCTGTTTTAATGATTTTATTTCAGTATCTGTTGCTGTGTGCTCTAGATTAATATTTCAAATAGGATCAGGGCAGATATCACTCTATATGGCAAGCGCAGGTACTCTGCAAGTAGCTTATGGGACACAGAATTTAGACAGTTTATGTACTGTTTCAGAACAGTTCATGTTTTTCCATCCTTTGGTTTTCTTTGCTCAAAATCTATGCACTTTCGTGAGCTGAGTCAGGTGACAGCAAAATGTATCACTGCATTTTTATAAGCTTGATCAATTCAGTATTTTGGAATATGATGCATTTATGTGCTTTACCAATTATATCTAGTATGATTCAACAAAAGCTGGCTCTTTTTGCAGATGATATTATTCTACATTTGACAAAATCAGAAAGAAACATTACGGAGTTGGGGAACATTTTGAGGCAGTTTCAAATCTTTTTGGGATACAAAATTAATGAAGCTAAAACAAAGGCAAAAGTGGTAAATTATGCACCCACACATAAATTGGTTAAGCAATATCCATATTTATGGGAACATGATAAAATGAAATATTTAGGAGCATGGATTAAAATGATTCTGGTGTAGCAGCTATGAATATGTGGGAAGAGACTAAACAAAAGATAATACAAAAACTGAGAAAATGGAAGCACTGTTATATGGATATGGATTGTATAATACGAGCAGTTAAAATGTTTTTAGTCCCTTTACTCTTATACACAGGTCAGGCATAGTTTTATCAACCAGAGGAGAAGTTGTGGATAGCAATTAATACAGACCTGAAAGACTTTATCTGGGAGGGGAAGAAGTCAGGAGCAAAGTGGGATAAGCTGTTTCTTCTAGTAGAACAGGGCAGATTGGGATTACTCAATTTGAAGGGGTATTTAGGAGCTACACAGTTAAGGCTCCTATACATAAAGTGGAACGGAATGATGTTGAAATGGTGGAAGCTCAACAAACAAGGAGAGACTGGAATTTTGGCCACAGGCCTTTAAGGAGAATAGCAATAATAATGCAGAATATTATATCTATAAAGTAGCAGAAAGAACTAAACCAACACAGGAATGGAGAAAGGAGATTCTGCTGGTAGATTCTGACTGCAATTAGGGACATAGAGAGCAGATAAGATGGAGTGGGAATTTATTGGAGAAAACTGGGAAAGGAACCATTTTTTTGAGAGCAAATAACTAGAGAGGGAAAGAGGCAAAGAATTTATTTGGACTGCAGGTTAGAGATTGCTTTACCTATCAAGGATTGATATCAGAGTATAGGAAAGAGAAAGAAATAAGGGGGTCCTAAATGAAAGACCAGCACTGGTAGAGTTTTAGTATAATTTAGAAAAGAAGCTGCCATTAAAAAGGAATAAGTAGTAGAATATAACATATTGCATGATAACTATAAGAATCAATCAGAGGAGGTTAGAAAGGATTGGAAAGAGAGAATGGATAAGCAATTCACAAAGAAACAATGGGAGGATATATGTATGTCTCCCAGAATGCAACAAAATCTGGAAGATTTAGGATTTTTGCTTGGAAATGTTTACAGATATTTTTATACTCCAAGTAGACTCCAGAGAATTTTTACTCCAGTAGATAGCAAATGTTTGAGGTGTGATAGGGAAGAAAGAGATACTTGGTAACATATTTTCCAGGAATGTGGTGGGTTGGTGATCTCTAAAGATTCCCTGCAGGATGCACAGATGCAGGGTGGGCAGCTTGGTGTGATGAGGGAGATGATTTTTCTGAGCTATGTTACATAATCGGAATTGCCTGGAAATGGTAAGGTCTTGCTGTTTCTAATTATGGTGTCTGCTATGAAAGTAATTAATAGAAAATGGAAATCAAAATCTAAACCAGCTATATTAGAAGTAGTGAATACAGATATTTAGAAAAGTGTATGAGCAAACTTCATAGGAAAAAAAGTGGGAGTTGTGGGAACAGTACATACAGGGGAGAAATGAGGTTTAAAAGAAGGCAGGACTTAATGAGCTATGTAATGTTTGACTGAAAATGATTGGGTAGATTATAAGTGATGTATAATGTTTGCAACTTGGAGTATGTCACTATGGTTTGTGATGTAAAAGGTTTGCAACTAGGTTTGTATTGGTGTGGTTGGTTTTCGTTTATATAAATGTATGATTGCGTATTTTGTAAGTGATGGTTTAATAAAGATGTTTCTTGTTTAAAGAAAAAGGGGGCAGGAAATGAATAATTTATGTAATGTAATGTTGCTTAGGTCATATGATATATAGCAATATATGTAAAGTATAATGTTTGTTATTGTTAATTTGTTGATACTGCTTGATTACTTTTGTATAAAAGTAAATTGGCCTATGTCATAAAGAATAATTCAATAAAATTGTTTAAAAATTATATCTAGTAATATATATGCTAAACTATAACTAAATTATAATACGCCATTTTAACTCTGTTTACAGCTCACCTATTATTTTTTTCTTTATTGGCCACAATGATTTACAGATCTTCTATTTCACTGTCCAACTTTAGAGCCTGTTCATAAATTGTGTTATGAAAATATGCATCTATTTTGCAAAAATATTTGCAATGTTGTATTTAGTGATATTGAAGGTTAGATTGCTTGTTGTTATTTCAAGTACTGATTTTATTCAAACTGTGTAACTATTTTTTCCACCTTAGTGCAGGCAACTATATTCTCCAGTATTCATTCACCAGAGTATTTTGCTAATAACTATTCTCTACCTGTAGTTATATCTAAAAACAAATAAACCAGATAGGAGTGGGATCAATACTTAACCTTAAATGTCTCCATGGGACACTTCAGTAGTGTTAGACAAGTAGTAATGAATTCAGTCGTTGTATTTTCATTGTGTCATCATGGATATGATTTCAATTACAATCTTAATGCCCAGTAATGAGATGGAAATGTCAGCAGGAGTATCAGAACATCAGATGTCAGGCTGGTCAAGCCCACTATATTTAAATTGAGTGAAAAATCACAAATGACACTGACAGTTACCATACCTTATCTTCAATGACCATAGCAAACTTTGGATTTTGAAATGATAGCTAGAAGCAAGTGGGGTTTACTCCGTATGTATAAAATACTGTACAAGTGCATTTGCGTGTGTGTGTGTGGGGGGGGTCATAAGTGTATCATTCTAACAGTTTATATGCAAGTTGGTGATATGCTTATATGCATTCTCACTGTAGTGTGTGTGTGTGTGTGTGTGTGTGTGTGTGTGTGTGTGTGTGTGTGTGTGTGTGTGAGTGAAGGTGCATGCATGTTTGCATGGTTTGTGTATGTACATTCAGAAAATGTGTTCTTGACAAGAGTTGTTCTTTTCCATGCAATCTGTATGCAAATCATCAACTTTCCACTGTACTTTAAAGCAAGATGGCAGCATAATGGCTGCCTGGCTCCACAGCTTGGTTGTAGTGCTGATGACAGCTAATATTGACATGATTGTCATATCCAAATCTAATTTTATTTAAATTCTTTTTAAACTCTGTGTGCTGTTCAGTTACTGTATTAAGTTATCATGCTTGCATAATGCTTCCAACTACCATCTAAGCTGTCAAGTTCCAGGTTTTAACATGTACTTTGCCTTCCCAGAGTTGTTTGCAGAGTTCACCTGTTGTTACAGCATTAGGTTTAACCTTCACATACCACCTATGTTACTGGCTCTTGTGAATAGGATCATAGGAAATAAAAGGCAACTTAGTCTTGTAAGCCTTTATGCTTTGCCACTTTCCAACCTTAGATTGTACCCCTGTTTCAAGGAGAGTTTCAGCTGTCAAGGCTAGATGAATTTATGAATACCCAACCTATCATCCATATCCCATATGAAGGAAGATAGTGTATCATACCGCTTAATTTGTAGGGGGCTGTCTGTTCCAGAGGAGGGGACATGGTGTAGAATGAATCTATTGGATCCATTGTGTTTCATTCATCTGGTAAAGATTATAAACCCTTTTTCTTGTATTAATTTGTTTGATTACTAGAGACGCAATAGATCTATGACCGTTAAGTCCATAATGACACAGAAGTCAAGGCATAGATCACCCCCTGAGGAGTCTATAAGATACTGAATAATGGGACAGTGTTTTCAGTCTTTCTTGTTAGGTTAGTGTTTTTCAGACAGTAATGTTCTTGTTTAGGAACCTTGGGGGTCTTTATGGTTGTATGATATGTCTAGAAAGGTACATTCCAAAGGGGGCAGTGTTCTCACTAATTGGCCTAATCAATGCTGAATATAAGGGAACAATGATCTGTTTAGATCTGGATGATACTCTTTTGGTAAATAATTGCATTAAAATAGAATGACATTCTAATTACTGTCATCAAAAGAAGATCAAAGGAGAGGGAATTAACTCATGTTCCAAGGTTCCTCACAACATTCTTAAATTCATTATGTAGTAGGGTATTGTCTGTGCTGTATGCTGGTGGAGGAGGCTGTCTAACAAATGAGACAATATTGCACTCCTCTGCATTTAATTTGATCCTACCTTTAGTATGCCAGGTATTTACAAGTGTATGTTCTTGATGAAGGGTTTGATTATCAATGGAGTACTTGACAATGTCTCCCAGTTTGTAGTCATGTGCAGACTTTGCTAGCCAGAGGCTTGGTTAGATCAGAAAAGTAAATGCAGAACAAGAGGGATCCCTTTGGGATGCCACTATTTACCTTCATATTCTTTGATGAGGTACTTGCCATCTGCATTCTGAGGGTTCTATCTTTTAGCCATTTGTTTATCATACCACAATGCAATCTATTTTATTATGTTGAGCTTACTAACTCAGCTAACACAGGGGAGGATGTCACATGTCTTGACCACGTTAACGCATGCCATGTGGGCAGCATAGCTGCAGTTAAAGCATGCCATGTGGACAGCATAACTGCTGTGAACTGTGGGTATTACTCTGTCAGAAAGAAGTTAGCTAAATTCATTTGACAAGATGCACCACTGAAAAAGCCAAACTGCTGTGTGTCAAGCCTCATGAAATTTTTGATGTCATAGTTTATCAAGTCAGTTATAATAGTTTCTGTGGCTTTTCAAATGAGACTCATCAATCTGATGGTCCTGTAGTTCCTAAGGGCAAGGGTAGGGCCACCTTTGTGTAGTGGCATCGGTACTGCATTGTGTCTAACATCAGGGATAAAGCTCATTGCTAAGCTTAGGTTAAACAGTTTAAGGAGTGTCTCTGCAAGGGCTTGTTTAGTACTATCTGTTAAACAACTACGTATATTATATGGCCCAAAAGATGGAGCATTTTTGGTCTTAGAAGATACTTATTTAGTGGTGACTGGAGATTTGAGAGATGGTGACATTTTGAAAGAGTTCAGAGCAAGACAGGGTTTTATTCATTAGTTTCCTAAAATAATTAAATACAATTTCATAATTATTCTTTTTCTTCAGATGCTAAACTAAGTTAATGGGCTGCTTTAGTAGACATAATAGTTTTTTTTCACATTTTTGGTAATATTTCTGATATCCTTGATATGAGTTTTTGAGCTATCGTATATTTTACTTGGAAGTATCATTTTTTCCTTTATTATAAAATGTATTTATGTTGTTGGACTACTATTGTGGTTTATTTTTAAATTTACCTTTATGTTCAGATCTGGGTGAAACTGCTGGTTTTATATATTTATCCTGGTGGGCATAGAACTCTCCATTGAAGCTACCTGTCAATACTGGGACTGATACTACTAAAAGTAAATTTTGAAATCATATAATTTAATGAGGTTAGTTCATTTGAAGTCCTTGAATTCCAAGGTATTGGTTTTAGGGATTAGAGGTTTTGAAGAGTAAGATGTGGTTGAAAAGTAAGGTGAGGTGAAGAAGTGCCATTTCACCAACTAGTTAAGCAGTGGTGAGCCCAGAACATAGGAGATGTAGATATAACCTATCTGCTCTTAGAAGGTTTGGAGCTAGTAGGAGACCCTCCATCATTGAGCTGGTATATCTAATAGCTGTCATTTAATGTTGATTAGAATTCCTCTTTTTCAATGGGAATGGTCAGGCCTGAAGTAAAATTCCAATGAAAAATAGTTATCTCAATGATAAAAACTTACATAAAGAAAGTAAATGCAGAAGTCTGCTCTTCTTTTTCAAATCATTCTTTATTAAAGGCAGATGAGCACTGTTTTACAAAAAAAGTGACTGTAGTATCTTGAATTTATTGTAAACATGTAGGGGTATGTTGGGGCATGTTCATCAATGGGCTATTCCCATGGGTGTCCCCTTTGAGAAAAGGGCCCAAGAGGTTGGTGCTCTGAGTAACCATAGCTTGTCTTTTAAAACTTTTTGTGAGAGCTTCATTTAAAAAAAAACTTTCAGTACAAAAAAAACATAGCTGTCAGTTTTAAAACACTAAAACATTCACTATCAGTTCTTGCACCAAAAACCAGTTCTACAACTGGAATACTCCCCTAATCAACTCTGTCACACTCCTCCTGTCCTATGTCTGTAGTCTCTGTATCATGGGTATGCATAGGCATAATGGATGTGTCCAAAATATGGGCAGGGTATGTTGGAGGCAAAACCCAAGTTTCAGACTGCACCCCAGACTGTTCTATTTCATCACTATCATCATCATTTACTGATACTCTGACATCAGGTGGCAGGAGTTCCTAAGTACCAATGGTAGGATCACCTATGATAACAAGTTATCAACACAATAATGGGAGAAATAGAATACAAACTGATAAAACTAGATGCAAATGCAAAATGACCTTCATGTATGAATGCTTATGTACATTAATAAGAATAAAATGGTATGCTTACCATGTGCAGGTGGTCATGCAAATGCAAAACCAGATGTGCTTACATAAAAGAAAGGGAGATGAAACACAGCTAGTAAGCATCACAATACAAATGGCACAAGAAACAGAAAACAAGCGACAGCTGCAGAATAAGAAACATATAGAAAACTGTACTGTCCAGTTTAGTACTATCTTCTTCTCTCTCTCTTTCTCTCTCATTTAGTGTTTCTTCTACCCACCATTCTTGCTGTCTCACTTTCTCTTTATATATATATATATATATATGTGTGTGTGTGTGTGTGTGTGTGTGTGTGTTTGTGTGTGTGTCAGAGTGTGTATATATATATATATATATATATATATATATATATATATATATATTTATACACACACACACACACACATATATATATATATATATATATATATATATATATATATATATATATATATATACACACACATATATATGAAGTCAAAATAGATAAAACTAATCAACTAATCATTGGATATCCATTTGCTTGGAGGGCAGGGAGGTATGTATCAGAGGCTTAACACATTTTGTGGGATAATAATGCAAAACCCACAGTCATCTAAAATAGCCGATTGGCTTCCCAGATAAAACTTTCCATAATGTCAGATAACGTTCTTAAAGGACATTTTTAATGGACAAGAAATATCTGATATACATGGCTATGCTAACAGCAAGAGAGAAAAATACAGACAGTAAATCAATGTGTTTATTGTGAACTGCAATCCAAACGTAAGGTTAAAATAAAGCAATTTATATAAAACAGCAATATACCTTTGCAGCTAATCAGTTGTTAAACTACAAAGAGGTTTTGAAAGCAAATATCAGTATTGACCTCTTTGGATCCAAAATGTTTCCCCTACCACAAAACAAGTTCCTTACCTACACAGTTACCTTTATATAGTGCAGAAGTACCCATTGAGCAATATGAGTACGCAAGCGAGGTGCGCACTCATTAGAATTCAGGAATTCCACAGTCTGCACTAAGTGCAGAGCAAGTAAACATGCAGTAAGAATCTACTCGATTGCATGCACTTGCCCTAGCAGTACAAGGATGAGCATTGAGAAGTGTTACCTGCTACTGGCTTGCAAGTGTGAATGATTAGTCTTACTACAGGGACAATCAGGGGTTCACAGTCAGTCCTCTTTGATGCTTTCTTACTGAGGGTGTGTCAGGGAGAAGAGACTTACAAGAAAGTCTGTGAGTACATTGACTGACATGGAAAAGCAATACTCCTAAAATCACTATGAATTGTTTATAACCACACTTTGTGCCTTTGAGTAAAATTTGTCTCCAATTCTAAAGTAGTGCATTACTCACTGAAACAGGAATCAAGAGCAATGCAAATCACATTGCAATGTTGCTAGAAAAGCTTAGTTACAGGAATGAAGCTCACAAAATGAAGAGAGAAAAGAGCTGCAGTGTTTCAAATATTTGCTTTATGATTTGTGAAGACATATTAGCTGAATTGTCATCAATATCCTAATCATCAACACTTCTAATGGCAAATTAAAAGGACAGCTTTCAGAGTTCCTTTCTGTTGCGTCTGTAATATGAATTGATACAATGTCATAACTTAAGTACATACAATCTATTTTTTCTTATTCCTAGTATATGTCTCTGTCTTTGGCAAATAGTGATAATGATCTTAAGTGTGTGTGGTTAATGCACTGGTGTGATGGTTCAGATCCAGAGAAGATGCTGTTTGTGTGAACATAGTGATACTTACGGAACATATAGTCATGTTGCAATATGATGTTGAGGAAACTTAACAAACGTACATTTTAACTACTTGTTTCATAAGGTTTCCTTTTTTTAATATTTTCTGTCTTCATCCTTTGGATAACATTTGACATTGTGCATTTTTTGACTGGCAGCAATCCCTATAGCATTGAACAAGAGTTCACGTCCTATGGTAAACACTGACAAATTTAATTTGGAACGTTAACAGTAGCAGAATTGAGACTGGTGCTGTTGGACTTTCATCAGCAATCTAGGAATTACTCATTGAAGAAATTCCACCTGTGAGATATTCCTGTTGCACAAGATGTAAATGAAATGAGCATCGAGAAACAGGCCACATAATGCAGGGTTCAAATCCAGTTCACACATTTTTATTGCTAAATTCAGAATAAAAAAATACATCTGATGTTGTATATGAAATGAACAGGCTAAAAGTCTCTGGTAATTGCTAAAAATCTTATCTGTACTCCATGAGAATTAATGTTACAAAGGTGTTGTAAACTTGTTTCTTCTCATTATTAATAGCAGTTTTTGCTATAGATATTGTAGCATATGCCATTTTGTAAAGTGTGATAACACAAAAGTAGTAACATGAGTAATGTGGACAAGTGTGTCATATATCCTGGACAACTTATCCATATCTCACAAGCATTCATTATGACAGTAATCCAGTATATTGTAAACATTGATATCATGAGTAATTGTATGTACCATGGCTAGAATAACCTCCTGTCATTCTATGTGTGTCCACTTTCAGAACAATTGCCATTACATGAAATCCTGATAATGTGTAACCAAAATGCTATTTGTGATATGGCAAGCGGATGTGGAAAGGATAAATGTGTCATGCTAATGGTGTCCTGCTACATATATCCATTAAATGTGTTACTCTGCAATACAAATAATTGTTTGTGCCTTTTGCATTTGCTCCCCACTCAGCAGCATCCAAACATGGTTCACAGCTGAAGAAAAAAAGTTAAAAAAGGTTAATTTGGGTTGCCTTCTGTAGCACAAATGAACCTGATGCCAGTGTACAACCATCAGCACTCTGGATAGTACTCAGGGAAGAAAATACACCTGCCAGGTAACTTTCCCTGTGGCAGAAGGCATAAATGAAGTGACCTTAAAGAAAAAGGACAGCTGATACAGGATTCAAAAACAGTTTACAGATAATTTTACAGAGGAAGGTATGAATAAATATTGACACAGTTTGGTATATTATGTGGTTGTTTGAAAATGAACTATTACCAGTATTGCTAACAACATGTGATCTGTTGTCTGTCCTCTTTACCATTATTTGGCATTACCTAAATTCCTGATAATGTGTGAAAGGAATTAAAGTTTTGATGTGTTAAGAAGATGTGAGAAAGATGAATGTGTCACTGTAATGCACTCCTTGTTCTGATCATTGCTAGATATACCCTTTGATTGTTTTAATTTTCCTTTCATTTTTTTATATTTTATTGTATTTTTACAAAGCTTTTGCATTTGCTCACCACTCAGCAGTGCACAAATATAGTTCATAGATAAAGGAAAAAAATGAAAAATCTAATTTGGGCTGCTTCTGTAGTGCAAACTAGCCTGGTGTTGATGCATGGTTGTCTGCACTCTGGCTAGTGCTCAGTGAAGAAAATGCAACTTTTAGGTAAGAGTGTTTGTAGCCCAAAGTGTAAGTGCAGTGATCATAGATAAAGAAGACAAATGCAGGGTTCAAATCCAGTTTACAGATACTTTTACAGAGGGGTCAGAATGGCATTTGCCACATTTTGATTAGGAATGTAATACTACATACAAATGAGAATCATAAATGTGTTGACTGCAACAAATGTATCATTAATGCTTGTTATATGAGCCAATGATGATATTTAATGTAGGATGCACTTGAATATGTATGACTTGTATAATAGTTTTGCTATAATTATTATTAATTATCATATATTATAAGTATGTATTTAGGACAGTATGTCTTGGGAAGTATGTATATAGTATAACATAACTGGCCATGTATTACTCAGGTCATGTAACTCCTTTCATCTGAAATGTATATTTACAACCACAAATACTGTCTTTCACATAGAATTGCAGTCACCATGACTAACTAAAGTCACACAAATACAGGCATTTCTTAAATGTACTGCGGTGGTGGTGCTGTGGTAGCATTGTTGCCTCAAAGTTAGACGTTGCCCATTCGATTCTCAGTTACAGCGTCTTCTATGTGGCGACATGCGTGAATGGGCGTTCCTTCATTGAAGTTTGTGTGTTAGGCCCGGCAAGCCAGCATGTAAAACTCTACTGCCAATCATTAGTGGACCGGAGTTCCGCTGTGGTGACCCCTAACCGGGAAAAGCCGAAAGACACAAACAGACAGGCATTTCTTAAATATATTTCCATTCATTCTTAAATTAGTATATCTCTAATTACCATGGCAAAAGGGTAGTTTTCTTTTGATACTGATAGTTAATAAGCTAAGTTTAACATTGTATCCTTCTTTTTCTCATGGGTTTGATTCTCAGGTGGTACTACTCAATCTTACTATTGTGTAAGTCTCAAAAGTTCAATATGTCACAAGTCATACCATTTCTTCCAACAAACCATGATTATGGGAGGGATTCATGAAAGTATACACAATAATTTTTATGTGTGCTCATCACAGTATGATGCGTACAAGGCTGCGGCAAGTTTTAGATTCATTAAACTCTGTATAGTGGCACACACTCACTTGCAAACAAGGAAACTTTTAAGGCATGTGAATGTCAGCATAAGTAGCTGAGTTTTATACTAATCAGGCCAACCAACATGTGGAGTGATCCAATAAGCTGTAAGCAAACCATGTAGACTCCGTGTTCCTGTTGCCTGTGTATTCAGAAACTTTTCAAATACAGACATGGAAAGGAGTCTACATGGAAACAAGAGCAAGTAAAAGCTCTTAAAATTTTTACAGAACTGACCTCAACATGTAACCCCACACATATATTATGACCTAATTGCACACTGTGCATGCTAGAATATTAGAGTTACAAAATAAAAAATAAAATTTTAAGTGCCATGACATAAATGCACCATTGCTCCCCCACCCCAGAAGAAAATATAATTGTACATAATGCAGGCTGTTAAAATGTTTAAACATCCTGAAACAGAGTATTATATTGTATTGTAAGCATATGCAATATGTAGCAGAAATATGGGCAAAGTAATAGCCTCCCTTGTGTTTACAACATTGTGCTCCCGTGCAGTTTCTCTGCTGACATTGTTACTAACCATGTGGATTCCAGGCTGTCAGCATGATGGGGATACAAATTAGGAAAAAACTCATTTGAATTATTGAATCCCAAAAAAGAGTAACTCTTTAGGGATGGTTCACTTTGTATAGGCACTTCCACGGTGTTTTTGTTTTCAATGGATCTCAACAGTGAGTGATGACATCAGGGCGGTATCAGGTTACACTTTCAAAGTTGTACAGATAGGTCAGTGGAGGGTGAAAGTGCATGTAAGTTATACATAAATCACAGACTGTGTGTCATCCTCAAATTTTTTTTGTAAAAGATGCCTTTTCTGTCATTTGAAATAATTTTTTTTACATTTTTTATGTCATTTGCTTGATAGTAAGCTTAGTGTACCAACGAGAAATGGAGGAATGAATGGCAGCTTTTGTTGTGCTTCTCATGTAAATAGTCCTGTGGCACCATGTTTATGTGTAGGGCTAGAGTGCAGATTGTCCTGGGTTTGAATACAGTGTTGTAAATCTTTCCTTTTTATACTCAATGTTTGCACGATAATACAGGAACAGAGGAAAGTAATTACAATTTTGCCATGCTTACTTTATTTATGCATAGCTTCATGGGGGTGTGCTGAGATGTGCCTAGCATACTAATGACCAAGCAGCAGGTGTGTGTAATAGATGCTAATTACAATGTATGCAGGTGAATTCCATTTTTATGAACCAATCCAACATGGTGCAGCTATTCAACATGTTATAAAGCATCCATGTAACCTCCATTCTTGTTTTTTCTAAATACATCAATGCCATTGGAGTACACAAAAGGAAATTTTAACACAATGTTAGGGGCTGCTGGAGCTTTGCTACATATTTAGGTGCTACAGGCTGAAGTCAGTACTGCTGGTGCTGGTGAAAATAGGCCTAGGTAAGAAGGAGAAGACTATTCAGGCCCAAGGTAACTTATTTGATGCTACATGACCTGGAGATTGTAGAGTGCTACAAGCTGGACAGGGACACCTTACAAGATCTCTGTGAACTCTGACACCCACAGCTCAGAGCTAGAATCAATCAAGGGAAACCCATTCCATTCCAGTGGAAACTAAGGTATGTGTAGCCCTTAGAATATTAGCTACATGTACTTTGCAAAGACAAACTGGGGACATGATGTGTGTGTCACAGGAATCAGCATCCAGGATCCTCCACCAATTTCTGGATTCTATGTTCATACATGTCAGTGAGCACATATGTTTCCCCATAGCTGTGAGGGGAGGGCTAGCAATATGCAACAGTTCTACTCTGTAGTGCACTACCCTGAAGTACTGGATGCTATAGATTGCATTCATGTACACATCAAGGCCCTACCTGTTAAGAGGGTAGAATCTATATGAACCACAAGGGATGCCATCAACTGCCAAGTCGTGTACAATGCCCAGGGAATAATCTTGAGTGTGTGTGCTGGCAACCCTGGCAGTTATCATGAATCCTATATCTGGCACACATCACAGCTTTATCAGATGTTTGCTGGGGGAACATCACACAGGCCCATTTACTGAGGGATGCTGGCTATGCACCGGAAATGTGGATGATGACATTCAACAGAAGTGCACACACACTCACAGAAGAATGCCATAATGAGGCACACACTCAAACCAGAAACATTATAGAGCATGTGGTGGGCTGTTGAAATCATGATTCCAGTGCTTAGATACATCTGGTGGGACCTTGCAGTATAACCTAGAGACGTGCATAAGTCTTCATAGTATGTGCTATGCTACACAATCTGATCTTACTGAAACAGCTGCAGCAGGATCAGCTAGGGGAAGGGACACACATCCCCCCACCAATGCCTAGGTCACCACAGCCACAGTCAGAGGAGGGCTCAGAGGGGGAACCACCAGCTGATGTGCCTGCAGGCAGATGTAGGTGTGCTCAGTATGCCCTTGCTTTGGCTAAAAGACAACATATAGCACATTCAATGACCACCTAGGTCTCTAATATCTTTCTCCTACTCACACAAATAGTAAAACTGATGCCAGGCAACTCACACAACCTGCACCTCTGCATGTACTGGCTGTGTACTGCTTACATCAAACCGAGTCAGCCCTGAACTCAAAATGTGTCCACTGCTGCATTTGTATGGTAAGTCCTTAACCAAGAGTGTAGTTTTTGAATAATATTATTATGGCATGTCCTTGCATTTAGAAGGTTGAAATTGTAATTAAGTTAATAATGCTGTGGATTTGTGCAAAAAGTACTTTAACACATGACATCAGAGAAACCTTTAGTTTACTCATATGTGTCCATTAGTAAGTAGTAGGCCTCAGGTTTCAAAAAGTCACACAGTCCTACATCTGAAGTATACTGATGCTCACTACATGGCCTTGTTTTTGCATGGTGACCTTGTACTGAAAAATCCATAAAGAGAGAAGTAAGACAGTAATGATGTACATTGAAGTTTCTGACTTCACAACCCTTCCCAAGATCAAACAACAGGCAGGAAGCAGAACAAGGAGAGTAACAAACCATCATATCCTTGTCTGTAAAGAACAGGCTATGCTTGTTGGTGACATAACAGTACATGAGATCCCCCCCAAGATCAGTGTATTCTTGCTTGTGCCATAACAGTAACTCAGCAATGATCCCCCCAAAAGAACAGTATACGACTGTTTGTGCCATCCAAGATAACTGAAATGGTGCAGTAGTGATCAAAAAAACACAAGTAAATCCAGAAAAAAGCACTACAGTTGCGAGTCCACAAGACAGTTTATTCCAAATGTAAAACACAAGTAAAATGTAGGGCTTTCGTCAATGCCAGTTGACTTCATCAGAATAACCCAATAAACATGAAAAAAATATTTAAATAGTATAGGCTTGGCAATGATTGGCTGTTACACCTCACAAATTTAAAACTTGTTTTAAAAAGACAATATAATATAAACAACACAAAAGTATTTGAAAATCTGTTTCTGTATTGCAAATTTAAATTAATGTAATGCTTGCTTGTGGTAAACTGCTTAAATTAAGCAAGAGATTTTGTTTTTTAAAGCATTCATATTTTTGTATTGTTTGAAAATTCTGTAAATGTCTTTTTAAAACAAGTTTTAAATTTGTGAGGTGTAACAGCCAATCAGTGCCAAGCGTATACTATTTAAATTTTTTTTTCATGTTTATTGGGTTATTCTGATGAAGTCAATTGGCATTGACGGAAGCGCTAAATTTTACTTGTGTTTTACATTTGGAATAAACTGTCTTGTGGACTCGCAACTGTAGTGCTTTTTTCTGGATTTGTTTGTGCCATCCAACCTGGCCTTCACTTGCTGGCAAATTAATATCATATAACTCCCAATTAATATCCGCACACATTTTAATGCCAAGGATACAGAATGCCTTACACACTTGAATGCCTCACAGTACTGGTCAGATAACTGATGAAGTACCAAGAAACACAGACAAGTAAGATAAACCTGTATATTTGCATGCAGAATCCTAACAGGTTGTGTGATCAGTAAGTGCACTAAGTCCAAATGTAATATAGAGGGTTAAAAGTACAAACAGAATAAATTCTAATGCATTTGTTTGCGTGAACAATGATTTTGGTTCTTTGCTGCAAAGCTGTTGCTGTGGCAAAGAAGCCTAAGGCATCCATCCTCTTTTCTGAATCTGCAGTAGTATGAAAGTTCAAATCCTGATCTATTTAGAAATATCTGATGTGTAGTATCATTTTGTAGTGTGCATGTCATACCTTGCTCTTAAGTTCACGTATGTCTCCCTTTTCATTTGTTTTCTTACCTTTATTTATTTATTTATTTTAATTCCTCTGGATTTGCGATGTTCCACATAGTGCAAACACAAATGACTGCAGGTGTGTTTATGTGGCTTGTGAGAAGTGCAGCATTTCTGAAACCAAACCACCTAGGAAGAAGACAGGCAGACATAAAAACCGGATACATTCAATAAATGCTTTTGGCCATCGTGAAAACCTGGCATTGAGTAAGTGTCACACATTAGCAATGTGGCTTGCATTTGTGCACTGGTTACCTACATGCAAACAGCTGTATCGTGCATGTGCGTACACTTAGTTAACCATAGTGCAAATCTGCTGCCCAATACATACCTTTCAACTGTTTAGATTTTTGTACAATGTCCTGATTTTAGAATCACATTTTTTCCCTGCTCCTCATAAAAAGTTGGTTTTCTGGCAAATAATTTGAAAATACTTGAGTATTGAAGCAGAAAACAATGACAGACATTTGAATTTCAAAACTCCTACCCTTCAGACAATTCACATTAATGCAAACATGCTATTCTATCAACTGTATACGTTTGTAAGAGCAGTATATACAACATGTCCCTATGTTTGGTTCCTTTTCAACTCAATACATATGGCTTTATCCAGATTTCTTACTATAAAAGGTTATATATATATACACCTGAGCCATGTTTCTCCACTTCATTTATTTCATTGGACTATATTAGAGTATTGTATATGCAGGTACTCACCAGGGCATGATCCTACAGTAGCCTGGATGTCAGGAAGACATCACATTATGTAATACCAGACAGATTATAGTGACATGTTTTAATCTGTATACATACATTATGAAATGGTTTGAAGGCTCTGTGTTAGCTTGTTGGGAAAGCCCTGTGGGGTGTCCTGCAGAGGCATGTTTCTGGTGAGCTACATGTAACAAAGAACATGATACTTTACTGTTCTGATGAGATCATACTACAGTGATGTCATGCAATGCAGAGATCAGAATGTAATGGCCTGACGTATGATGTGCACCATACATTTGTACTGGATAACTATTGAAGAGAACAATTAGAAAGTAATGAGACACATTGCAGTTGTTGACTTCACAACCCTTACAAGAAAATATACTACAAAGTAGTGGAATGATGATGCTATCCACTGTACAACTTGGCAATTCAGATATAATTCACAGGTACAATTATTTAAGCAACACAAATGTAGATATACTAAGCAATAATGTAGCTAAGCACCCTGTGCATCCGACACCAAGTTTTAATCTCCCTAAATGTAAAAGAGAGAACTCAGGGATGTGGCACAGTTATCATGACTTGTACAGGGTGTTCTGGGGGAGGCAGAAGGCCTAGGCTGACAACAAAGGTTGTTGGGTGTGTGATTAAGAACAAGGAAGCAGGCAAGTTGAACCATGTAACTGGTGTGTGTGTGTGTGTGTGTGTGTGTGTGTGTGTGTGTGTGTGTGTGTGTGTGTGTGTGTGTGTGTGTGTGTGTGTGTATGTGTGTGTCTGTAGGGGTCCTCCATGTGAAAGAGGTGTGTGACAGTGTGCATGAACACAGCCAAGCTCATTGCTAGCTCTACATCTTGGTATGTTGGACAGGTGTGAGCTGTGCATGAGAGTTTTCAGTTCATCATTGTTACCCCCGACCACAAGTCCTGGCTCTGCCAGAAGATGTAATGACACCTCCATGCCCAAGATCAGATGCAGTGCTACTAACTGAATGTGACTGTTGTCTGCTGGGCATGCTCCCTTCACAGGAACACCCAGGACCATGACCCCATGACCTGCCATGTCTTGGTGTGGACAGCACCCTCCCTAATGGAGCAAGAGAAGTACTGCCACTACAGGAGCGTGATCTGGCATGGCCATGTTAGCTAGAAGCAGACGGTGTGGCTGACATATGCCCATGTGGATGACGTCCCCTTCCCAGCAGACATGTCATCACTGACACTCCACAGTCCATGATATAAACCCTTTATTCCATCACAGACACTCCATGTTCCAACATGTCATTCGACCAATCCATTGAATTGGCTACATGGCGGAGGCAGTCACAAATGTCAGACTGCGCCACATCTAGAACCCTTAGCATTTGTCTGGAGTGCCTTTTGGAACATGCCTGTGCCTCCTTGATGGCCCTAAACATCCATTGAGTGACAAAGGAAGAGACACCTGCACCAGGTGAAGGATGGACAACAAGCCTCTTCTAAGCACCCCTATCAACCTTCTTGCATGGCACTTTGCCAACTCTTTGGATATGGACAGGTTCAACAGGCATTAAAGCCACAGTAGCCACACTCCCTTGATCAATGTCCCCATCTTCAACCTGTCCAATATCTCTGGCCTCAGTGAACTGGGTAGGCATAGGTCTACTTGCTATGTCCGTGGAAAATGAAGGGGGTTGCTGGATGTCAACATCTGTGCCAAATCCAACCACTGTACCCCCTACTTGCTTCAGTTTGGCCACTATTATTGCCAGTGTCTGCTGAGACACTGACATCAGATGTCAGTGCCCATACTCCCACTGTCATGCTCACTTGTGATAAAAAGGGAGAAGCACAGGAATACATTAATACCTGCACTACTATGCTGCAATATATGCTAAAAAAGTACAATGTTGTCTCTATTACAGACAGTACAGCAATACATACAACAGGCCTGAGAGAACACATTATGAGAAATCTTGAGATTTATCTACAGTACTGACATAAATGTATTAGGTTTACCATCTGCAGGAGGCCTGCGTCTCTGTATTCCTGATGGTCCCGAAATAGGTAAAGCCAGAGGTAATGGCAACATCATCACATTTAGCAGTAAAACAGGGGGTAATACATTTACATCTCTATATCTGCAGTACCTCAAATGTCAACAAGAACATGACTGAGAACTTCAAATTAGGCTTATAACTGTAGCAATCCTAAATCCACCCACCCAGCAAACAACTGACCCAGACATATACATTATTGAAGTTACTGCATTATGCTGCAGTATTCTAATTATCATCAAATAAAACATACCTGGAAGCTCCTCATAGGATGCAGGAGTTGCACCCACATCCAGAATATGCTATGCCATGCATTTCTGGGAGCTGTCTTGGTTGGCAATGTTTGTCAGGAATTCCTCAGTAGCAGTGAAAGAGGGTTCTGCAGCAGGGCCTCCACCTGTGACTTGACTATTATGTACCACTACAACAGCATGCCTACATGCAGCAGTTACCATGTCTGTGGCTATGTGACACACCTCCTCATGTGTGCAACTGTGTCATCCAATGGTGTTAATGTTGGCCACTAATTTATCCCAGACGGGTATATGCTCAGCCATATTTGCCCACCTCCTAAACAGCAGAACAGCAGCATGTTGCCTTAATACAACAATTATCAGATTATTCTCTACATCTGTAAATGGGTCCTATGATGAGCAGACATACTGTGTCCTACAATACAAAAGAATAATAATATATATATATATATATATATATATATATATATATATATATATATATATATATATATATATATATATATATATATATATATATATATATATATACACATATGTGCGTGTGTGTGTTATATGCATAACTACAAATTAACTGTTTACAAATAAAGCAGTAAAGGAAGGCTGTCAGTATTCCTCCCTGGATAAACATAAAAAAGTCTGCATATTTAAAAAAAAATAACAAGACACAGGATGCAAAACAAGGAGAGTAACAAGAGAAACATATCCTTGTTTGTGCCAGGCCCATAGCAGTAAGTAAAATATGCTCGCCCACCCAAAATAACAGTCCAGTCTAGTTAGTGCCCTAGCATCTTTGTCCCCCACACCAAACAAAATGAGAGGCTAAGGACCCAATGTGCTAAAAAACATCTTTGAAATGGTAAAAGTGCTATCAAAGGATCTGCCCATGTAACATGTTTACATATTTATAATGCAGCTTTCCCTTTTCAGGTATTCTCAATGCTGTGTACCTGTGAAATGGTATGACAACCAAGGCCATGCCATCATTACACTTCTAAGTAATGCATAGAGATTGAAGTGTAAAAGCCATTACTTCATATTTATTCTTAACTACATTCTAGCGTATGCATTATGTAGATAAGAAAATGAGAACATACCTGCTGGAGTGCAATACTCCTCTGTAGAGATATACTGAGAAGAAATACAGTTGCCTTAGTGAGTTCAACAATGTACTAACTCTCCTCAACATCAGTTTGGCTAGCTGCACATTTGCCTTTTTATAATGGAGTACATTATTAATGGATTACATCTGTCTTAGTCTGTGCTCCAGATATGCTAATTACTGCATAAGCAGGTGAATTGCATGCTAATCAACCAATCATGTGAAGCTATTCAACAAGATCTAAAGCATCCATGCAGACACCATGCTGGCTTTTCCTAGGGATGTCGCAAAGTGTGGAGTACAGATACAGCATTTACAAGGTATGTCCTGAACACGTGCTGTAATGCATAACACTATTATGGCATGCACTTGTATTTCATCACATGGTACAGTAAGCAGGTAAAAGGTGGGACATGTGTAGAGAAAGTTAAGTAACATGTAACAGCAGAGAGTTATTTCACTTGTAAGTGTCCATTAGAAAGTAGTAGTCTTCAGCCATGCAAGATTCAGACATTCATAACTCTCCAAAGTACTGATGATCAATGCATGGGCTCAGATTATCCTTATGTATTTGTAATAGAATATCTTTACATAGAGAATTTGTACCATAACCTGACCTCAGCTTGGCTCACCCTCACCCTTGCATGTACCATAACAGGAATTCACCTTTGCTTCCACCACCAAAAGAGCAGTGTATGCTTTTTTGTGCCATTCAACCTGGCCTTCAATTGCTGACAGCGGCATATCATACTATTCCCATGTAATATACACACAAAGTAAGGTAAATGAGGTAGACTAGCTTTCACGCTGCATATCTCTGAATACTGGTCAGATAACCACTGAATGGCCAAGCAACACAGATTGGTATATTTCAAGCAATAGTCCTAACAGTTTGTGTGATCACTAAGTGCAGTACATCCAAATCTATTTCATATAATACATGTATAAATAACACCTGATGATGTGATATCAGTTAAAATATATTGTGGAAGATTGTTGTGTGATAGATAACTTAAAGTTGTTTGCTGCCAAGCTGTTTATGTGGCAAACAAGGATAAGGCACCCATCCTGTTTTCTGAAGGTACATTGGAGTGAGATTGGAAATCCAGACCTCTGCAGACATACCTCCTGTGTAGTAACAAATTATTTCCCCCTTTTTTTCTTCCTTCTGTATTACTTTAGTGGATGATGGGGTGGCATTGTTTGTGTGATACACCAGTTCGCACAAAAAGTTTGGCTACGCTAATCAGTTTTGTGTGTAGAGCAGCATTACACAAACTGGACAACTGTACCACCCAGGTAGCAGACAGGACCCAGACAACCAAAAATAGAAACCTGATGCTTTCTATTAATGTAATTGTGCATCAAGTAACCCCATAAGTGCTGTTGCACTATGTTTAACAGTGGGACCTTAACAATGAATACTAGCTCAGGGGATGTTATGTAAATTACTCTGTGGCAGCAGGTGTTAAGTCTGCGTCTGAATTCTAGATGGTCATATGTTCAAGTACAAGGTGCACAGTGTTTGGTTTACTGTTGTGACATTGCCGTATTTAGCAATGAACTGACACATAGAGAAGGAATTTCGCAACTTCCCTGTGGCAGTAGCTGTCATTGTAGGTCCAGGGTTCGAATACAGCATATGCCATTCAATTTTAATGTTGCTCCAATTCACATTATAGTCACTTTCACTTATAGCAGTTGATTTAGTGTAGCTTATATAATATTTATATGACTTAGGACTGATGCAGTAATATTGTGTCTGTTATGTAATTATTTATTAATCTATGTATTGTCTAGTTAATAGCAAAACTATGACTGTGCATATAATGTATACTCTGTTCAGGTAAGTATATTCCTGCTATGTGGCTTGGCATGCACTTTCCATTGGACCAAGAAAGTTACATAATTGTCTGTATCTCAAATAACATGGAAATTGCATTAGTTATCAAACTTCTGCATTGCTTACCATCATGCAAACATGCTGCACCCTTGCACCCTGTCTGTGTGATGGTAAGCGATGTGCAACTTTTCCAAATGTTGCCAAGTCAAGATGTGTTCCCTCTGAGTAAATGCAATACGTGCAATTGGCTGGAAAATACCATTTTACATTGGCCTAGCTCTGTGACAGACATGGACGCCATTTCTGGAGAGGTTTTCAGATTCAAGGCTCAAAGGTGGGGTGTCCAGGAGTTCAAAGTGTTTGTTGGACTCCTAGTGAATGAACATTGGCCCTGGCTACTGCAGAGACACTATCATGGCTCACAATCAAGGACAGAGGCATGGAATAGTCTGGCCTAGGCTCTGACCAGTGCTACCGGTATTCCCCACACTGGTGAACAGTGTAGGAGCCACTATGAAGACCTCAGAATGAGGAGGAGGGATACCCTCGACCATTGGATTGAGGAATGTTGGACTGGCAGCACCCCACAGATGTCTAAGTATGACTTTCAGACATTACTTGTAGTAGTTTAAAGCTGCATATAGTTAGGCTTGGTATTCATAATGGTATTTTGTTCTGTTCTGTTTTTTTCCACAGCTGAGGCAGATAACAATCTTAATGTTAGAGCCCATGAATGTAGATTAGCACAGGTGTAAATAGCATGTGTTATGCATGCATCACAGCAGCACTGTTATTGTAGCATTAAACGTTAAAGACTGCTTTGTAATACTCCTCAGCTGTACGTGTTTTGCAGAATGTTCAGAATGTTGCCTCATAATTTTGGTTTGTTTCTCATAAATTGTGTTTGTCTGGCAAATTTTAGCCAAAGCATTGAGGACTGCAGTCAGAAAACATTTGCATCTCATACTTCATACCTTTCAGAACATCTATGCTAATGCAAAGCTTGTTATTGTATCACTTTCCTAGGTTTGTAGAAGAGTATGTAAAATGTATTGTTATTTGTACACCTTTGTTCCCCCAGTACTTATTGTTTGGTCCACATTTTTGGCTGTAAGAGTTGTGAGGTATGGAGTTATAGGTTCATAGGTTCATACTAGGCTATCTGCCCTAGGGCATTTATAAGCCTAGCCAGAGTGTGTTTGGCTTTCGCCACCCATTTTAAATTAATTTTGCTATGCCCTTTTTCGAGATTAGTATAATGTGCCTCTGTCTAACAGTGACACAGAAGTGATACCCGGGGTATACC
This sequence comes from Protopterus annectens, assembly GCF_019279795.1. Lineage (NCBI taxonomy): Eukaryota > Metazoa > Chordata > Ceratodontiformes > Protopteridae > Protopterus > Protopterus annectens. The sequence goes on from NC_056731.1 coordinate 268,143,291, forward strand.
TACGATCTCCCATCCACTCATCAAGATTCCTCTTGAAGAGAGTCAATGAGGGACTCTGCCTAACCTGGACTGGGATTTTATTCCAGAGTGAAGGGAGCCTCTGGGTTATGCATCTGTCCCTCCAGCATGTCCTATTTATTTCAGTGCTGAGGTTCAAGTCTCTTGAGCGCGTAGCTCGATGGGATTTGGATTTTCTGAGGTGCAGTATGTCCATTAATTCCGGGTTGGAAGTGGCTTTATACGTCAGGCACAGATTGCCTCTGAGCAGGCGGTATACCACTGAGTAGAGCTGGAGTTTCTTTAACTGGGCAGCATATGGCATCTGTTTGAGCCCTTTGATCCTCTTGGTGAGGTACTTTTGGGGTCTTTCCAGTTGCTGCAGGTGTCTGGTAAGGTACATCCCAAAAGAGGCATTGTACTCAATTATGGGCCGGATGAGGGATGAGTAAAGAGGCATGATGACCTCCCCTGATCTAGATGTGAATCCCTTCATGATTAGGTGGGGCTATATAAAATGTTTTTCTAACCACTTTGGCCACGTGGTTGTCAAATGAGAGATGGCTATCAACTTGGGTCCCCGGGTCCCTAATTACTTCTTCTATACTTAATGGATTACCACCTATGTGGTAATTTGTGGGCACTTTGTTTTTGCCAAAGGAGATGACTATACACTTTTTGGCGTTTAGCTTGAAGCCATGGCTCTGGCACCAGTTGTCTGTTTCTATGAGGCCCTTTTGGAGGATGCTTGTGTCAGCTGGAGAGTCGATTATGGCGCCCAGTTTGCAGTCTTCTGTGAACTTGGTCAGCCACAGTCCTTCCATGTTGGCCTATACCTCCGAGAAATATATACTGAACAAGAGAGGTCCCAGGACTGAGCCTTGTGGGACGCCACTTGTAACTGGTTTGGAGTCTGACATGGCTCCAGCAATTCTAACCTTGTGGGTTCTGTCCTTGACCAGTTTGCAACCCATCTAGTGACATAGGGGTTTATATTTAAGCTGGTGAGCTTATCTATAATGCCCGAGTGGGGTATTGTATCGAAGGCTTTTGCGAGGTCCAGGTAGCTGTGTGGACCACCTTCCCCTCGTCATTGGCCTTGGTGACTGTTTCAAAGAAATCAACCAGGTTTAAGAGGCAGGGTTTGCCCTTAACAAAGCCGAACTGGGTAGGATCCAGTGTCTGTAGGTCCCCAATATCTTTATTTATGAGGTCCATGATGATCCTTTCCATAGCTTTGCAGACCAAGCTAGTCAGGCTTATGGGGCGATAGTTTCCAGGATCCGTTGAGGCACCACCTTTGTGGAGAGGGACCACTGTTGCTGTACGCCACTCTTTGGGTACATATCCTGTAGTAAGGCTGAGATTGAACAGTAGTTTTATATTTGGGTTTAGCTCTTCTTGGAGTTCATGTAGGATGCAGCCCGGGACACTGTCTGGTCTCATTGATGCTTTGTTTTTTGCTTTGGAGAGGGCGGCTCTTACCTGAGCATCTGAGATGTCAGGGGGGCAGCACTCCGCTGGAATAGATATTTGCCCTTTTGGTGGGGGGGGGGGTTGTGCTGAACCTGTCAGCTAGGATGTTGGCAATGTCTGTGGGTTTGGTGTATTTTTTGTCATTTTGGGCTAATTCTGAGCATATCTGGGAATTCCCACCCAGGTTCCTAACATAACTAAAGAAAGCCTTGTGATTATCCTTAGTGTCCTGTGCAATTTTTCTCTCGAAGCTGGCCTTAGACGATTTTATGAGTGCCCGTAGTTTTTTGCTATTACTGATCAGAGATGCCTTCCCTTTTTGGGATTTTGCTCTGTCATGTAGTAGCTTCCTCCTTCTATTGTATAGTTTGTTTATGGCTGGGGTCCACCAGAAAGGACGTCTGCCTTTGGAGGATTGGGTCTTGGTTTTATTTGGGATTGCATGATCCATGCATTCCTGAAGGTGTTCATAGAATGCTTTTATAAAGGATTCTGCGGTCTGGGCCGTACTTTCCACAGGCACGGGGGCTTTGAAGGATTCCACCTCGGTTTTGAGGAGTGTGAAATTTGCTTTAGAGAAGTTTTTCACTGTGGTTTTCAGGGCAGGGGGTGGAGTCAGAATGTGAATATCCAGTGAGATTAGTTTATGGTCTGATCTTACCAGTGAGGATACACTTCTGGTCCGGAGCATAGAGTCCCCATGTTGGTGATGATCAGGTCCAGTATGTTTTCCCCTCTTGTGGGAGTGGTAACAAGTTGTTCCATAGCATTTGAGTTTATAAATTCTAGGAACCTTTGGGCTAGGGTGTTGGAGCTAGAGTAATGCTCCCAGTCTATGTTTGGGTAGTTGAAGTCGCCCAATATAATGGTTTTTGGAGAGACCTTAATATTTTCCAGTGTTCTCAGGAAGGCCGAGTGGGGTTCCTGGGTTTGGGAGGGTGGTCTGTAGCAGGCTATAAACTGGAAGGCAGTTTTACCCACTGTTAGTTGCACATGGATAGTCTCTGATGCTTCATGCTGTGCCACCAACCTGGAGGTGTGGGTATCTTTGACGAATATTGATACTCCCCCTCCTTTTGTGGTTCGGTCCAAGTTATGGGGCCGAAAAGCATGGTATGAGGTATAACCTGCTAATGCTGGGGTGCTCTCGGGAGCCTTGAACCAGGTTTCTGTTACTGCACAGATATCAATGTTCTCCATGCTAAGGAGAGTTTCGAGTGCATGCATCTTGAGGTTTAGACTTCTGGCATTGAGTAGCATTACTCTTAGTTTCTTATCCCTTGTGATACCTATGGAGGTGGGTTTGTCTTTTGAGCCTTGCCTAAAAAAGGCAGTATGGGGGTAGCAAGAGCCTTTGCCAATATCCAAAAGCCAGGGTGACAGGTGCAAGCCGTCCCTAGCGAAGCATCGTGGCTTGTCGAGCATGTCATCCCAGGCTGACAGGCATTGGATCCCCTTTGAATGACACCAATACTTAAGCCAATTGTTGAAATTGATCATCTTGTCTTCATATTGTGGCATCATTCTTGGTGAGGGTAAGATGCTACTCAAGGTCAGGGTCATACCGGCCTGGGCTACATGCTCAGAGAGCTCCTCTATGTCTCTTTTCATGTAGTCCAGGGAGGTACGTCTCAGGTCATTCACACCAGCATGGACAATGACTGAGTCATATTTGTACTTGCCTTGGAGTGACCCGAGTGCTTGTGTTATGTGGCGGATCCTAGCGCCCAACAGGCAGCTCACCGTGACCTTCTCCTTGTTCAGCCCGGTGAGCGGGACGTCAGTGTGCCTGACAATAGAGTCACCTATTACAAGTGTATCAGGTGTGTTATTTAGCCTTAAGGGCTGTGACTGTTCGGCACACTGGCTTTGTGAGCTATGTATTGCATGTGTTTTGTTTTGGGGTAGCGGTTGCTTGGGTGTCTGCTTTGGAGGTCTCTGCTGCTTAGGCAGATTTTTATTTAGAGTATCCGAGTATGTTTTTGTGTGTTTATGTGTTTGGTTTGCTGTCATGGAAGGTCTATGTGAGACTGGAATTGTAGTGAGTGGGGTTTCCTTCTCCTTCAGACTGGTTTCGCCAGTACTGAGTTGAGAGAGCTTAGCCTCCAGTATGGCTATATGGTTGCATCTCTCACATGTGTTGGAATTTGTTGGGAGGAGGAGAGGGTTGTCTGTGTACATGAGGCAGTTGTAACATTGCCTCAAGATTCCCAGATTCACCAGCTGGACCGGAGATGGTATGTAATGCAGAAATATCGGTCAACTGTACAGATTTCTACAGTATGTCCAGTCTTTGTATAGCTACAGATATAACTGTAGTTTTCAATCAAGTAACTGCAAAAAGGTTGAGGACTGACACTAAATATTGTCAGACATGTGAGATTCAGACCTCAGACCCTTCAGAAAAGTGATGCAAGTGCAAAACTTGTTACTATATCACCTTACTGACCCTTCTGAGCTGGGAATTTCTGGTTAAAGGCTTATAGTGCCTGCATAGTTGAACTGTTTCTTACTGAAATTGGTGTGCCTTGTTTGCTGTAGCATAGACTAGATCCAGGCCTGCTGAATCTAGCTTTGTTTGCATAACTTGAGTACTAATCCAGGCAATCTTAAAAGTATTCAATTGTAATTATTACTGCTTGGTAGTAACCTGATTAAAGTGTAGCTATCATTCTAAGCCTTTTGGTTTAAGCACTTGAGCTTCAGACCAGTTGTTTTACATTAGAAAGGTTTGTGGTCTGCACTGTTGTGGCAGGACAGGTAGCTTACATCCTTCTAAGTTGGGAACTGCTGATTGAGGGCTGAGTGTCTGTTATTCTAAAAGTGTATTAGTTCTGGTTTAAGCACTTGGGCTTCAGGCCAGTTATTTTACAATAAGAAAGTTCATGGTCTGCACTCTTGTGGGAGGAGAGGCTGGACTCTGCCCTTCTGAGCTGGGAATTTCTGGTTAAAGGCTTATAGTGCCTGCATATTTGAACTGGTTCTTACTGAAATTGGTGCACCTTGTTTGCTGTAGCATATACTAGATCCAGGCCTGCTGAATCTAGCTTTGTTTGTATCACTTGAGCACTAATCCAGACCTTCTTTTTTGGAGAAGGTTCCCCTGCACCCCAGTGGCAGGAGTGTGCAGTTAGAGCTTGTCTGATTGAAGACTGCAGGAACAGAGCTCAGATTTTAGATTTTTTTACTGGTTAATTGGGTAATTTGTTTAAAAGCCTTTTCTGATTGCTTGTAGTCATCTAAAGCTTTTTTAAGTGTATCTTTACTTTTTATAATCATTTAAAGCTGTTTTAAGTGTATTTTTTACTGTTTCTGCTTTATCTTTTCCAAAAAAAAATATTCCTTGTTTCCCACCTTTCTAAGCTAGTATAGTCCAGTTTTCAGGCTAGTGCTGAATTCAGAGCTGTGTTACAATTTTCTGAGTTGCCCATACCTTACTTGGATAGAGGGAAGTTTCACTGTTCACCTGTGAGAGAGGGAGCTTTGAGCAGCCATCTGTCCTTGGAGGAGTGGTTCCAGCCCAGAAGTTAGTGGTTTATAGGCCATTTTGGGCTAATTTCTATCTCTTTCCTTTCCATGCTGTAAAAACTGCATTTGCACGGTTTTACACATCCGGGCAGCACCGGTTAGCTAGGGCTAAACTTATCCCGGCTCCACCAAGTCTCCTCTTCAGTTTTTCCCTTGGAAGTAGTCTAACTCTCAACCTAAGCACTTAAAAAGCATCCTACAGTCCAGCACTTGCTCAGACCTAATAGCAGGCACTAATATACCCCGACACTTGATTGCCCAGCAGGGCAAGGCTCATTATTCATTCCTCACCAACCAAGCGACTAAGCTCACCCTACTATTCAGGCATGACCAAAGGGCAATTTCAGGTATACTCTCCAATCCAGCTGGTGAACCTGGGTATCCTGAGGCAATGTTACAACTGCCTCATGCACACAGACAACCCTCTCCTCCTATCACAAAACATTAACATATGCGAGAGATGCAATTATATAGCTAAACTGGAGGCTAAGCTCTCTCCACCCAAAACTGGAATAAGGCAGTCATGAGGAGAAGGTAAACACTTGCACCACATCTCCAGCCTCACACAGACATACTAAACCAGCACTGGCAAAAAATACACATAAATGCAAGAAATCATACTCAGAGGCTCTAAATAAAAACCTGCAAAAGCATCACAGACCTCCAAAGTAGACCCCCAAAAAACCTGCACCTCCCGTCACAAACCAGACAACACATAAAACACAAAATCATTGTGCTGCACAAGCGCAGCCCTTAAGGCAAAATAACATACCTAACACACTAGTGATAGGTGACTCTATAGTCAGGCACACTGATATCCCACTCACTAGGCTGGACAAGGAGAAGGTTACTGTTAGCTGCCTGTCGGGAGCCAGAATCCTCCACATAACACAAGCACTCAGGTCACTGCAGAACAAGTACAAATATGACTCTGTCATTGTTCATGTTGGTGTGAATGACCTGAGATGTACCTCCCTGGACTACATGAAAAGAGACATGAAATAGCTCTCTGATCATGTAGCCCAGGTTGGTATGACCCTGACCCTGAGTCACCAAGAATGATACAGCAGTATAAAGAAAAAGTTATCAATTTCAACAATTGGTTAAGCTTCTGGTGTCATTCAAAGGGGATCCGGTGTCTGTCATCCTGGGATGACATGCTCGACAGGACTCGTTGCTTCACAAGAGACGGCTTTCACATGTCCCCCCTAGGCTTTCAAATACTGGCCAAGGCTCTTGCTGCCCCCATAGTGCCTTTTTTAATCAAGGCTCAAAAATCAAACCCACCTCCGTAAACAGCACAAATAAAAAAACAAGAGTTATGCTACTCAACGCCAGGAGTTTAAATCTCAAAATGCATGCGCTTGAAGCACTCCTCATTATGGAGAACGTCAACATCTGTGCAATAACTGAAACCTGGTTCAAGGCTCCACAGAGCACCCCAGCATTACCAGGCTACAACTCATACCACACATTTGGGCCACAGAACATGGACCGAAACAAAAAAGGAGGGGGTGTATCCATATTCATCAAGGATACCTTCACCACCAGATTAGTGGCACAGCATGATACCTCCGAGGTCATCCATGTGCAACTAACATCAGGCAAATCTGCAATGCAAATTGTGGCCTGCTACAGATCACCCTCCATGACCCAGGACCACCACTCCACCTTTTTGGAGACACTGGAAAACATGAAGGTCCTACCAAACACCCTGATATTGGGTGATTTCAATTACCCTACTGTTAACTGGGAAAACTACACAAGTACAAACTCCCAGGTCCAGTGCTTCCTGGAATTTATCATCTCAAATGCACTGGATCAGCTGGTAAACTCCCCTACCAGTGGTGCAAACCTATTGGACCTGGTCATCACCAACATGGGAAACAGGTGTTCCACACCAGAGGTCAACCCGTCACTGGATAGATCAGACCATAAACTAATCACTCTGGATATCCACACCACACCACCACCTCCAACCAAGGATATCACAGTGAAAAACTTTTCTGTAACAAACTTCACCTTACTTAAGACAGAGGTGGTAAGTTTCACAGCCCCCACGCGAAAAGATAAAAGTGTCCAAGATGCAGGAAGCTTTACAAATGCACTCTATGAGCACCTACAAGGATGCATGGATCATGCCATCCCTAGCAAAACCAAGACTCACTCTCCTAAGAGAAGGAAACCAGTCTGGTGGACCTCCTGCCATAAACAAGCTATACAATAAAATGAGGAAACTAGTTCAGAAAAAAAGCAAATCCCAAGAAGGAAAGACATCCCTGATCAGTATCAGTAAGAAACTAAGGTCCCTCATAAAATCCTCCAAGGTTAACTTCGAAAGAAAAATAGCCAAGGATTTGAAAGATAACCACAAAGCCTTCTTTAGCTATGTCAAGAATCTAAGTGGCAACTCACAGATATGCTCTGAACTAGTACAAAATAGCAAAAGATATACTGAACCCACTGATATTGCTAACATCCTGGCAGATAGATTCAGTGCAAACTTCACCTCCCCTCACCCCCAAAAGGGCCCACAACAGTGTAGTGTCCCAGAAATCACTGACACACAGGTGAAAACAGCCCTTTCAAAAGCCAAAAGCACAGCGTCAATCAGACCAGATGGTGTCCCAGGCTACCTCTTGCACAAACTACAGAATGAACTAACCCCCCACCTAAACACACTGTTTAACCTCTGCCTCTCCACAGGCTACATGCCCATAGAATGGCGCACAGCAATGGTTATTCCGCTCCACAAAGGAGGGGCCACAACTGACCCTGGTAACTATCGCCCCATAAGCCTGACTAGCCTGGTCTGCAAGGCTATGGAGCACATCATCATGGAACTCATTAACAAAGACATTGGGAACCTCCAAACACTTGACCCGACCTAGTTCGGCTTTGTTAAGGGCAGATCACACCTACTAAACCTGGTTGACTTCTTCGAGACAGTCACCAAGGCCATAGATGAGGGGAAGGTAGTTCACACAGACTACCTTGACCTTATCAAGGCTTTTGACACCATTCCTCACTCGGGAATTATAGAAAAACTCACCAGCCTGAACATAAACCCCTATGTCACGAGATGGGTTGCCAACTGGCTTACAGACAGAACTCACACAGTAAGAATAGCGGGCTCCAGGTCTGACTCTAAACCAGTCACAAGTGGTGCCCCACAAGGCTCGGTCCTGGGACCCCTACTGTTCGGCATATACTTCTCAGAAGTACAGGCAAACACAGGAGGACTATGGCTAACCAAGTTTGCCGATGACTGCAAACTGGGAGCCATAATTGACTCTCTGGCTGACAAGGACATTTTCCAAAAGGGCCTTACTGAGATGGATACCTGGTGTCAAAGTCATGGTCTCAAGCTAAATGCCAAAAAATGCATAGTCATCCCATTTGGGAAAAACAAAACACCCGTGAATTACCACATAGGTGGCAGCAACCTTAATACAGAAGAGGTAATAAGAGATCTGGGGACCCAGGTAGATAGTAATCTCTCCTTTAACAATCATGTTGTCAAAGTAGTTAGGAAATCCTTCTATGTAGCCCATATAATTACTAAAGGGTCCACATCTAGAAATAAAGAGGTTATAGTGCCCCTCTACTCATCATTCATCACACCCATCATAGAGTACAATGCCCCATTTGGGATGTACCTCACAAGGCACTTCCAACAGCTGGAAAGACTACAAAAGTACCTCACCAAGAGGATTACTGGTCTCAAACATATGTCCTATGCAGCCCGACTGGAAAAACTCCAGCTGTACTCAGTGCCATATCGCTTACTCAGAGGTGATCTCTGCCTGACTTACAAAGCCATGTCCAACTCAGAATTGATGGACATGCTCCATCTAAAGAAATCCAAGTCACTGCAAGCCACTCGCTCTACTGAGCTAAATCTCACCACAACAATAAATAGAACATGCTGGAGGGATAGATTCCTGTAACAGAGACTCCCCATGCTTTGGAACAAAATTTCTAACTACATTAGGCAGAGCCCCTCACTAACATTTTTCAAGAGAAACCTTTACGAGTGGATGGGTAACAGAAAATACACCCCTGGGATCACTTCATTGGCTCTTCTTGACAGAGGCTCAGTTAATTAATCAATGGGGTGGCGAAAGCTGACACACTCTGGCTAAGCTTATAAATGCACTCTGGCAGATAGCCTAGTACCTACCTATGACCCTATGAACCTATAAAAGCAAGTATGTAAAAGTCATCCCTATTTTTTGGACTTCAGCCCCCTATTACATATGACTTTGTCCACATTTATTGCTGTAAAAGTTTAAAGTCTATGAATACAATACTATAAAATAGAGCATACAGCTATCAAATGTAAAAGGAAAGTATGCATGCAATACTCTGTGGGAACACAGAACTCTAAGGTAGTAAAGAGTAGTCAGCAGTTGTGGGTTCAAACATCACAATTACCAATGAACAAGTACTGTTATGTCTTCATCATTATTGCACTGTAACTGCAGACCTCTCTAGCAGTGGCTGAAATGACCTGCGGAAAATGTAATTAGTAGAATTGGAGCATGCATATGGGCAGTGCATGCACACATCAAGGTATGCTGTTTGAAATATGTACTATAGTATGCATCTGTTATTAACTGGGTATTCAGAAATGTTAAATAAAGGTTTGTTTACAGTTTGTACTGTTTAAAGTGAAAATAATATAATAGCGTGAAATAATTGTATCACTACTTTGTATTCACTTATGATGTTGCTAATGTTCTCCCTTTTTTTTAATCTCTCCCAATCCTATATTTTTTTTTCTTTTTTTTCCACAGCACAGTGGAGTAGGCCTGTCCCGTTGGAGCCACCTGCCCCAACTTCACCAGCTTCAGCACTAAGTCCCGGTCCATCAAGGACACAACCTGGTAGCACCCAGTATGCTGCCTCTGCATTATCTGGGCCCACAGGTAGTTCTGCCTTGCAGGATAGGCCACTGGTTCCCTCTGGGAGCAGTAGCAGAGGAGGTGATTTTATAACATGCAATGAACTGTCAGGGTTGGTATATAGGATTGTGTGCCACACAGTTGGTGCACCACTACATCAGGTGGACCCACTGCTCTCCATCATTGTTCTGAATAAAGCAAGGAGATGTGAGCATCAAACACTGCAGCCATTGGCACAGTGAGGTGACAGTAATGACAGTCCACTGGGTGAGGACTCGATTCTCATTGTCTCAAACTTGATATCCATGGGCTCTTGATGTTACCCCTCTCCAACCACAGTGTTCACCCCTCTTGTGTCTTTCACCATTCCTGTGTCTTGGCACGTATGTCATGTCTGTCTGCCATTGCTTCCTCATCTACCCACCTTAACTTACCCACACATACCTAGGTCCCTACCCCAACATTCCTCTCTCTCTCTCTGCCAAAAAAGAAAAAAAGGGCACCTGTCCCAAAAAAATATCATCCCATGCATAGCTCTTCATTTCACACATGTGTCTTCATGACATTCTTGATTTGGTCCAATTGGCTATACAGCATGAGTGTGTTGTGATCACTTCTCTCTCTCTCTGGGGGTGACAATCCAAATTCAGCTAATATTGTTCATATGTTATCATGTTTTGCTGTTGAAGAAATGGGTAGCTATGGTTCGTTCCTACACCCTCCCTGCACATTCCTGCCCTCCTTTCACTTTGTTTTCCCCCTGCTTGCTTCCCGTTTTACCACCTTCCTTGAGAATGTGAAATGGTTGCTTTGCGCTACAGAGTAAGGGCATGCATACTTTCTTTTACAATTGAGATATGCATGCTCAATTATATACAACTGTCTGAAATAACAAGTAATAGATCTTTAACTGTTAAAGCTACAATAGCAGTACTTTTTTATGCAGACATACCATATGCTTCACTCATTCTTGCCAGGCGCACTCCATGACATCTCACATTTGAGGCCCGTTCTTCAGCAGCTGTGGAAAAAGAAAACAAAGCAGAATGCTATTAAGAATACGAGTCTTGACTATATTCAGCTATAATTTTTACAACTGGTCAATGCATTTTATACATACACATCTGTGGAGTGTTCCCCGCTCTACATTCCCTGATCCACTGATCAAGGGTATCCCTCTTCCTCCTACGGAGATTGTTGCAATGATGATGGCATTGCTCAGCATTGCATGGGATACCTGTTACACTGGTCAAAGCCCTAGCCAAACTAGTCCAGGCTTCAGACATACTGAGAACCTCAATAGTCCCTCTGCAAAGGGCAAGGGCCATGCTCCTTAATTAGGAGCCCAACAAAGACTTCAGACTCCTGAACACCCCAACATTGTGCTCAGAAGTGCACACCCTCTCCTACACTGGCCATGTCTCCTAAAGATCAAGCTCAATGTATAATGAGCATTTCCAGCCAATTCCACTTTAAATATCATGTTTTCCTGCCAATTGCACATGTTGCACTTACTGACAGTGCACACTGTCTGGGTTTTGCTACATCTGAAAATGTTGTGTACTGCTTACCATCATGCAAACATGGTAAGCCAGGGTGTGTTTACATGGTGGTAAGTGGTGCATTACAGTAGGCAATAAAAAATAATTAAAAAAAAAAAAAAAATGCAATTCCAAGGTTATTTGATATTTAACCACATATGTAACTCTGCTATTTAAATAGGATTGCAGAAATATACTTGCATGAATATAGTACACATTATGCCTACATCAATACTTTTGATAATATATGCACAATACCCCCATAAATGAATAGGTAAATAACTGGCACAATATTAGTGTCTCAGCCCTCATACATGTAAATATTAATGTCAGCTACACTTATGTCAGGTGTTATGAGTGAGTGTAAATATGACGTGACATGTAGCAACATTAAAAGTGCATGGAATATGCAGTTTTCGAACCCAGGACCATATGTACAGTAGTCCTAATCTTACACCTCTTGCCACAAGAAGGTTGAGAAAACTATGTTGCATTTCATTTGTTTAATCTGCAATGTCATCTCAGTAAAAGAAAAGCTTGCTCACCCTGTAATAGGCCCCAGGACCATTTGTACTTCAGACATGAACTTTCCACCTGTTGCCACAGGATTAAGTACATGGTATTCCCTATATTAGTATTCTTTGTTAACTTGATGGTGTTAGCACAGCAGAACCTCACTTACTGGGTTTGTGCAGTGCCCAGTCATTTTAAATGAATGCATCCAGCTTCTATTTTTGACTGTCTGGGTCATGTCTGATACATGGCTGATCCAATCATGCAAACATGTGAAAAAAAAATAATAAAGAGAGAAAAGAAAAACAATAAAATGCATTAAGTTAGTAAATGCAGAATGATATATCTATGGCAGGGTCCCTTGTATGATGTTTCTCAACTTAAATGTGTTTGGGACCCTGCCAAATTTTGAGCAAGGGAAAGCAATTACCGTACTGTCACTCAGTCATTGAATACAATCAAGATGTAGCAGACAGAAACCTTACATGGAAATGCTATCCACGTTTCCAAAGAGGCTTTGTGGCCAAAAAGCACTGGTGTGCACTGCTATGCCTTGTTTAAGAGTGCTGCACTTCATTAACATGCATTGCATAGCACAGCCATAGGCGTAACTTCATGTACATGGAAGCACTCTGTGTAGGCTTTAAATGAACCCTACACAGAGTTTCTTGAATCCTGGAGTATAACAAACACCATAAAGCATTTCAGTGTTTAACATTGGAAGTTGTGTCAATAGCTTGAGCACAATGCATGTAGAAATCTGAATGCCATACTTCAGACCTTCTGTGCTTTTTGATGTAATCAGTGTCAATGTGTTTGCCAAGCCATTGTTGTGCTTTCAATTACACAAATGCAGCTGGCAAGGCTTTGTGTCTTTGCACACAAGCTGTTACATATGAAATCTGAACTGGGCACCAATTCAGACAGATACTTCTAGCTTGTATTCTACGGATATGTCTGGCAATAGTAGGGATGGTGTTCCATTTAGAGCACAGAGGTAGGGTGTTGAGGACTCAATGATGTTTGTGGCACTCCTCATCAACTGTTACAGCCAGAGTCTGCTGCAGGGGGATTACACTGGGTCTCAGTATAAGGCTGAGGCTTGATAAAGCTTGGTCAAGACTGTCTTCAGTGCAACTGGCATACCATGCACTAGGAAAAAAGTCATTGCCACTACAATGACATGAAGAGGCACAAGCGGGGCCTCCTGACTGCAAACACTATCAGTTACATGTAAATTGACCCATCAACAATCAATAATACAGCACCGATTACTCAGTGAAGACAGCTAGTCATTATGTTTCCATATATTATTTTATTTTCTCTTCTTAATTTCTCCAAGGCTTTTGGGTTTCTAATACCATGATGGGAATGGACCCCATTTCTAAGTCAACGTACTATTAAAGTTCATGAAATTAATATTGTTTCACTCTTTGATGTCAGCCAGTAGTAGTCTTTACAGAACCCACAATGTGCCCAGTAAGGACTCCTTTTGCAATTCGTATGGAGTTGCATGTATTTGTAGCATATCTAAATGCGATTGCAGACTCTTTTTTATTAGACCTGTTGCTCCTACTGCTATTGAAACTGTCTGGGTATCTTTCTTCCACATTGCTCTCATTTCTGCTTGAAAATCCTGATATGTTATGACTTTATGTCTCTCTGTATGCAAGACACTGTAGTCACTGGGTGTGATGACTTCAATGATCAATGATACTGTTGTCTTCTCTTCTTGGACCACTATATCCAATTTTCTAGCATCTATCTTTTGAACTGTTGGTAATGGATGATCCCATGTGATGTAGACTTCTTCATTTTCTATGATGTTTTGTGGCTCATGTTTCCAATGTTTTTCAGCCACTTCAATACCATAATGTTTACACAATCCCCAGTGCAACAGTCTTTGCCACATTATTATGCCTTTCAGTGTACAGTCCTTCTGCCATTAGTATGCTGCAACCAGCAATGAAGTGTGCAACTGTTTCCAGTTCGATTTTACAAAACCTACATTTGTCTGTTTCTCCCACATGTCCAATGGACATTGTAAACCAACATGTACACAGACCACTATATTGGGCCGCCGATATTAACCTTTCATCTCTTGGTTTTAATTTGCTTGTCCTCAACCATTTCTGTGGTCATTCCTGATCAACATGAGGTTCTTCCAGAAGTTTTTATACTTACAACTATATTTATGGATTTTCAACATTTATTGCCTTCTCATCTGTCCTTCACCTTATATTTTTTCTTTTGTTTTTTGGTACATTCAGTAGCTGCCTGGTTTGATTTCCATTCCTGCTTGATGCCAATACACTTCTGCTAGATTAAGTAGAAAAGTCATCTTAGATTTACTCTCCTCATGTTTCAGAACTTTCACTAAGTTTGGGTCTTCTGAGGTCAGCATATATGTATTGAGTCCCAGAATTGCAGATCTATACATATAATCAATTTCAAGGAGGCCCATCCCTCCTTCAGAATGGGGAATATATAATCTTGCTATGCACTGATTTTTATAAATCATTTGGTGAAGATGAAGCGGCCTTCTTGTTTTCCTATCCAATCTATCCAACACGTTTTGGGGCCAGTCGATCATTCCAAAACTGTAAGTTAGGACACGAAGAGCAAACTGGATTTTGTTCCTAGATGTCAGTGCTGTTTTCAGGATTAATTTAAGTCTTCTGAAGTATTCCTTACTAAGTTTTATTCACATTTGTTCATGTTTTGTTGTTGATCCTTCATCAATTCCCAAATATTTATACACTCCTTCTTGCACAAGTTCTTTTATATCACATTCTTGTCCCAAACTGATGTTTTCTTGGTGTTGCAGTTTTCCTGCTTTAAAGGTTACTTTTGCACATTTATCAAGACCAAATAACATTCTTATATCATCTGAAAAAGTTTTGACAACTTGCACTTGTGTGTTTCAGTTCCTCATCTGATGAGCTATACAGTTTTAAATCATCAACAAAGAGAAGATGAGAAGTCTTTACACGTTGTTGTTTTCTAGGAGCCAAATTCTAGCCAAGCCATGGCCTAAGCTGTTAAGTAGAAGGGGTTAAGGGCAAGGAGAAGAGCAGCGGTGACAAAGAGTCACCCCGGAATATCCGCCTTTGAATTTTTATCCGCAGAATAATCATTTGTCCTTTATCATGGCTTAACTGCAAAGTGGTCTGCCACTGTTTTATGGTCACTGTAATCTAGTTGATCAGTGTAGGATGTATCTTATACATTTTTAAGCACTCTTTTATGCATGAATGTGGGATACTATCAAGTGATTTTTTGTAGTCAATCCATGCCATGCTTAGATTCTTCTCCTTTTTACAGTTCTCCGCTATGACTTTATTTAACAACAAATGATCCATTGTTCCATATTACTTTCTTTTACTGCCCTTTTGTTCTACTGCAATAATTGAGTTTTCTTCTAAATGACTATAAACTCTGTCCACATCAATTCCCATGTATAGTGCAAGTTATTGGTCTAAAACTTCTAGGGTAGCTTGCAGGTTCATTCTTAAACAGGAGCATTGTTTTGCCTGTTGTTAATCAGGTTGGTGTCTGTTTGGGCTGTGCATATAAATAATTCTTACTCATGGCTAAATCTTCATGCAAAGATGTTAATACTTTCAGCCAAATGTTAGGTACTGCATCTGGGTCTGGGGTTTTCCAATTAGAGGTTTTTCCTAACTTTGTTTCAATCTCTCTAGCTGTTACTTCATCCCATTTAATTTCCTGTACCTTTAAACTTCTTATTCTTTCTTTAATTTCTTCTATCCATTTAACATCTTTGTTATGTTCCACAGGATCCTCATAGATACTTCTCCAAAATGTATCTATTTCTTCTTTTTTCATGGTCTTTCAATTCCTTTTATCTTATTTCCCAATTCTCCATAAATCTTTTTTGGGTCATCAATAAATTGCTTATTTTATACTTTTCCTTTATATTTATCTTCGTATCTTCTAAGTTTTTCTGCCTGTGCTGATATTTTTAGTTTGTTATTTGTGACACTGCATGATACATCCTGGTCTGTTCTAATACTACACATTGATTTTTATCATAGATATCTTTCTTAGCATTTTTGTTGATCTGTTCCCTCTTCTATAGTCTTCTAACAGTGACACTTCTTGTCTTAATTGCTTTATAATTTTCTCTATTCGATACTTCCATGATGGTATTCAATTTCTCCCCTTTCCTTTCCCTCTCTACCTTGTGTTCTTGTGGTAGAGCTGTAACAGTTATTAATTTAGCTCCACAGTAATATAGCCTGTTTACTTCTGTTATATTGCATGGATCTCTAAGAACAGTCCTAATTACTGTGTTCATTTGTTTTATCAGACTTCTGATTTTTGGGGTTTTATTAACCTTCTGATTGTCTATTTCTTTAATTGATCTTGATATATCTGTCATGTCTATTAAATCAAGCAAGTCTTCTCTTAGCTCATTTTCTTCCAAATTGAGGACACATCTCTTGTTTTCCAATTCCTGCAGGCATTCTATAGAAGGTTATAAAACATCTTCCTGTGGCACATTCTCTTCAGTTTCATCCTGTGACATCCATTTCTCTATCATATGGGAACTCACTGGCCTATCACTCCTCAACATTGACTGCATCAGAGTTTCTGCAGTTTCCTGTTCCTTCTCTTGCTGTCTAGCTTTATTTTCTCTATTGTACAGCTGCAGATGAGATAGCAGATAACCATATGGCACATCAAGAGAGGCTAACTCACCTCAGAGAGGCACAGAATAAGTATGCATCAGGTCTGAGTGCAAAGTATTTTAGTCAATCACTGTATATCATCTTGTGCAGGCATACCTTAACTTTTATAACATGCATACATTCCTGCTCCAATAGCACTTGGAGATTGTATTAAACAAAGAGTTCATCAGCTTAATTGTGTGTTGGTTCAATAACCAGAAACATATATTAGAATTTTAGAGACTAGTATTTATAAGGTATCAACTGCAATACTGCTTGACATTAACAATTCAGTTTTTGCAAATGAAATTATTAACTTCAAAAGCATATATCTGGTAGGGCTTAGACAAATGCATGCTTCTTCTTGTTATATCATACCATCATGATTGATTGATGTAGCAAAGGTGTACATATTTATTTCTCATATTACTTTATGTATTGAAATAATAAAATAATGTGAATGCCATTGGTCTAATTTTCTCTTTTTTGTCTCTCCCACCTTACCTCTCTCTATCTATTTATCTATCTATCTATCTATCTATCTATCTATCTATCTATCTATCTATCTATCTGTCTATCTATCTACCTACCCATCTATCTATTTGTGTATTTTTTAATACATTATTGCTAAAAAATGACCATC
Source organism: Protopterus annectens (assembly GCF_019279795.1). NCBI lineage: Eukaryota > Metazoa > Chordata > Ceratodontiformes > Protopteridae > Protopterus > Protopterus annectens. Next base: position 268,160,590 of record NC_056731.1, read on the forward strand.
AGCACAGGAAGCTAGACTGATCACTGTGGTACAGCCTACCATACCTCCAGAGGTAGCGGCAGCAGTAGCACCACAGGTAGCAGAAACATCCAGCACATCTGGGTTACAACTTGTCACTGTTGCCTCCATAACTCCTGTCCTACCTGCTCCCCCTGCACTGTGTAGCTCTGCCCTAGCTGCTGGTGCAGTGGTACCCTCTATGAGCAGTACTAGTGGAGGTAGGAATTTGGTGCCTCTTCAGGAGCTGAAAGAGCTGGTGAAGGTTATAATGGAAATGGGGACCAAGGCCCCTTTCCATTATAACATGCAGCAGCTCTTTCACAAAGGTTGAAAAGGTCCTTTGTTGTACTCCAAATCAATGCCATGTCTGGCCCTGACCCAGTCGACTGACCCAACAGAAAGTGGTGACAGTTCTGAGGGTGAGAACCAGATACTCAGTGTTCACAAGCTGGACATGGATGCATCACTAATGTCCCCTACTTATCCTTGATTATGGTGCTTACAATGTTTTTGCCCATCACCATCCCCTGCCTACCTTGTGTGTTCTGTATATCTGTGCCTGGTATCTAACCAAACCTACCTACCTGACCCTTTGATTTCTAAGTACATTCTCATACATTTCTCTCTTTAAACAAATAAATAACTAAATAAGTAAATAACTAAAATGGGATCCTGACCCCCAAAACAAAATTACACCCCACACATAACTCTGTAATTTGCCTATGTGTCATCTTGACACACCTGATTTGGTCCAATTAGCTATACAACATTAATTTGTGTTGTCACCCATCTCTGGTGTAGTGACTGTCCAAATTGATGAAATTATATGTACATTTTTATATGTATGCTGTGGATAAGTAGATAACTATGCTGTTGCCTCATCACCTTCCTGCAAATTCCTGTATTACTTCCTCTGTGTCCTACTTTTCACTCCCCCCCCCCCCCATTTTCATCACTGTTCAATCAACCCCTTTTTCACACATTTAATCTGGTCAAAATATGCAGTCGCACACAACACACATTGTGAAAAATGGCCAATGAAAAACCCTTCACATTTTATCCTCAGCATTTGTGCAGAGATTGGCATCATGCAGCAGAGCTGAGTGACAATGAATAGTATTTTACATCCTCTGGCCAAAACCTGGTGAGGTTTTGCCATCACCCACACTACTCCAGCTACCTTCATGCAACTTTGCTTAAATCCTCTGAGCTGTAGGAATACAGAGTAAAGGCAAAATAAAGGCATTACTTTGAAACACTTACTTTAACAGTTCTTAGGGTGCTGGATGTAATGAACTAGAAGTTCCTATGTGATGTGTGTTGGGATACTTCTCCTGTTTGTAGACTGATGTTTTTGCATAGTGTTAAGGGTTTAATTACAGCTGTATGTCAAAAGTTTATTTCATGTCATTTTATGTTATATGTTATATGTTTAACCTCAAATGTCTGTATTTGTCTCCATTTACATTTCATTAACATAGCATTTGAATAGCACAGCAATAAAGCATTTGCAAAAACATTCCAGCCCCAACAAGGTGACTTAGTAAACCACCTCTCTCCTGCTTATGCCTTAATCCTGTTTTGACTTTACTACCCCTTCCTGCTTCCTATAGCAAACACTTTATTGTAGAGATAATAACAGAGTAATAATGAGACAACAACTAAGAGTAATACACCATAAAGATGATCTTACATGTCCCATAAGCAAAACTCTTGGAGTTTCTGCATCTGTCTCTCTTCACCCCTTCTGCTTCAGTACATTATCAGTGTGTGGAGTATGACCTCCTTCGTGTTGTGCTAAGATAATCCTTAGATATATACATTGATTTTTGTATAGTTTCAGGTATTCTAATCCAGAACTATGTCAAACTATTACTGATAGTTGTTACATGACTAGTATACCTACATACTGTATTGGACCACTGCTAACCTGCTTCTGTCATCATCTACTTGCTCCCTCCCTCCATCTACACCTGTGTACATATCTTCCTCCTTTTGTGTCATTAGTCTGTCTGCTCAGCATTTGCTCAATGCCTGGCACTTATAATTTAGGGGGAATGGAAGTACATAGCTTATGGCAATATCTTGTGACTTTTTGCCTTTGGTTGCATTGCCTTTTGTGCTACTGTGCTTAGTCTTGCTGGGCTATGTACAGTCAGGCTAACCTTCTCTTGAAGAGACAGAAAAGTTGAATGTACACCATGCAGGATGTCTCAGTTGTTAATACTGTTAGGAAACATTCTGCATTGGATCATTTATTATATTACTGGCTGTGATACACACCTTATATAATGTTAAAATTGTCATTACTGTGATGAAACCTGATGCTTACATGTTTCCTTGCCTCAATGTTTTGTGACTATCCCTTCAAACCAGTAAAATTAAGGTTGTGAAGTAACATTTTATGTGTGGTGTGTTGACATAATTCACGTCGGTAAAATGCTTTTCACATACTGTCAAGGGTTCTAATCCAGAAATATGGGAAAGTAATATTTAACATTTTATTTATTTTACTATTATGTGTGTCAGTGCTGTCTACATATCTTAGTAACCCACTATTATGCTACTTATGTCTCAGTCATGATTATACTTTCTAACCCCTGCTTGCTCCCTGTTGGAAACACTTGATTGAACACAGCATGACAAATTACTTATCAGGAAAAACAAAAGAGTAGCACACCCCAACAATGTTAAAAAATGTGCCAGGAAAATATAACATTCTTTGTCCATCTCTATTTGTTCCCACTTCTGTAGCATAAGTTTTTACTATGTATTTATTATGCTACTGGACATAATGTATACATTATCAGACTTTACAGTTGCCATGACTGCAATGAAGACTAATGCATGCATTTTCATTTGCTTCAGTCTGTTGTTATATTTGAACTTTTTTAAGTAGGACTTCATATGTGGTATGGTAAGAGAACACTTAGCTCTGTAAAGTTTTTTGGAATATTGTCAAGGGTTCAAATCCAGAAGCAGAACAAAGTGGTAGGGTTTTATATAAGTCCTTTGTGTACAATTGTTGGCTACACATTGTATTAACACACACTGTCCTGCTGCTGGATTCATATGCCTGCTCCCTATAGGGAAATTTGTCTTCTACACATCTCGCCTTAAGAATTATGATGACAGACCAAAGAACAACACAAAGATGTGCAGAAATGGACCATAAGCAAATCTCTTCCTATGTCACTATCTCTGCCACCCGGTCTCTCTTCCCCATTTAGTGTCTACAGCTTTTGTGCAGAGCTTGGCATCATGCACCAATGATGAGTGATGATAAATGGCTCATGTATGGCAAAAGCTGAAGATTTTAATTGTGGCCACACTAGCAATGTTCATATCATGCACATGTGCTCAGCCCTACTGCACTATAGAAATACAAACTGACAGTGTTATTGTGATACAGTTTGTGTAACATATGTATAAATAGATTTCATATACACCTTATGGAATGCTTGCACCTGTCCTTACAATGATGAAGGGTGATGCCAACATTTCCCTTGTTTGAATCTGTTGTCAGTGCCCCTTCAAATGTGTCAGTTAAACTTAGCAATTCTTGAGTTCCTGTGTGTTGAGCTGAGATAACCCTCTTGCTTGTGCACTTTCATTTTATACTGTCAACATTTATTTAATGTTTTCACATCTTAGTATTATGTGAGTAAGTGTGTTGCATATGTTACCACACTTCCTGGAGCTTCCTGCAGCTAACTACAAACTCTATTGCTTATCCCATCAGCATACTCATTAACAGATCGATTAAATAATCCCTTGTCCCAGACATCTGGTAAAAGGCATTCATTCTCCCCTTACACAAAGGCGGCACCAAAGCAAACACCACAAACTTTCAACCCAAAGCAATTCTCTTACCTCTCTCTAAAATACTTGAAAAAATGCATCCATGCCCAACTCCTCAACCACCTGCTTGAAAACAAAATTGTATCACCCACTCAGCATGGTTTCAGACCAGAACACAGCACCATTGCTGCCCTCCTCTCCTTCTTTGATACAGTTAACCAGGCATGGGATTCTAGTAAAATAATATTGTGTCTTTTCCTCAACCTCTCCAAAGCTTTTGATACCATTTCCCACACTATCCTCCTCTCTAAACTATCCACCCTCCACATTTCCCCACTTACTCTACAATGGTTCAATAGCTATCTCTCCAATAGGCAGCAATCCACCAAATGGCAACAGTCTTACTCTGCCTTCCTCAGTATTTCCACAGGGGTACCTCAAGGCTCCATACTTGGCCCTCTCTTATTTAGCATCTTTATTAACAGCTTTCACTCCATTCTCCCACAGTGCTCAGTAATCCAGTATGCTGATGACTCTACAATATGCACTGCAAATTCCAGCTCTGAACTCCAGCAATCACCCAGAATTCCCTCATCTCTAATGAATCTTGGATGCTTAACAATCATCTTACCCTAAATCCAAAAAAACTAAATGAGTAATTTTTACCCCTAATAAAACCACTCCCCTAGATAAAAAAAAAAAAATAAATCTTTTCACTATACACGCCCAAGACAATACCACTATAGAACTTGGCCCACACACTAAATTACTCAGCATTATTATAGATGAAAACCTTAACTTTGACCTACACATAAACAATAGCATCAAAAAAACACACCAAAAGCTTGGTATGCTCTACAGGCACCAACATTTTCTTAACCTCTCTACTAGACAAACCCTTGCAGCTACCTTTTTATTACACTCTCTCCTTTGTGGTGCCCCTCTTCTCACTTCTTCTTCTTCTTTTTTCGGCTTTTCCCGGTTAGGGGTCACCACAGCGGATCACCTGTCTGCTCATGATTGGCAGTGGAGTTTTTATGGTGTCGAGTTGCCAGCCCGGCACCCAACCTTCCACAGAAGGCACACACATGCACACACTCACACCTAGGGCCAATTTAGAGTGTCCAATCCACTTACAGCATGTCTTTGGAATGTGGGAGGAAAGCGGCCCGGATGAAACCCACGCGACCACAGGGAGGACATGCAGACTCCGCACAGAAGGCACCCCAGTGGTGCCTCTCTCCTCACTAATATCCAGAATTCTGCAAAATCCAAACTTGAAATATGTTACAGCAGAATAGCCTAATTTGCCACCAAGGCTAAATTCTCATCTCACCACTGTAATTCACTGAAATAGTTAGGCTTGCTTGAACTCCCCCAAAATCTCTCATTCACCCAACTAAGTACAGCATACAAAATAATCTACAGACCCACAGACTGTCCTGCTGTCTCAGCTCTACTTGTCAAATACCAACCCAGCAAGCAACTAAGATCTGAAAATCATTTACTTTTAAAAGTAGAATAGCCCACCTTACCTGCTGGTCAACTCCTCTACTCCTTCACTGTCGACAACTATGGGCCTCACTTCCACCTTCTATAAAAAACACAGACAGCACCACCACCTTCAAACAAAATACTGAAAAATCATCTCATCTATTCCTGGCTATGTACCTGCTTTATAACCTAACCTCTTCCTTCTCCTTATATGACAACTAAACTCCTGTGCTTTTTGCTGCCAGTGACTGATGATACTTTCTCCATATTTATTTTTTTTCATCACTTGTTGATGCTGGTACAATAAAGTTGATTAATATATCTCTGTTTATACCTGTCTGATTGAATTTATCTGGTGATCAACTAAATTTCTGCTTTTATGTATATATTCTGTATATATTACTATAAGCAAACCAACTAAATTCCTGCTTTTATGTATATATTCTGTATATATTACTGTAATTAAACCAAATAAATTCCTGTTTTTATGTACATATTCTGTATGGGTCTACTGGAAATGGTCAAATTCCCACAATCTTGAACTTCATATGGCCGACCCCATATGATCGAGTTTGTGAAAGCTCGACCGGACTGCATGGAGATCTGCATACAGTGTGTAACAGGAATATTTCCCGTTACTGCACTGTAGTGCGATCTCGGAGTTGGTATATACCAAGTAGGGGGTGTGGGAGGCACAGCTACCCACATGGGGGGTGCAGGGGGGGGCTTGCCCCCGGCCAAATACTGATTTTATCAGTATTTCTTTTGCCGATTCAGAAAACTGGCTTGCACGATATTGCACTTTTGTGGTAGTGCAATTTCGCTTATGGGTGTCGATGTTGCTTGTTCGAGATTTTGGGATTTCAAGCAAGCAACATAGACCCTTCTGTATATATTATTGAAATCATTATGTGTAACACTGTTTCTACTTCTGTACCAATTAATGAATAATTTTTTTATGTATCTATGTTCTTGTCGGAGCTTTTCTCCCTGGGCCTCCACTGAAAATGGGCTCTTTTAGGTCCAGTGGACTTTCCCAGTAAACAAATGTTATAAAATAAATAAATATGTTGTCAAACAACAGTTTCCTCCTTGTGCCCCCATTACATTTTGCACTGTCCTAAAACATCTTCATTCATATTGGAAACACTTTATTTTATAAAGCAATACATCAGAAGTGTACAGAGAGTTAAAGAAATGTACACATTTATACATCTTATGTGCACATTTATGCATCTAATGTACACATTTTTACATTATGTACACATTTATACATGTTATGTACACATTTGTACATGTTATGTACACATTTATGCATCTTATGTACACATCTATACATCTTTGGACACATTTATACATCTTATGTACACATCTGTGCATATGTACACATTATACATCTTATGTACACATTTATGCATCTTATGTACACGTTTATACATTGTATATACTCATTTATATGTTATGTACACATTTATGCACCACATGTATACATCTTATGTACACACGTATACATGTTATGTACACGTTTATACATCTTATGTACACATTTATGTATCTTATGTACACATTTATACATCTGAATGTTTACTATTGTCATCCCCACCCTTAATAATATCATGAGAATCATTCAAATTGGAGGCATTAAAAAAGCCATATATCTGATTTTGTAAATTATATAATTCAGAAAATGTAGGGTAACACACCAAAACACAAATATGTGCAGAAATGAACCATAAACTAATCTATTATGTTATGTATGTATGTGTATTCCTGAGTCCAAATATCCACATCTTCCATGTCATCAAATAAACCTCCTTGATTCAGAACTGTTTCCATAAGTCATGTTTCCACCGGCAATAACATCCTTGGTCCCTCATGTGTTTCATAATAGAAAAGTATCATACATACAAGGAGTGAAGGACTGCAAGTGTCATGATGAATGTGTAAATTATGATGCATGAAACATGACCATAATGTATATCTGTTCTTTATTCCATTAGATTCAGATATAGTTGTGATATGTATACTATTTGCAATAAAGTCAGCACAGACCACCAAAGACTACTGCTCTTTCATATTCTTAATTCAGCGCCTCAGGATATTATTACATATGTGCTAATACACTGCCATCACCGGTGCAAATAAGTTAGCCCGTCATGGGCTTTTGGGAGAGATTAAAAAATATATATACAACAGAGAATTATGTCAGTATTACTGTCAATGTACAACGTCTGTATGTGTTAATAGAATTTTGAAACCAAGGTATCTGGAATTCACAGTAATGTTGACTTAATTAATTGTCTATCAATGGCGTGCAAATTTAGCGTTATTCAGAAGTGCAGTGTCATATTTAAGAAGTATCTGTTTGCATTTTCAATGTACATTGTGCAAGCATGAGCCAAGAAAACTAACAGTGTCACAAGAAATGGTTTTATTTGCATACAATCATCCTGGAAGGAACTGTCATGAATGTTTGCTTGACAATCCATTGTGATTATAGAAGACACTCCACCCTATGAAACAGACACATCACTCACAGTAACACAATGTGCATGAATGACAGTATATTGATATTATCAGATAACTATGTCATTACATGGGTTGAGCACAGTGCTGTTACTTTGGCCTGCCCAGACACATGCATTTGTCCCAAAAACTGTGACACACAATAGATGATCTTCAAAGCAGTGAAGAATTTTGCATCTTTAAAGTTAGACTTTTCCCATGACACTTATGATTCACACTGTCTACTCTAGAGTGTGCAACTAGATAAGTAAGAGGTTCAAATCTCACATTGCTGAACTTGTTTGTGTGGCCTCAGTGTCATGTATTTTAGCTTCCTTAACAAACATGTTGTATCTACTTCCACTGAAGAGAAGCATTTACACTGGGAGAGGACTCCCCTATCTCCTTATCCCACTTTTACCACAGACACCTTCTCTACATTATGCTAGTGACGTCATATTTTCATAAGTGCACTCTCTCAGTATAAAAGGCAGACTTTTTTCTGTGGCAATTGTGGTTAGGACTGTTACCTCCAGATTCTGTAACTAGATAGGTAGGGGGATTTGAATACAACATTGCTTAAATAGTGGGATTATGTGTACTGTCATGTACAATTGGTTCCGCGATAACACCCCTTATGTAAACTTTCACTTAAGAGACATAGTTTCAAGGTAGAGGGCTGCTCTGCAAATCTGTAGTTTTCCCAGGCAAAACCCAAATTTGGAAGTATGATGCTTTCAAAACTGAGCTGTCTCACAGCTGTAGTATGACATATCCTGTGCTAGTTGTTCATTCTGTGTTCTCTAGACTGTGTACTAAATAAGTGGGTGGTTTGAATGCAGTAATGAGTGCGTGTTTGTTGTACTGTGTAAGGAGGACTTCTGATGAATAGCTGTGTAGTGCTGTTGTGCTGTTCAACCACTTTCTTTCCTTTTTAGCAGAAACACCACCATATTAAACAATGACAATGTCATCCATTCACATGTGCTCTGTTATAGTTGTAAACCAGCATTTCATGTGGTGCACGTGATTTAGGCAAAGTTCTGTACCTTGAAATCTTAAGTTGTCAGTTCAAATCCAGCCATTACTCCTTAGAATCAGCTATCGGCTATGTACATGTATAGCTGGGGATATCTCTTACAAGAACTACTGCTCATTTTTCATGGAGAAGTGCTTTATTTGAGTCTGATGATGCCATCTGAACAAATTTGGCTTTCCTAAGAGAATTACTAAAGTTTCTCCTCTGGTGTAAGAAAATGAGGGGATGCTCTGTATGCTGTTACCTTAGTAAGGCATGTTTTGGAATTTACGATTATCTACACAATGTGCATTATTTCCATTCTATTGTCATAGTGATGACTGTATTACACTTCATGCATATTTAAGTATACCTAGCATTAGGCAATGTTGTGGGACAAATAGACATACTGCAACAGTCTTTTAAAAACATTATCTCTACTGTCCTTCTCTAACTCTATGAACATCAACCGAAACAATAACAAACTTACCTCAGCTCTCTTCCTAGATCTCTCTAAGGCCTTTGATATGGTCAATCACCAACTGCTTCTCTGTACCCTGAAGGAACTATCACTGAACAGCAGTTCAATTAAATGGTTACAGTCTTACCTGTCTGATAGTCAACAAGCAGTTTTATGGCAGAATACCCTATCCACAAATAGACATACTGCAACAGTCTTTTAAAAACATTATCTCTACTGTCCTTCTCTAACTCTATCAACATCAACCGAAACAATAACAAACTTACCTCAGCTCTCTTCCTAGATCTCTCTAAGGCCTTTGATATGGTCAATCACCAACTGCTTCTCTGTACCCCCTGAAGGAACTATCACTGAACAGCAGTTCAATTAAATGGTTACAGTCTTACCTGTCTGATAGTCAACAAGCAGTTTTATGGCAGAATACCCTATCCACTCATCTACCCATTACTCTAGGAGTCCCCAAGGCTCCATACTAGGACCATTACTCTTCTCAGTCTTTATCAACGACCTACCCACCATCACTCCCAAGGCCACCTGCATCCAATGCGTGGACGACTCTACTTTAATCTGTACCACCTCCTCCTCAACTGAGCTTATGGCCCTACCCCAGAATACTTTCAATGATGTAGAAAAATGGTTTGCAAACCTTCAGCTTCTATTAAACCCCAACAAAACTAAACTGCCCATCTTTTCCTCCACCTGCAAATCCTCCTCACCATTCTTTATTATAAGTTCCAACAATGGCACTTTTATATCCCCAGATAGTCGCACAAAACTCCTGGGCATCACAGTCAATAACAGCCTAAAATATGATATCCATGTCAATCAAACCATCAAATCTAACAAATAAGACTAATCCCAAAGGAATCAAAACTAGTAACAATAAAAGAAAATTCCAAAACAGGAAGAAGAACCATAGTTATAACACTTTAATCACATCAAACCTCCAGAAACTAAGTGCTTTCACCATACACTGGCTACCTTGGAGTTAAAGGAGAAGTACATAAAAAACAATTTATATATAATGACATCACAAATTCAAACTAATGATTATTTAATACAAATTCTTAAAGCCACAATATTAAAAACACTCATAATAAACTTTAAGGTATTTTAAAATATTGACTTTCAAATCCCACATAAATATTACTTAAACAAATACACAAAATATCCAAGATACGAGGATATGATATCCATGTCAATCAAACCATCAAATCTATATTTGTTATATTTATTGTTGGCTTTATAATTACTAAATACCTAATTTTATAGTTTAGAAAAATGTTTAGATGTTTAGATGTTTAGATATTTGGTTACTCATTAACTGATGGTAATGTAAGATAATAAATAATTTTAAAATAATTTTAAATATGTTTATGTAGTAATTAGGTATCTTTAGGTATTTAGTAATTATAAAGCCAACAATAAATATAATAAATATAATAAATATAATGGTTAATTAATTTTTTATATAAATTTTTAAAATGGTTTATTTCGTAATATCTTATATATTTTATATATTCATTTTTTATATATTCATTGTATAACATATACTGCTTGACTGTTCCATTGCTTTAGCGCCTTGACAGGAAGTGATGTTGGTTGATCAACTTCCCCTTGTATATTTAAATATTTTTGGCACCCTATTTCAGTGTTTTGATTCTGAGGAAGCTGCTGTGTGTTTGTAGTGGCAAAAACGCATTTTATCTTAAAATAAATTGGCGTTCAAGAATTTGAAGTACTCCTGTGGATATTTATTGGTGTCTCTTGGATTGCTACTTGCACCTCGTATCTTGGATATTTTGTGTGTTTGCTTCTTTGTACTTAAACAAATACAATACACAAATATGTATTAATAATAAATACTGCACTCATTGAATAAATAAAAATATACATTAATGTAAAAATATTAAATGTAATAATAAATATACATATACGTATTAGAGGGACTTTTATGTCCCTATTGAAACATATGTTTCACAAATGTTTGTTTGTCCTTCAGCTTTTCCCAGTTAGGGGTCGCCACAGCGGAACTCCGGTCCGCTAATGATTGGCAGTAAATTTTGACGAATGCCAAGGTGCCAACTCAACGTCCAACCTTCAACGAAGGCATGCCCATTTACGTATGTCTTTCGAATGCCCACCCAACCACGGAGAGGACAAGCAGACTCCACACAGAAGGCACTCCCTGCACTCCAGCCGAGAATCAAATGGGAGAACCTCTTACTGTGAGGCAACAATGCTACCGCTGCACCACTGTAGATATATGTTTCACAAATAATAAACTTAAATATAAAAACTTTATAAAAACTTTATAAAAACCTTAAATAGCCTTATATTTTTATATTTTTATAATCTAAAAAGTATTTTAAATCAAATAACCAGCCGGATTCTCAAAAGCTTGCACGGAGTGTTAGAGTAGTGTATGACATCACACAGGCAAGATGTCTGCCGTGTGATCCAGGACCAGCCTGTAGGGGCGTGCACGAGAGCTGCTAAAGCTAGTCTTGCAAGGACAGCATCATGCTATGAAAATTACCTCATTTGCTGGTGAAAGCCATGCAAATGAGGTAAATCTGAGATCCAGCAAACACTAACCTGTCTGTGGAAGATTAGTGTTACCCGCAGAAATGTAATCCGTTGGTAACGGAGTACATTTCTGCAAATAGCTAAACGGAGCTATGACAGCTCCAAATAAAGGACGCATACAGTTGAGGAAGCATGCCCAATGACCAAATATAAGGCCATTGGCAGTGTAAAATGTTTAAAAACATAAACTTTTTTTTTCCCCGATCTCCGATGTTTAACCATAGCGCAGCAAAGCGCAAATGTGCGGCACTTAAAAAAACAAGAAAATTATTTCAAAAAAGCCAAAAATAGGCATTTTCACTAAAAAGCTTATTCTGCCATGCAGTTGAATGGCAGGCTGAAGACAACATGGCTACTGACTAGTGGTTGCTAAGGGGGGAAGCTCAGTGTGAGAGATGTAACCATGCATTACTAGGCAATCCTATGCAAATGAGGATAAGGATAGTGAATCCCAATTTTCCCCAGCATGTGAGGCATGTCCCAAGAATGTAAGATTTGGAGTAGGTGAGTATAAGATTAGAATATAGGTGACATCATGAAGGGGTGTGTCAGACAGACTGCAAGCTAATTGGAGCACAGTGGCTCGTGTTTGCCCTGAGTTGCTCAGGATTGCAAAAGAGACGTGTCTACAGTTGTCCTATTTGAAAACCTCAAACCCAAGGTGCACACTGTTATAAGATAGGAAACTCCTTGCAAACATGCACACAGTGTGTGCGTGCATGTGTGTGCTTTGGCGCTTGTTTGTGCGGCGCTTCCCCCCGGGTGGAAACAGAAAGGCAAAAGGAAGGAAAAGAAGTAGTAGGAAGTTAACCAAGGAGAACTAGCAGAGCTGCCAGGTAAAATATATCAGAATCAGCCAATTACACAGGCAGCAGACTAGCCCAGCCGAGCCCAGCACTTTAAACTCTGCAGACACCATTCCCCCCTGTTTTTTCTCAAGAACTCTGCAACACTGCAGTATACAAAGAGGGAAAGCTTAAAAAGCTTAAGTCAGACAAAATGTTAGGGGCTGCTCTTGCTATCATAAACCAACATGTGCAAGGTGCTAAGGGTGGTGATGTGGTAAATGTTGTTGAGCAACTCACATTGAGGAGACAGAGAAGAGTATACAGACCCAGGGTAACCTACCAGGGACTACATGAGCTGGAGATAGTGAAGTGCAACAGGGTGGACAGGGACCTAATACAGCAAATTGTTGAGCTGTGCCGGCCACGCCTCACACACAGAACTAACAGAGGGGAACCCATCCCAGTGGATACCAAGGTATGTGTTGGCCTAAGAATACTAACTACAGGTCCCTTCCAAAGACCAACTGGTGATATGATGGAGATTTCACAGGCATCAGCATCCTGGGTACTCCACCAGTTCCTGGATGCCATGTCAGCACATGTCAGTGACCACATATATTGCCCCAATTCCCGAGAGGCATTGGCCATCAATATGCGTCCTTTCCACCAAATAGCAGAATACCCTGAGGTAGTGGGTGCAATAGACTGCATGCACATATGCATCAAAGCACCACCCAGAGAGCGGGGTAGGGTCTACATCAAATGCAAGGGTTTCCCCTCCATCAACTGCCAGTTCATGTGCGATGCCCAGGACATAATAATGAATGTGTGTGCTGGATGCCCTGGAAGCTATCACGATTCCCACATTTGGCATCTGATCCAGTTGTACCAGTCATTTGCCAATGGGGACATTCCCTATGGTCACCGACTAGGGGATGCTGGATATGCACTGGAGCCATAGCTGATGACACCCATCAGAAATGCACACACACCTGAACAAGAACTCCATAATGAGGCATACCCACAAACAAGAATCATAATAGAGCATGTGTTTGGGATGCTCAAGTCACGGTTCCGGTGCCTGGACACATCTGGTGGAGCCTTACAGTACTCACCAACTACATGTACCCAAATTGTTATGGTATGTGCCATGCTACAGAATATGATCCTGTGGAAACAGCTGCAGCAGGAACAGCATGGGGCAGGGCCAAACAGCCATCCACCATTGCCAGGGCCTGCACAGGCACAGCGTGACTCGGAGGAGGAACAACCTGAGCCTGCCCCAGTAGGCAGAAGGAGGCGTGCCCAGTATGCCCCGGCCTTGGCAAAGAGGCAACACATAGCACATTCACTGACTCAGTAGGAACCCTGGAAATGACACCTCTCTCTGACTCACACATACAGTAAAAGGGATGCCTAACTTAACACTACCTGTTTTCAAACATGTATAGGGAGTGTACTATGTGCATCAGACATAGGCATCCCTGCAGCACCACCCTCAATACTGGCACAGACACAACTTAAGTCACTCACACATACCAGTTGGGGGGGGTCACATACCTAACAGTCACAGCCAGCAGGACGGTTGTAGACAAATGCAAACACAAACAAATGCTGTATCATGCCCTCTGAAGAGTCATATGGGTAAACTCCCCCCAGGCCTCTGCAGACAGATAACAGCAGACCAGGCAGTGTGATATGGGTTGGGTAGGCTATGAAGTCACAAACTAATATGCGTGTAATTGGAAGCTAAGGTCTGTAGTACAGTGGTATGCCTCAAGCCAGTATAATAGGCAACAGTACAGACTGATTTGGAGTACCTGACATAGCAGTGCAGGCCTAGCAAATGTGTATAAGTGTTAGATGTACCCCTCATCCTATGTACACCCATAGTAACAATCAGGTGTGCCCCCCGGGTAGAAATATACAAATAATAGCTGTCCCCCGTGTATGTAGAAATGTTGCTAAGTCTATGCAAATTGACTCATGGAAGCCCTGCAGGCACAGCGTGCTTTCTGTCGATGTACAACACAAAGGTGAGCCCTGAAGTAAAAAACAACTTGATTTTTCACACACATATAGTATATATGCCCATAGTGGGCATGCTCACACACTTAAACAAATAAAGCAAATTTCAGTCAACAACATACTGAACGGTCATACTGGGCATGCTCACACACTTAGGCCATGTTTGAGTACAGCAGTGGGCCACACATATCTGGCAGTTGCAGTTCTTACTCCAGACACATGTCACTATTCACCAATCCTGCCTTGCGCACACAGTGATATGAAAACAAACCCATATAATATATTGGACCCGTCATAATCAAACTATGTAATACAAATACTTAAGTTGTTCAAAGAAATTTAAAATCCAAAGAAGATCAATAAATGTCCAATCAGTATCATCAAGAAACAATGAACACTCCTAATATTATCCAAGCCAAGCTCTGCCAAAAATATTGCCAAAGATTCCATAGAGAACCATGATGCTTTCTTTCGCTATGTCATAAATATCAATGTAAACTCATATATGTTCTGAGTTAGTGAAAAGTGTAAATGAATACATGTGCATGACTGACATTGCCAACATCTTGTCAGACAGGTTCATACATATGTAACCCCCCTCTCACTGACAAAAGGGCCCATTACCATACCTGGAGATTGTGAAAACCCAGAAATCACATATACAATGGTTAAACAGCTCTATCCAAACCTAAAAACACGGCGTCTATGGGATGACATGGTGTCCCTGGCTGTGTCATATGTGAACTCCAAAACAAACAGACCCTGCACCTGAACAGTCTGTTGAGACTCACCCTCTGTACAGGATATGAAACTGTGGAATGGGTTACAGAAACATTTGGCACACTCCACAAGTGTTGGTGCACAACAGACCATGGGAACTATTGTCTTATAAGCCTAATAAGCCTGATCTGCAAGGCCATGGAGTCCATCATTATGGAACCCATAAACAGAGCTATTGGGAGCCTACAAACACTGGACACTACCCATTTTGGTTTGGTCAGTGGCAGATCATGGTCCCTAAACCTGCTAGACTGTTTGCAAGGCAGTTACCCAGGACATACATCAATGAAATGTGCTCCACACATCCTACATAGACCTTGAAAAGCCCTTTTCCAACATCCCACACATGTCATATCCACAAAACAACAACCTGTGCATAAACACGTATGTCATCTGATGTATTGCCAACTGGGGCACAGATAGATCTCACAAGGTAAGAATTGTGGTCTTCCTGTTGGACTGTAAGCTGTTAACAACTGCTGTCCCCCATGACTCAGTCCTGGGACCCCTCCTATCTGGTGTATACTTTTCAGAAGTACAGTCAAACACACGAGGGCTATGGTTAGCAAAGTTTGTGGATGACTGCAAAAAGGTTGTCATAACCGATGTTTGGGACAACAGAGGCATCCTTAAAAAGGGTCTCAGTCAGACAGATGTGGTGTCAACATTATGGCCTCGAGCTACAGTCATACAAATACCACATAGGTGCCAACACCCTAAATATGGAGGTAATAATAAGGGATCTATGGACACAAGTGGATAGTCATCTCTACTTTCACAAACACATTCACAAAGTGTTTAGAGAATCATGCTATGTGTCCCCACTAAATGCCAAAGTCTTTGCATGCAGGTCAAAGGAGGTTCCCTCTACTCATCAGTCATCAGACCCATCAGAGAGTACCACGACACACTTGCGATGTATCTGACTAGGCACCTTCAGCAGCTGGAAAGACCACTGAAGTACCTCAACAAGAGGATTACTGGCCTCAAACAGTTGCCCCATGCAACAAAACTGAAGTAACTCAATCTGTACTCTGTTGCATACCATCTACTCTAGTGATCTCTGCCCAACATACAGGTCCATGTCCAATGCAGAACTGATGTACATGCTCTATCTGAAGTAAACCCAAGCTCACTGTGCCACATGCTCTAGGGATATAATCATCACAACAATAAATAGAACACATTGGAGAGATACATTACTAACTCACAGACTTCCCTTGCTTTGGAACAGGCTCCCAACCTACATTATGCTGAGTCCCTCACTGACACTCTTCAGGAGGAGCCTTGATGAGTGTATGTGAAACTGAACTTTAACACCATAGATCACTTCATCAGCTCTACTACACAGAGGCATAGGAAAATAACCCAGGTGTGGTGATAGCTGCACACCCTGGCCATACTAATATATGCCTTCAGGCAGATAGCCTATTACATACCTATGTACCTATATATGTAGGGGGAACACAGTATAATAAGCCAAAGATGGATGGGCAGAGATGTGTGTAAGAGGGTGACCATGAAAAGGAGCCATCCAGGACTGTCCCACCCAGCACACATCCCAATAGCACAAAAGACATGAGGTACACATCTCACCCACTGTACATAATAGCCACCAGTATCTGTAAGCATTACAGTGTATGTGGTGCATGTGCCTGCTGTACAACATGACTGCACAATGAAGTACACATCTACTATCTGTAGACATGTACCTGTCACATAGGTCCATAGGTATGTAGTAGACTACCTTCACAAAGTCATATTATATTAGCCTAGGCAAGTTCTGCAGCTTTCACCACCCCATTGGTTAGTCTCCTAAGCCCTAGTTCTAATAGTTAGTACCCTAAGCCCCTATCTAGTGTGCTGTTGATGTGATCCCTGGTGTGAACTGTCTGTTTCCCAACCACTCATCAAGGCTCCTATTGAAGAGTGTCAGCAAGGGGCTCTGTCTTATGTACATTGGGACTCTGTTCCACAGTAAGGCAAGTCTCTGGGAAGGTACTATATCCCACCAGCATGTTGTATTCATTGTTGTGATGAGGTTCATATCCCTGGAGTGTGTAGTGTGACTCAGTTTTGTTTTCCTTAGATGGAGCATGTTCAACAGTTATGTGTTGGACATGGTTCTGTATGTTAGGCAGAGTTTCCTCTGAGTAGGTGGTACGCAACAGAGAACAGATTCAGTTTTTCCAGCTGTGTTGCATAACACAACTGTCTGAGGCCAGTAATCCTCTTGGTGAGGTACCTCTGTGGTCTCTCCAGCTAATGGATATGCCTAGTTGAGTACATCCAAAATGGTGCATTGTACTCAGTGATGGGTCTGATGACTTAAGAGTAGAGGGCCACCACTAACTCTTTTGATCTTGATGCAAACACGTTGTTGATTAGGTGGGCCACATAGGATTTCCTAACCACTTTGGCAACATGGCTGTCAAAGGAAAGATAACTATCTACCTGTGTCTCGAGATCCCTTATTACCTCATCAGTTTTTAGGGGGTAACACCTATGTGGTAGTTTGTGGGTCCTTTGTTTTTCCCAAAGGGGATTACTATGCATTCATTCGCATTGAGCTTGAGGCCATCATTCTGTCACCACACATCTGTCTCATAGAGTCCCTTCTGGAGAATATTTGTGTCATCTGGGGAATCTATTATGGCACACACTTTACAGTTCCCAGCAAACGTAGTCAACCACAACCCTCCTGTGTTGGCATGCACTTCTAAGAAGTATATACCAAACAGGAGGGGCCCCAGGACTGAACCCTGGGGGACACCAGTTGTTACCGGTTTAGAGTCTGACATGTAGCCAGCAACTCTTAATTTGTGGGATCTATCTGTGAGCCAGTTTGCAATCCATCTTGTGATGTATGGATTTATGCCCAGGTTGGTGAGTTCATCTATGATACCTGACTGGGAAATGGAGTCAAAGGCCTTAGCAAGTTATAGGTAGGCTGTGTGGAGCTCCTTTCAATCATCTGTAGCCTAGGTAACTGTCTCAAAGAAATCCATCCAGTTCAGGAGGCTTGATCTGCCTTTGACGAAGCCAAACTGGGTGTGCTCAACTGTGTGAAGGTTCTCAATGTCTTTTTTGTTGAGTTCGATTATGATTGGCTTCATTGCCTTAAGATCAGACTCATCAGGCTCATAGAACGAGAAGGCGAAGGGTCTGTTGTGGCCCCACCCCTGTGGAGTGGGAAGAACATTGCTGTGCAACATTCTATGGGTAAATATCCTGTAGAGAGGATGTAGAGAGAGGTGTAGGTATCCTTGATGAATATGGATACATCCCCACCCTATGTGTTATGATCCAGATTTTGATGCCGGAAGGTGTGGAATGAGTAGTATCCTGGTAGTGCTGGTGTGCTCTCTGGAGCCTTGAACTAGGTTTCTGTTACTGCATAGATATCAATATTCTCCATACTGAGGAGTGCCTTGAGTGTGTGCATTTGGAGGCTGAGACTTCTGGCATTGAGTAGCATTTAGCTCACTTTTTGGTTATTTGTGTTGGTTACAGGGGTTGGTTTGTCCTTTGAGCCTTGCCTAAAAAAGTAATATGGGGACAGCAAAAGCCTTGGCCAGTATTCAGAAGCATAGGGGTGACAGGTGCAAACCATCTCTAGCGAAGTAACGAGGTTTGTCTATCATGTCATTCCAGGCAGACAGAGACTGGATCCCCTTTGAATGATACCAGAAGCTCAGCCAATTGTTGAAGTTTATCATCTTTCTGTCATATTGCAGTATCATGTAGGTGAAGGTAAGATGCTACTCAAGGTCATGGCATACCAGCCTGGGCTACATGATCATATAGCTACTATATATCTCTTGTCATGTTATCCTGGGAGGTATGTCTCAGATCATTCACACTGACATGTACAAAGGCCACGTCATATATGTACTGGTTCTGGAGTGATGTAAGTGCTTGTGTTATGTGGTGGATCATAACACCTGACAGACAACTGACAGTAACCTTCCCCTTGTCCAGCCTAGTGAGTGGAACATCTGTGTGCCTGACTATGGAGTCACCTATTACTAGTGTGTTGGTTATGTTGTTTTGCCTTAGGGCCTGTTGTGAGGCACACTGCTTTGGTGTATTGTGTTTTCTGGTGTGTGCTTGGAGGTGCATGTTGCTTGCTTGTCTGCTTAGGAGGACACTTTCTCTTTTTCAGATTAATATTTGTATTCTCCGATTATGTTAATGTGTATTTATGTGTGTTTTTTGCTGATGCTTATAATGTAGGTCTATGTGAGACTGTTGGTGTTGTGCTTGTATGACCCTACTCCTCTTGACTGTATTTTCCAGTATTGGGTTGACAAAGCTTAGCCTCCAGTTTGACCCTGTGTGTGCCAGCATGTGGTGCATCAACCCATATATGATATGGTTATGGCCTATGCATACAATACACTCACAATACACCTAGTATGATAAGCCTGCTGAGGTTAGCAAATGTGAAAAAAAACTTTGGGCAAACTGTCAGCGAGTAATGTCTGTATTGCATCCTGTAACTCCATATTGCTTGCTGAAGTGTAAAGAAGTACTTAGTTTGGATTAAGAACCCCACACTTGCCAACTGTGTATGTGTGTGTCTGTCACTCCCTGGGGAGAGAGCAACCTTTTTGGAGACTACTCACGTCCCTTACAAGTGATGTACTCATCTTTGTAAAGCCTGATGATGTCACCATCCTACAAATACACCTGTGGCAAGGCGAAATCCCGGTAATGTGTATAGCGCATTGTGTAAATGCATACTACTGTAGTATCATAATATAGTTAGGTAGGAGTTTAAATCCCACACTTGCCAAGTATGTGTCTGTCTTTCCCTGGGAAAAGAGCAATCTTTTTGTAAACTACTCACACTCCTTAAAAGTGATATATTCATCTTTGTCAAGTCTGATGATGTCACCATTCTACAAATATACCTGTGGGAAGATGAAATCCCAGTAATGTGTATAGCACATTGTGTAAATGCGTACTACTGTAGTATCATAATGCAGTTAGGTAGGAGTTTGAATCCTGCATTTGTCAACTGTGCGTGTGTGTGTCTGTCTCTCCCTGGGAAGAGAGCAACCTTTTTGGAGACTACTCACACCCCTTAAAAGTGATATACTCATCTTTGTCAAGTCTGGTGATGTCACCATCCTACATCTAGAACATAGTTCATCTATGATACCTGACTGGGGAATGGAGTCAAAGGCCTTATCAAGTTATAGGTAGGCTGTGTGGAGCTCCTTTCAATCATCTGTAGCCTAGGTAACTGTCTCAAAGAAATCCATCCAGTTCAGGAGGCTTGATCTGCCTTTGACGAAGCCAAACTGGGTGTGCTCAACTGTGTGAAGGTTCTCAATGTCTTTTTTGTTGAGTTCGATTATGATTGGCTTCATTGCCTTGCAGATCAGACTCATCAGGCTCATAGAATGAGAATGTGAAGGGTCTGTTGTGGCCCCACCCCTGTGGAGTGGGAAGAACATTGCTGTGCAACATTCTATGGGTAAATATCCTGTAGAGAGGATGTAGAGAGAGGTGTAGGTATCCTTGATGAATATGGATACATCCCCACCCTATGTGTTATGATCCAGATTTTGATGCCGGAAGGCGTGGAATGAGTAGTATCCTGGTAGTGCTGGTGTGCTCTCTGGAGCCTTGAACTAGGTTTCTGTTACTGCATAGATATCAATATTCTCCATACTGAGGAGTGCCTTGAGTGTGTGCATTTGGAGGCTGAGACTTCTGGCATTGAGTAGCATTTAACTCACTTTGTGGTTATTTGTGTTGGTTACGGGGGTTGGTTTGTCCTTTGAGCCTTGCCTAAAAAAGTAATATGGGGACAGCAAAAGCCTTGGCCAGTATTCAGAAGCATAGGGGTGACAGGTGCAAACCATCTCTAGCGAAGTAACAAGGTTTGTCTATCATGTCATCCCAGGCAGACAGAGACTGGATCCCCTTTGAATGATACCAGAAGCTCAGCCAATTGTTGAAGTTTATCATCTTTCTGTCATATTGCAGTATCATGTAGGTGAAGGTAAGATGCTACTCAAGGTCATGGCATACCAGCCTGGGCTACATGATCATAGAGCTACTATATATCTCTTGTCATGTTATCCTGGGAGGTATGTCCCAGATCATTCACACTGACATGTACAAAGAACACGTCATATATGTACCTGTTCTGGAGTGATGTAAGTGCTTGTGTTATGTGGTGTTTCATAGCACCTGACAGACAACTGACAGTAACCTTCCCCTTGTCCAGCCGAGTGAGTGGAACATCTGTGTGCCTGACTATGGAGTCACCTATTACTAGTGTGTTGGTTATGTTGTTTTGCCTTAGGGCCTGTTGTGAGGCACACTGCTTTGGTGTATTGTGTTTTCTGGTGTGTGCTTGGAGGTGCATGTTGCTTGCTTGTCTGCTTAGGAAGACACTTTCTCTTTTTCAGATTAATATTTGTATTCTCCGATTATGTTAATGTGTATTTATGTGTGTTTTTTGCTGATGCTTATAATGTAGGTCTATGTGAGACTGTTGGTGTTGTGCTTGTATGACCCTACTCCTCTTAACTGTATTTTCCAGTATTGGGTTGACATTGCTTAGCCTCCAGTTTGACCCTGTGTGTGCCAGCATGTGGTGCATCAACCCATATATGATATGATTATGGCCTATGCATACAATACACTCACAATACACCTAGTATGATAAGCCTGCTGAGGTTAGCAAATGTGAAAAAAAACTTTGGGCAAACTGTCAGCGAGTAATGTCTGTATTGCATCCTGTAACTCCATATTGCTTGCTGAAGTGTAAAGAAGTACTTAGTTTGGATTAAGAACCCCACACTTGCCAACTGTGTATGTGTGTGTCTGTCACTCCCTGGGGAGAGAGCAACCTTTTTGGAGACTACTCACGTCCCTTACAAGTGATGTACTCATCTTTGTCAAGCCTGATGATGTCACCATCCTACAAATACACCTGTGGCAAGGCGAAATCCCAGTAATGTGTATAGCGCATTGTGTAAATGCATACTACTGTAGTATCATAATATAGTTAGGTAGGAGTTTAAATCCCGCACTTGCCAAGTATGTGTCTGTCTTTCCCTGGGAAAAGAGCAATCTTTTTGGAAACTACTCACACTCCTTAAAAGTGTATATTCATCTTTGTCAAGTCTGATGATGTCACCATTCTACAAATATACCTGTGGGAAGATGAAATCCCAGTAATGTGTATAGCGCATTGTGTAAATGCGTACTGCTGTAGTATCATAATGTAGTTAGGTAGGAGTTTGAATCCTGCATTTGTCAACTGTGCGTGTGTGTGTCTGTCTCTCCCTGGGAAGAGAGCAACCTTTTTGGAGACTACTCACACCCCTTAAAAGTGATATACTCATCTTTGTCAAGTCTGGTGATGTCACCATCCTACAAATATACCTGCAGGAAAGTGAGACCCCCAGTAATGGGTATAGCGTGTTGTGTAAATGCGTACTGCTGTAATATCATAATATAGTTAGGTAGGAGTTTGAATCCTGCACTTGCCAACTGTGTGTGTTTGTTTCTCCCTGGGGAGAGAATAACCTTTCTAGAGGCTACTCACACCCCTTAAAAGTGATATAGTCATCTTTGTCAAATCTGATGATGTCACCATCCTACAAATATACCTATTGGAAGGTAAAATCTCAGTAATGTGTGAATGCGTACTGCTATACTATCATAATGTCATTAGGTAGGAGTTTCAATCCTGCACTTGGTAACTGTGTGTGTTCCAGGTGTATGACACAGTTTTGTTGGTTCCAGCTTCGGTACCGACAACCACTTCAGCACCGATCCCTGTCTCAGTGCAGACTATGACCTCGGCACTGATGACTTCTTTGGTGCAGACACCCATAGTCCAGTCTCTCTCGGCACCATTGTTCTCGGTGCAGACTGGTGAGATGGGCACCAAAATTGCCTCTTCTGCGGATAGGCCTGTTTCTCCCTCAGTCTTCGTGAGGTCCACTAGAAGCCTTTCTGAACATGATGTGTTGCGTCTTGTGGATCAGGTGCTCTTGGCCAGAGGTATCCCAAACCCCAGGAACTATCCTTCCTTGGGAGGTGATTACCCATCTCCAAAGACCCCTTCTTATTCTCCTCCTTCATTTCCTTTGAAGTCCATGGATATAGCACAGTCTTCCCCTTTTGCGGTCCCCTTTATGGATCTCACTAAGGAACCACAGTTGCCTTCATGGCAGGAAAGTTTTTCTACGACCCAGGATGTCAGTTGTGACATGCATAGTTTGCTGCTCCACAGCCATCCGGGCCAGCAGGCTGAGCCACTTAGGGGAGGAGTGACCTCTATGCTAGACATTCACTCCTCTTCAGGTGGACCAGCCTTCCAACTGATGGAGAAGGCTTTTGCTGCTGCTGGTGATACTGGACTGTCTATCTCTCTGCCCTTTTCTGGTACACTGGTTTCACAAGTCGCACCGAGCAGACACTGGGTGCAAGGGCCTCAGGACATATTCCCACAGGAAACCCTTTTTCTGCTGTCTTTCCCAGCTTCTCCCACTGAGGAAGTCCACTGGAAATGTTTGTGTAAGAGGAAGCACATGGACTCTACAGAGGAGTCCCTCACTGAAGACACAGATTTTAATCAGAGGGAAGGATCCCCTCAGTCACCCTCTGAGGTATCTTTTGGTGATATCCTCAAAATCTTGAAACAGAGAGGTGACTGGCAGTCCTCTAATCTGACCACTGAGGAATCTGTGTTCCTGCAGGCCTTTCGCACCCAGCCGCCTACCTCCTGGGTTGCTCCACCTGCTGATGAACTTGTCCGGCTTATCATGCAGCGTGCTTGGAAGGCTCCTGACACCATCAAAGCTTTTCCCCAGAGGCCAGATAAGATTTTGTTCCCTCCTGCTATGGATCCCCATTGGTCAAATGGTCTTCCTATGGATGCTTTGGTGGTGGCGGCTGCAACAAAAAAGGATCTGGAAGAAGAAGAAAGCCAGACTGTCCATCCACCTAACAAAGAGTCCCAGGCTCTAGACAGGATAGGGAAGCACACCTTTGCAACAGCGACCATTACTATCAGGTCCCTGAATTATATGGCACACTTTACCAGGCTTCAACAAGATCTGATTTCTGAGCTCTCTGAAACCTTGGCTGGGGCCGTGTCTGATGAGGTCCATGACAAAGTGGCCTCTCAGCTGGCCACCATTGAGTCAATATCTAACTCCTCTATGTGACTGATATTTCATGCATCAGAAGGAGCAGCTAGAGCAGCGGGTTCAGCTGTGGCCTTGAGATGACACGCCTGGATGCGCTTGTGCAATTCCGCAGAACCCTTTAAGGCTTCCTTTCTTAATGCTCCCATTGAGGCCTCCTCATTGTTTGGACCCAAAGTTAAAAGCACACTGGCCAGATGTGAACAGGATGGCAGACCCTTTCTGCCATAGGTGTCCGCTATTCTTCCCCTCAATGTGCTTTTTTCCGAAACCAAAAGAGTGGGAAGATATGGTTCAGGAAATCTCAGGTCCTTTCTGTGACACACAGACCGAGTTCTCCCCTAGAGGCAGAGGGAGAAACTCACAGGGAAAACGCTCCTTTCAGGGCAGAGGGGGTCCACGTAACCAGGTTTCCAGGGATTCTTTCCCTGGCCAATCCTACCAGCACTCCTGAAGAGCGGCCCAACTCCTTTCCTCTGGAGTTAGTTGGGTACATTTCTCCTTGTACCCTTTTGCCTGGTTAACCATCACCACCGATTCTTGGGTACAAAGGATTATAACCAGAGGTTATCATATCCCCTTCGATCTTTGTTCTGTCCCTTCAAAAACCTTCCCGATGTTCCACCCAGTCAAAGGGAAGAAGCAGCACTAAAGATAGAAATGCTGCTAAGAAAGAGAGTCATCCAAATAGTCCCAACAGACCAGATAGGATCCGGATTCTACTCAAGACTATTTTTGATGTCAAAGAAAACCGGGGACTGGAGACCAATTATGGATCTCAGTGTATTGAACAAGTTTGTGAGAGTACAAATATTCCGGATGGTCACAATACAGTCTATCCTCCCGCTTTTGGAAAATGACGATTGGATGTGCTCGATAGATCTTCAAGATGCGTACTACCACATAAATGTAAACAGGCCATCAAGAAGATTTCTGCACTTCCATGCGGGAGCCAGCAACTACCAGTTCAGAGTACTGCCCTTCGGACTCTCTATACCCTCCAGAGTGTTCACAAAGTGCATGGCAGTTGTCACAGCTCACTTGCAACTTCAAGGATTCCAGGTGTTTCCATACCTATATGACTGGCTCATTTCCGCCCCCACCAGACATCTACTGGAAGAAGCCCTGGCATACTCTGTCCTTGCTGCACAAAGGCTAAGCATAACCATAAACTGGCAAAAATCCAATCTCACCCCATCTCAGTCGACATAATTCATAGGGGTTATCTTGGGCACGAAGAACTGCAGAGCTACTATTCCAGAGCACAGAATGTTAGGATAAAGCAACAACTGATTCCAATCATTTCAAGGGAGAAATCCATGACTCACTCAGTTCTACAGCTATTGAGTTCCATGGCAGCCTCCATCACCATTGTCGCCCTGGCCAGGTTTTACATGAGGCTTCTACAATGGCTACTGCTCTCCCAATGGTATCCCTTTCAGCATCCTCTTTCAGCCATGATTCGAGTAACCCACAGGTGCAAACAGGATTTAAATTGGTGGATGACACACAATCTGTCACAATCGTCTCGCCCCTTCTCCCCCCAAGAACCCAAGGCCACAGTGACCATGGGTACCTCCCTGATGGGGTCTTGGGGGCCATGTCAGGGACAGACAGTCCAAGGCACTTGGTCCGAACTGGAGACCCATCTGCATATAAATGTTCTAGAGCTGAGGGCAGTGCTTCTGGTGTTGCAAGCATTCCATCCCCTGCTGCCGTCTGGGACAATTGCGATTTAATCAGACAACACGGTGGTGGTCTGGTACATCAACAAGCAAGGTGGAACCAAATCTTTCCCCCTTTGTTGAGAGGCCATGAGGATATGGCAATGGGTGATGGCTACCAACTGTTTTCTTCTAGCAATGCACATTCCTGGGAGTTCCAACATGATAGCAGACAGACCCAGCAGGTGTATTCTCCAACCTCACGAGTGGTCCCTGAATCCCTTGATAGCGGCGAAGATCTTCCACCGCTAGGGCCTTCCTTGCTGCAACCACTTTGCATCCCTGACTAACTACGAATGCAGCAACTACTTCACCCTGATTCCCCCTCCAGGACAGTCTCCCAGGGATCCTCTAGTCCACGATTGGCCCTTGGGTCTTCTTTACACATTCCCACCCTTTCCCCTCATTCACCAGTTTCTGTTACTTGTTGGCTGAAAGATAAATGAGTAGATCCCTTCTCAGCACCAGTGTTGATAATACTAGACTATCTGGCCAACCTTTTTCAATCGGGTCTATCGGCCTCTACCATTAGAGTTCATTTGGCTGCAATCTCTAATTTTCATGAGGGTGTCCAAGATTCCTCTCATGTCCCACAAATTGTGCAAGACCTTCATAAAAGGTGTGAATCATCTGAAGCCACCTTTTAGGGAACCTATTCAACCATGGGATTTATCATTAGTTCTACAAGCTCTGACAATGCCACCTTTCGAACCAGCCTCTTCTTGCGACCTCAAGCATTTGTCATGGAAAACCTTGTTTTTGGTCGTCATTACTTCTGCCAGACGTATTTCTGAGCTTCAAACTTTATGTATTAAGAGTCCATACTTGATTTTTCATAGAGATACAGTGTCTCTGAGAACTAATCCAGCATTTCTGCCAAAAGTGATCTCTGAAATGTCCATTAATCAAACCATTGAATTGCCAGTTTTCTTTCCCAATCATTCAAACAGAGGAGAGTATTGCCTACATAGCCTAGATATCCACAGGCAAATCTATTTTTACTTAAACAGGACTAGGTCCTTTCGAAAATCTGACCAGTTATTTTTGTCCTTTTCTGGACCTACATTAGGATCGGCTGTTGCTAAGGTCACATTAGCTAGATGGTTCAAGGACTGTGTGACCTTCATCTATACACAATGCAATATCTCGTTACCTACTACCATGAAAGCTCATTCAGCAAGGTCGGTGGTAACTTCTGCTGCCTTCCATGCCAGAGCTTCTTTACATGACATCTGTGCAGCTGCAACTTGGGCTACGCCTCATACCTTCATCAATCATTACAAATTGGATTTGGCCTCCAGGGGAAGAGCATCTTTCGGTTCTATGGTGCTCAGGAATGTCCTTCCATGAGAGCCTCCCAGGAACAGAAGTAGCTGGGGACTCTGTCCCATGTGTAAGGAATTAACGAGGATTAACAATATCAGATAAAGAAGTTATGTCTTACCATAATGTTCCATCTGTATTGTTGATCCTTGTTCAGTCATTACGACCCCCCTTCTTCCTCTTCCTGTGGTTTCTAGTGGATCTCACCAACCGGCTCTCTTAGGTTATTTGATCAGAGGTAGCCTCTACCTTCTTTGACTTGCAAACTCAATCTGAGGTAACAGGGAGAGGTGGATTCTGGGTAAGAGTTTAGCTCGAGAGTTTGAAGCTGACTTGGCTCGGTTTCGAGGTCAGAAACGATACCCATGTGTAATGACTGAACGAGGATTAACAATACAGATGGAATGTTATGGTAAGACATAACTTCTTTTTCCTGCTAGAATGGCTGCTTCTCTTATCACAGTCATGTAATGTAATCCCACAACTGTTGGTCAACATCCACAGAACAAGCTGTGTGGTATGGTATTCCTAATTTTCCTTTACATTCACTCATTTTGATGCATGATATAATTATTTAAGCACCAACTTAATGTATATCTATTGTGGCTTAATGGTACTTCATGTTGTGTAGTGTGTGCAAGGTCTGGGGTTCGAGACTTACAGAGATGTTTTATTTTGTTCCTGAGCAGAACAAGGGCCCTCACGTACAGAGTGACTAAGGCACTTTTAAGCAGTTGTGAGTGGGTTAGTGCGGGTTTGCACAATGCCTCACATAGCTTAACCAAGTGCAAACAAGGGCAAACCCACGCAAACCCGCTCACTACTGCTTAACAGTACTTACTCCCGCTCACCCCCGCGCTAATTTCTTTGAAAGAAAAACATAATGGGGAGATAGGAAAGTGGTGAAAAAGGGGCACAAAGAGGGAAATACATTATGGAAAATAGCTTGGGATGTGCAGGACGGGTGTAGTGAAGGTCCATAGCTGCCCATTTCTTCAACAGCAACAGCTGTGCATATGCAATAAATTTGGAGGTAGATATGAACCCTTCAACCCCTGAGAGAGGGGTGAGGACAACAAAGTATGTTGTAATGCCAATTAAACAACATTTCATGTGTCCAGTGGACATGTGTGCAAAATGGACAGCTGTGTATGAAGCGTAATTTTTTTTTTTTTGGGGGGGGAACAGATTGCCTTTTTTTTTTTCAGGTGAGAGTGGAATGTGGGGTAGGGAAAGTAGGTATATTTGGGGATGTAGGTTGGGGAGGTAAACAGACAAAACAAACAAGACACATACAGGGGCGGTATATGACACATGTGGTGGGTGAACACCTTTGACGGGGAGGGATGTTTGGAAATTGCAAGCCCATGAGCCCCCAGATGGAAAAAGTGGGACTGAGGTCCCCACGCATGGGCAGTCACCACTGCACCTTCATGGCCCAGAAAGTGGCTGTACTGGGGGCTTTGTAGGAGGGGCAGGCTGACCCATGAGTTGCGCCACTCGGGCCTCAAGCTGGCGTAGAGGTTCTGCAACAGAATGTTCAATCTCTCTATGCACCACAGCCAGGACCGTACGAAGGGTGATAGGTGCCTCTCCGTCCACGCTTGCATGGGGGGGGCTGAGCCCATTCCCCTGCAGTGCTTCCACCTGAAGGTGGCACAGGGCCAATGGAGGAGGAGGTCCCAGGCTGGGCACCGGATCTGCTGATGCCAGGTGCCATGGCCAGCTGAGGAGGGACAGGTGGGTCCGCTGGGACCGGCCTTCCCATACAAACTATGTTTTGGAGAGTTTAATAAAGATATGGGTTAGTCAGTCAACAGCATTCCCAATTAGTTATAACAGCATGCAGAAGTATTCCCATTAACCCAACACACCAGATTTTCAACAGGTGAAAAGCAAGCATAACACATGCATAAATAGAACAATAGTGGACATTACAACAGCATACAGGTTTAATTGATGGCAACAGGCCACCAATATTGTGGTATTTTAACAGGGCACATTCATAGAAATAAATGCAAATATTTATAAACCAATAAGACATATGTCCCAACAAATGTTTTGAGATTAGACATACCAATTGAGGAGTGGAATTGCATTTTTTATGCACATACAGTAGGGTGGGAAAAGATAGCTCCATTAACAACTTATATATCCTTCTAGTTTTCACTATATTCCTATTAACTGCAGTTATATGTCCCTTACATGTGTTATTACACTACCCAATGTCCTTATATTGTGCAAATGGATTTTGCTAGATCATTATATACATGAGCTGTATCTTACATACAAACTGTCCAAGATGCAGATGTTACTGCTACATATTTTGAGAGCTGCTCACACACACTACTGCTAAGATGGTACACTGACAGATCTACTTTCATATAATTATCTAGATATGTTCAGGTGAAAGTATCAGTTATATGTTAACAGCTCCCTACATTTCTGGCAGCACACTGACATTTCTGGGGAACACAATACCAAGCTTCTCATGTGCCAGATTAACCTGTATATGCTAGGCATGAACCAACAGTTGAGGGCTTTAAATATGCATAAAAGCTACTGGCACTCCCTTCATCCACGTTATATGGGCCTACCCAAGTGTGGGTTGACACTGCTTAATACAACACTACTATTTGTAGAATGCAACAGTACAACAACATATCAAAGAAAATGACACAGACGCACTCCAGGAATTATACATTTATTAAAGGATTATTATACCTTTATTTATTGGGTTAAAACACTTTTTGAAGGCTCTCTCATTTATTTTATATAACAGTACATGCAGAATAATTACTAACCTGCCTCATGACACAGCCTTTGCAGCCTATCTTCATGGGCTTGCACATTCATAGCCCGGTCATCTGCAGATGTGAAGTAAATGCAGTGATATTGAGACATACCTATCCATACTATAGACAAGCATGGCAATTCTTAACTACTTAATACAATGGCTACTTACTCAGTACTGGAGCATTAGGCAACATACGGGATTGGATCCACCGGTCCAGTTTATCCCCCCTACGCCGCTTCAGGTCAGAATAATGGTACCTGACCTGCTCACCTGTCCGAGAAACACCAGTGGCACTGGTGAGATCATGGGCAAGACTGTTCCAGGCCTCCGTTTTATGTTGGGTACCCTGGTACTGACCCTGCAGGAGTCTTTGCTCATGTTTGTGGACGAGGAGCCAAACCATAATTTTGGACTCCTGGATGCCCTAGCGTTGCTCTCTAAACTGAGTGCCTTCACCTACACTAGCCATGCTGACTGCAGAAGGAAGCTACAACCAGTTATAGCAAGTATTCCTGCCTGTGGAGATTAAATATGCCTCATTTCCACACTTATTTGTGATTGGCCAGTTTTGAAAAAGCTCAGCTGTGGGCACGCCTGCTTAGCTGAGGTTGGCAATGTTTAAAATCCCTTTGATAGATATGTCTCTGTTGAAAGTGCATGCTTGTGAAATGTTATCATGGTTTAGGGTTTAAGTATTGTGACTATAGTGCACAGTATCCTGAGTTCGAGCCCTGTCACTGCTTTTTATTTTCCTGCTGGGCAGAACTGACTGGTTAAGGAACAGTAAAGCAGGTGTGAGTGCGTTTACCCGACGTTGCCTGACTTTGCCCAACATTGCGCTGGTTAGCGTGGAGTTACACGAAGGTAATCAGCAGTAACGTGCGGTGAACCTGTGTTACTCCTCTTTAGCATTGCGCAACTATGCACAGATGTATTTAAATATGCTCAGTACTGGTAACATGTGGTTAGCAGTGCTTTATATTGCTTAAAATAACGTACTCATGCCTCAGAATGCATAAATATTTCACCTTCATATATATAATTCATGCACTACTAAATTTAACATTTCAATGCTTTTTACAAAACTTATACATAAACAAATGTCAGGAAATGTTTTTGTATACGGATTTCCCACAGAAAATGGAATGTGCAGTAGTGGGAATTCAATTGGGAATGTCTCTTCTTTGTGCGAAAGCTCTAACCACTACGCTATCGTTATGTTGCTTAATTTGCATATATTTTTCTTGTTATCCTCTTCTGGTGTCTAAGCTGCTGTAACTGTAGCTAAGCAATGGGCAAACCTGGGCAAACCCACACATCTATGCGCAGCGATATTGGAAGATAAAAAAAAAAAATATTTTTTATTCTGTTAGTTTTTGAACATATGTGGCGTTACATTGTACACATATGAGTGAACTCGCTCATTTAAATGTGAAGTTGCAGCATTTCTTCATTGCAGGGGTGTGGATATTTGGACTGCTCGGCAGTCCGACACACCCCCTAAACTCATCCACAATCCATGTAGGCTTTGGAGTTGAGGCAACACACCCTCATTAATATGCATGGTGCGCTGCCATCATAATCTTACACTGGCACTTCCGTGCAAGACTAATCTAGTCTTACACAGAAGATTAGTAAATCTGGGTTAACGTCTTTATTTCAAAAAGGGGTATAATGATATTTTATCATTAAATCCTGGAGCATTAGTGGCATTAAGCCTAATTTGCCACTTAGCTTCAAGCACTTCTACTTTATCCATAAAATCTGTCAACAAAAAACTGGGCTCCCAATACAGAATCAAACGTTTCCTCACTCCTTTTGCAAGAACTACTATCGCTCAGTCCCACCTATTATCTACCCTCCTCTATACCTCCACTTTCTTCACCAATCTGAATCAAGCCACCCTTACCAAACTTGCTAGCTGTTACAACCATATTGCTAGATTTGTTACAGGTACTACCTCTAGGACTCACCATTGTATCAACTTAACTCAACTAGGATGGCTTGAATGGCCCAGTCTTCTCCGATATAACCAACTGATAATAACCCACAAAATCCTATACCAACCTGAAAAAATACCATCACTGAATAAGATCATCAAACCATACAGCAACCTGGAGTCACTACACTCTACTGACAAACTGCTGGTACAAACAACTAAGTGCATAAATGTGGTAAATGTGGCTGGGGACTCTCTATTCGCCAACTTAGTAGTCAAAACTTGGAAAATTGTTACCTGCCGAACTTACTCATCAATCCTCCTTAACCCAGTTCAAAAAAAGCCTCAAACTACACTTTCAACAGCATTGGCAATGCCCAAGCTTAAACCCTGACTAATCTCCACCCGCTGATCCTGCAAACTTTCCCTAAGCATTTCAATCATATACACTAACTAGTGTATGAATTCTTGAAGGGACTTAGCCCATAACTGTGTGTATTAAGCTGCTTGATCTGATTTCTTCAACTATGTTTTTATCTATGTTTGTAACCCTACTGAAAACTGCAAATTACACTCATCTCTAAATGTTTCTATTGTTCCTAATGTAATTGTACTCTGCTTACTGGAGCTTTTCTCCCTGGGCCTCTGCTGAAAATGGACATATATCCAGTCGGACGTTCCCGGTAAACAAATGTAAAATAAAATAAATAAATGCACATCTGTTGTAGCAATAACATGATGTCACACCTTCAAATACCCAAATATCTTACAATGTTAACAACAATTGTGCTATGGTGCATTCATTGTTCACATATCTTGAAGTGTCTGCCATCTCATATGTGTTCAAAAACCACATTGACTGACTGTAAGCATTGTATGACCTGATACTGTGCTGCACGAATAGCATCCATTACAGTTATCATGTGTAGAGTAACAGTAAGAGATGCCTCCCCATCCCCTTTATCTCATAAAACTTGTTTGCAATGCAATCATGTATTGTAAGTACTTCAGACAGATGGAGTCTCAAAGGTGTGTTAAGATTTCCACTGTGGTGCATGTGATTCATACACGTCATTAGTCTGCGGACTTACATAGCTTGAAGTTGAATTCCAGCAAAGAGCAACATTATATGAATATATTGACATTACACAAACAACAGTGCTTCAAGTTATGATTCATATTTATGTTGGACAAGCAAATATAAACACATTTTGTAATTTCATGGTAGTGAAACAATTGTTCTGTGAATGTAGTGGTGTGAGTGCTCCTGTGATACATGCATTAAGTACTGACTGATATCAATGAATAGAACATAATAGAATAGAATAATTAAGCAATAACTTTATTATACAATGACATTATTTAAGAAAAATAATACTTAATTTTCTTAAATAATGTCTTTGTGTAATACCTCCATGGTGCCTTTCCGTGGTTTCCCTCTATCCTGGGGATTTTTCTAATGTACTGCACATGCGCATGGCACTTGTGTTCCCATGCTTACGCAGTATATCAGATCTGTGTAGAGGAAACAACGGAGAAAGGAAGATCTCCGTTCCCTTTTTTAAAGCTATCTCACTATGTTAAATGAGTTTAACATTACGAGATATCTTCTATCTCGCTATGATAAACGTATAATGCAGCAAGATTAAAGCAATGGTGATCTTCCTTTCTCCGTTGCTACCTGTGCTCACACAGACAAAAAAAAATCAGGACATATACTAATTGAAAAAGTCCGGGCGACCAGACCTTTTCCCATTAGTATATGTCGGATTTACAATGGGCACGCCTGTTGGGGTGGCCAATCAGCGTGCATGTTTTGGAATGCTAATTTCCACTCTTGTATAATCATACATACCAAATGATCTTAATGATTACGTTTTCAAGAACAAAAGTCAGTACAAGCACTGCTCAGGGAAATGCGTATTATGAAATAATGTAACAAATAAATAAAAAATTCAGGCATAAACCAGTATCAAAAAGTGTTCACCTTTAAAGCCATTTGTAATGAAAACAAGCGATGCAGGAGTTACAAAGCAACACTGTCTCAATGTTCATATCCTCCAAAAAACAGCCATAGGTTATCTATAATTGGATGACTAACTGAACAAACAAAAATTTCATTATTATTATAACAAACTTTAATTGAACATGACAATCTGGCAGTTAGTGCGGAGGATTAAGGCTAGTAGACCTTAATGATATGCTTACTATAGTCCATTATTTGAATCCATGAGCCATTTGCCTAGTTTGTTATCCTGAGCAAGTCACTTCTTAACCAATCAATGGTCAAGGATAACTGGAAAATTCGGCTTAGTGCTTTAACAATCTCCTGTACTGCATGCCTAGTAATTACCTATGATAGTATGAACATATGTATGAAATACTAAACATTAACTGTAAAATGTGGCACAGCAAAGTTTGAAAACTTAATAACCTGAAAAAAAAACTTCCTCAAGGGAGGTCATGTACTACTATGGTCACAGATTTCTCAAAGTCAGTGTCCATTAATCCAAAAGGATTTCCAAAACACAACCTTCAAGAAGGAAGTAAACATGTCCATGAATATACTATTTGTCTCTGGATTCAGAAACACCAACACACCACAGCAACATCTCTGTTCACTTTATATTACTGTAAAGCATAATTTCGTAAACATTTATAGGTTCATAGGTAGGTACTAGGCTATTGGCCCTAGGGCCTATATAAGCCTTGCCAAAAATGTACCCTGGCTTTCGCCACCCAAGAAAATTATTTTCTTGTGTCCCTGTCGAGCAGAGCCACAGATGTGATCCCTGGGGTGAATTTCCTATTTCCCATCCAATCATCAAGATTTTTCTTGAAGAGTGCTAATGAGGAGCTCTGTTTGACATAGGTAGGTAGTCTGTTCCAGAGTATGGGAAGTCTCTGGGACAGGAATCTATCCATCCAGTATGTTCTGTTTATTGTGGTGACAAGGTTTAGGTCCCTGGAGCGTGTAGCTCAGAGGGATTGGGATTTCTTTAAGTGTAGCATGTCCAACAGCTCTGGGTTTGACATAGCTTTGTATGTTAGGCAGAGATCGCCTCTGAGTAGACGATATGCGATGGAGTAAAGCTGGAGTTTTTTGAGACAGTCTGCGTAGTGTTTGAGGCCAGTAATCCTATTTGTGAGGTATTTCTGTGGCCTTTCCAGTTGTTGTAGATGTCTTGTGAGGTACATACCAAAAGGGGCATTGTACTCTATGATGGGTCTAATGAGTGATGAGTAGAGGGGAACAATGACCTCTTTTTTGATGGAGGAGAAACCTTTTGTGATGAGGTGAGCCATGTAGAAGGATTTCCTGACCAATGTGGTGATGTGATTATCAAAGGAGAGACTACTGTCCACCTGTGTCCCAAGGTCTCATCACATTTTTGGTGTTAAGTAGACTACCAGCTATGTGGTAGTTCATAGGTACAGAGTTTTTACCAAAGGGGATGACAATACACTTTTTGGTATTGAGCTTCAGGCCATGGCTTTGACACCAGGCATCTGTCTCAGTGAGGCCCTTTTGTAGTATGTCCACATCATTAGGAGTTTCGATTATGGCTCCTAGATTGAAGTTATCTGCAAACTTCGTTAGCCAAAGACCTTCTGTGTTAGCCTGTACTTCAGAGAAGTAGATACCAAACAGGAGAGGACCCAGGACT
This sequence comes from Protopterus annectens, assembly GCF_019279795.1. Lineage (NCBI taxonomy): Eukaryota > Metazoa > Chordata > Ceratodontiformes > Protopteridae > Protopterus > Protopterus annectens. The sequence continues at coordinate 268,196,707 of NC_056731.1, forward strand.
GAACCCTGTGGTACTCCACTTGTCACTGGTCTGAAGTCGGATTTGGAGTCAGCTATTTTCACAGTGTGGGTTCTGTCCATGAGCCAGTTGGCAACCCATCTTGAGACATAGGGAATTATACCTAGTTTACTGAGCTTATCTATAATTTCAGAGTGGGGTATGGTGTCGAAAGCCTTGGCGAGATCTAGATAAGCTGTGTGAACCACCTTACTCTCATCTATGGCTTTGGTGACTGCTTCAAAGAAGTCAATCAGGTTTCGGAAACATGATCTGCCTTTTACAAATCCGAACTGGGTAGGGTCCAGAGTTTGGAGATTACCAATGTCTTTGTTTATGAGTTCCATGATGATACGTTCCATGGCCTTGCAGACCAGGCTCATCAGGCTAATGGGGTGGTAGTTCCCGGGGTCCGTCAAGGCAACCCCTTTGTGGAGTGGGATAACCGTTGCAGTGTGCCATTCAATGGGCACAAAGCCTGAGATGAGGCTATGATTGAACATGGTACTTAGGTAGGGCGCCAGATCATTCTGTAGTTCATGTAGAACGCAGCCTGGGATATTGTCAGGTCCCATGGATGCTGTGTTCTTGGCTTTGGAGAGTGTTCTTTTCACTTGTGCAGCCATGATTACAGGAATTTTGCATTCTTCTTGTATAGAGATGGGCCCTCTAGGGGGTGAGTGGGGGGGGGTAAAGTTAGCACTGAACCTATCTGCCAGGATGTTGGCAATATCAGTTGGTTCTGTATATTTAGTGCCATTGTGCTGTAACTCAGAACAGATCTGAGTGTTGACATTGATATTCTTGACATAGCTATAGAATGCTTTGTGGTTGTCTTTAGAGTCAGTGGCAATTTTGTTTTCATAACTAGCTTTGGAGGATTTTATGAGGGATCTCAGCTTCTTATTGAGGTTGACCAGGGAGTTCCTCCAGTCATGGGATTTTACTCTTTTTTGCAACAGTTTCTTTCTTCTGTTGTAGAGTTTGTTTATGGCAGAGGACCAACAGATTGGCTTCCTTTTTTTGGAGGATAGCATCTTGGTTCTATTAGGGATAGCATGATCCATGCACTCATGTAGTGCTTATAAAGTGCATTTGTGTAGGATTCAGCAGTCGTACCTCTATTGTCCATCTCCATGGGTGTCATGAAGTTTGCCACTTCTGTCTTAAGAAGTGTGAAGTTGTCTTTGGAGAAGTTTTTTACAGTGGGTTCCCTAATTGGGGGTGGGGGCGGGATGTGGATGTCTAGGGTGATTAGCTTGTGTTCGGATCTGACCAATGAGGAATTGACCTCTGGTGTGGAACACTGGTTGCCCATGTTGGTAATGGTTTAGGATATTGCTGCCCCTGGTGGGGTGTGAATAAGTTGATCCAAGGCACTGGAATTTATGAATTCCAGAAAACGTTGAGCAAAAGAGTTGGTACATGAGTAGTTTTCCCAATTAATGGTGGGGTCGTTGAAAGCGTCCATTATTAGGGTGTTGGGTTGTACCCTAATACTTTCCAGTGTATCAAAAAATGAGGAGTGCGAATCCTGGGGCATGGTAGGGGGTCTGTAGCAAGCTACAATTTGGATTGCTGTCTTGCCCAGAGTTAGTTGCACTTGGATAATCTCGGATGCATTATGCTGTGAAACCAGCCTGGAGGTGTGGATATCCTTAATGAATATGGACACACCTCCACCTTTAGTGCTTCGCTCCGGGTTAGGTGGCCGAAAGGTGTAGTATGAATTATAGCCTGGTAATGCAGGGGTGCTCTCTGGAGCTTTAAATCAGGTCTCTGTCACTGCACAGATGTCGATGTTCTCCATTTTAAGGAGTGCCTTGAGTGAGTGCATTTTGAGGTTTAGACTTCTAGCACTGAGTAGCATTGCCCTCAGATTTTTCTTGCCAGTACCTGTTATGTTGCTGAATTTATCATTTGAACCTTGCCTAAAAAAGGCACTATGGGGGTGGCAAAACCCTTAGCCAGTATCCTGAATCCCAAGGGTGACAGGTGCAGGCCATCTCTGGCAAAGCATCGTGGTCTGTCGATCATGTCGTCCCAGGCAGACAAATACTGGATCCCCTTAGAATGACACCAGAAGCTTAGCCAATTGTTGAAGTCAATCCTTTTGTCCTTGTACTGTGGTATCATTCTGGGTGATGGCAGGATGCTACTCAGGGCTAGGGTCATACCTGCCTGGGCTACAAGATCAGAGAGCTCCTCCATGTCTCTTTTCATGTAGTCCAGGGAGGTATGTCTCAGGTCATTCACACCAACATGGACAATGACAATATCATATTTGTACTTGTTATGGAGTGACCTGAGTACGTGTGTTATGTGGCAGATCCTGGCACCTGACTGGCAGCTGACAGTAACTTTCTCCTTGTTTAGCTTGGTGAGTGGAACATCAGTGTGCCTGACTATAGAGTCACCTATGACTAGAGTGTTGGGTACGTTGTTATGCCTTATGGGCTGTGGTTGAGTGGCACACAGAGTTTGTGGGCTATGTGTCATTTGGGTTGTGTTGGGGGGTGGAGTTTGCTTGCGTTTCTACTTTGGAGGTCCTTGATGCTTGGACAGGTTTTTATTGAGAGCCTCCGTGAATGTAGGTGTGTGTTTTGTGCTTCTATGTGTGTGTTTCTGTGATGTAGGTTTTGAGGGACTATGTGATGAGTGTGGTGTGGTGCAAGTGCTTACCTTCTCCTCTTGACTGTCTAGTCCAGTCTTGGGTGAAGAGAGCTTTGCTTCCAGTTTGGCTATAACAATCCAGATGCTTCCAGTTACTGTATATAACAATCCAACAAAATATTTCTGAAGCAGTAAGATCTCAAATTCTCAAATACCACATTACACCCAGCTCCGAAGAGCATCTCAGGCAAATTTTCAAAAGAAAAAAAGACATGGCAGCATTTAATGGTCTGACAATTATTTGCCATCAGCATATGAGCCCTACTACATCAGGAAAGGCATGACATATTAGTATATAAAACATCAAACACTTGTGTCAGAACGAACAAAGCTGGAGACAGACAAAATAGCGTAGCCTTCAGACTAACAAATGTCCACCGAATAAACGATCCAAATAAATCATAGTAGAATCTTTAATTCACCATATCAAACATTGGTAAGTGCTTTCACCCAAAAAGGGCTTCCTCAGACCATATAAACTTCATAGTACAATAAAACATTTTCAATGAGAAAGGGCACCAAACCATCATAATCAATCAATTAACACCCATTGGAGATAATTGCACTGCTAAAAAATCTGATACATATAAAATCATACATTCATAATGCATATATAATACAGATCAAACTCATACCTTTTTATTTAAAGTGATAGAGAAAATCCCAGCTAATTCTAGAGGTGGAGACATTAGAAACAGGACAGAGACGCAGCAGACCAAATGGATTATCAGGCTAAGGGCTGATAGACACCCTGGTCTGAACAACAAAGTGTCATTGAGGCCCTTCTTAAAGAACAGAAGGCTCAAGTGATTCACTGCATGGACCCTATAGATATATAAACTGACACATTTGCTTGATTATGTATTAAAGATCTCTTTATGAACTTCCAGCCACCTGCATTTACTGATGTTGTTCTTATATGCATATTGTTTTTATATGTTCTTATAGTTTTAATGAGATATTTATATGTACACCCGTGCATACATTTTAAATGTAGTTATATTTATACTTATTTTATAGCTGTATTGTCTACAACATATATATATATATATTATGAGTGTATGATTTTATATGTATCAGATTTTTTAGCAGAGCAATTATTTCCAATGGGTGTTGATTGATTATGATGTTTTGGCGCCATTTCTCATATAAAATGTTTTATTGTACTATGACGTTTATATGGTCTGAGGAAGCCCTTTTTGGGTGAAAGCACTTACCTATGTTTGATATGGTGAATTAAAGATTCTACTACAATTTATTTGGATCATTTATTTGGTGGACATTTGTTAGTCTGAAGGCTACGCTATTTTATCTGTCTCCAGCTTTGTTCATTCCGACACCAGTGGTTGATGTTTTATTACCTTATTGCTCTATTTGTAGTGTACGGTACATTTACTCCCTGGGTGTGGATTACATTTTTTGCTTTTATGACATATTAGGATGTTTATTATCATAGGTGGGTATGAAGAACGGGTTAATAAATAACATAATTCAATACTAGATGTCACAAGAACTCATTAGGGTAGGTTAGGCAAGTATTTAGTAGTCCTGAATCTGTTATATCTGGCCATTCTATTTACATCAATACATTACCACTTATATATTTGTTGCAAATATATAATATATGTGGACTTTATCAGAAAGACAATTTTTTCCAAGATTTGAGGACAATAAAGAGATAACTGATGTTTTAATTTAAACTTCAATGGGTACATATATTATATGGTTACCTTTCTATATAAACAATGCTGGAGGATTACTGAAAATGCAAAGAGGATTCCATGTCACACAATTACTGGTTACTGTTAACGTGACTGGCCTCTTTAGCAGCATTTCAAATTCTGCTGGTGACGAGGCTCAAGATAATTTTCTGGTTGACTTTCTCATCTGTCACTACATGGCAAACCTTTTATGATGATGACTTTGATCTTCAGTTACAAGACACTGCTATTGATGCCCCTCATGTCCGTTATTATGCCAGCCTTCTCATGATTCAGAGTGAGAAAAAAAATAGTTTTTATTGTCACTTTTTCTTTGAAAATAATGTTATTTGTTATTATGTACTAAAGTTACACTGATAATTTATCACTTAGGGGCCACCAATAATTTTATTGACTTCTTACTTGGCTTACAATTGAATCAATTTGACCTAAAATTTGAATATGGGCTTTACCACATTCAATTGCTATTCTTGACTTTACCTTTTAGGGTAGAGATCAGTGTCGTGTACATACAAAGCTTTTGTCTGGTGGCAGCTGTAATTCTGGTTCACATAGTGTATGGCCATCCATACAAAGAATTTCACTGAGCTTCAAGAGCTGATAGTTAATGGAATGATTTGTGAACTGAAACTTATAATGTGACCAATATGTATCTAAGCACAGGTTATAATGCTTAATGCACTTTAAGTGCTAGCCACAAAGTTTGTGAAATCATTTTATGCTCAACTCTTGAGAGACTTGTTTGGCTACAAGCATCTGCATTATAAGCTGGAGCTAAGTGAAACTTGCATTTTAATATTCTGTTAAGTACAAACTTGCAGATTTAAAAGTACTGTAGTTTCATGTTTTCTGTTGTGTGTGTTTTACAGTGTGATCTGTGTCTCTCTGCAGTTAGAGTTCCCCACCCACCGTCCCTGTTCGTGTGTTGGTGTTAGTGGCTCTGGAATTGCCCGCCCCTCCTGTAAGTCTGTATTAGAACATTCCTCCTGGGTCCATCTCATTTGCTCACTTAACCGAGTACGGTGAGATCATATTCTGAGTCTAGTGTTCACTCTACTTAATACAGAGAGTAGATTTGAGAAGGAAAAAAAAAATAAATAAAATTTGCTTTTACTGTATTTGTCTTTACTGTATTTGTCTTTCCTCCTACTTTCTTTTGCTTTTCTTAAAAGTACTCACTTTTATTTATTCTGCTGCATTTATTACTGCTTGGTAGTAGCCTGATTAAACTGTAACTGTTATTCTAAGTCTTTTGGTTTAAGCACTTGGGCTTCATACAGGCTGTTTTACATTAAGAAGGTTTGTGGTCTGCACTGTTGTGGCAGGACAGATAGCTTACATCCTTCTAAGCTGGGAATTGCTGATTGAAGGCCCAGTGTCTGCTATTCTAAAAGTGTATTAGTTCTGGCTTAAGCACTTGGGCTTCAGGCCAGTTATTCTACATTAAGAAGTTTTGTGGTCTGTACTCTTGTGGGAGGAGAGGCTGGATTCTCCCCTTCTGAGCTGGGAATATCTGGTCACAGGCTTATTGTGCCTGCTTATTCGAATTGTTTCTTTCTGAAATTGGTGCGGCTTTTTGCTGCAGCATAGACCAGATTCAGGCCTACTGAATCTAGCTTTGTTTGTATAACTTGAACACTGATCCAGGCCATCTTTTTTGGAGAAGGTTCCCCTGCACCCTAGTAAGCAGGGGTTTGCAGTTAAAACTTATCTGATTGAAGACTGCTGGAACAGGGCTCAGTTTTGAGCCTTTTTCTGGATAATTGGGTAACTTGTTTAAATCAGTTTGTTCATTTTCTATTGTACTTTATTCATCTGCTTTTACTGTATTTGTGTTTCTTCCTACTTTATTACTAGGGGCATTGTCTACAACTCTGATCTGCAATATATAACAATAAGTATCCTTTTCTGTGCATTTAAAGTGTTTTTTGAGTGTATCTGCTTTATTTTCTAAAAAAATAATAAAAAAAAAATATATATATATATATATATATATATATATATATATATATATATATATATATATATATATATATATATATATATATATATATATACACTTGTTTCCCGCCTTTCTAAGCTAGGATAGTCCAGTTTTCAGGTTAGTGCTGAATTCAGGGCTGTGTTACAAATCTGTGTTTGCCCATACCTTACTTGGATAGAAGGAAGTTCTCTGTTCACCTGTGAGAGAAGGGAGCTTTGAGCAGCCTGTCTGTCCCTGGAGGAGTGGTTTCAGCCCAGAAATTAGTAGTTTATTGGCCATTTTGGGCTAATTTCTATCTCTTTCATTTCCCTGCTATAAATACCGTATTTGCCCGGTTTTGCATGCAGGGCAGCACGGGTTAGCTAGGGTAAAATTATTCCCAGCTCCACAAAGTCTCCTCTTCAATTTTTCCCTTGGAACTAGACAAACTTTCAACTTAAGCACTCAAGCCACTTTTTTTCTCAGCCTGGCACTTCCTCAAAACTTATAGCAAGCACTTATAAACCCTAACACTAGACCCTACTGTATGGTACAGAAGAACAAGGCTCTCTATTCAACCTTACCAGCCATCCAGTAAAACAGTTCACTGTACCTATCCAGGCATGTCCAAAGGGCAGTGTCAGGTGTACTCTCCAGTCCAACTGGTGAATCTGGGCATTTTGAGGCAATGTTACAACTGCCTCATGTACACAGACAACCCCCTCCTCCTACCACCAAGCACTAGTAAATGCGAGAGTTGCAATTATACTGCCAAACTGGGATCTAATCTCTCTCAACCCAAGACTGGATCAGACAGTCAAGAGGAGAAGGGAAATACTTACATCACACCACCAGTCTCACATAAACCCATTAAAGCAGTACTGGAAAAAAACACACATAAATACATGAAAACATACTCGGAGGCACTAAATAAAAATCTGCAAAACCAACAGAGACCTCCAAAACAAACATCGAAGCAACCTCCACCTCCTAACACAAACCATGAAACACATACTTCACAAAACCAGTGTGCCATGCAATCACAGCCCTTAAGGCAAAATAACATACCCAACATACTAGTAATAGGTGACTGTATAGTCAGGCACACTGACATCCTACTCACTAAGCTGAATAAGGAGAAGATTACTGTTAGCTGCCTGTCGGGCGCCAGGATCCACCACATAACACAAGCACTCAGGTCACTACAGAACAAGTATAAATATGACTCTGTCATTGTCCACATTGGTGTGAATGACCTGAGCTGTACCTCTCTGGACTACATGAAATGAGACATGGAAGAGCGCTCTGATCACGTAGCCCAGGCCGGTATGACCCTGACCCTGAGTAGCATCCTGCCCTCACCAAGAATTATACCACGGTATAAAGAAAAAAATTCTCAATTTCAACAATTGGCTAAGTTTCTGGTGTCATTCAAAGGGGATCCTGTGTCTTTGGATATCCACATTCCGCCCCCACTCCCGGACAAAAAAGCCACCATGAAAAACATTTCAAAAGCAAACTTCACATTACTTAAGACCGAGGTGGAAAGTTTTAAAGCCCCCATGCTGAAGGATAACACTGTCCAAGCTGCAAAATCCTTCACTAATGCATTCTACAGGCACCTACAAGAATGCATGGATCATGCCATCCCAAGCAAAACCAAGACTCACTCCTCCAAGAAAAGGAAACCAGTCTGGTGGACTCCTGCCATAAACAAGCTACACAGTAAAAGGAGGACACTAGTACAGAAAAGAGTAAAATCCCAAGAAGGGAAGACATTCCTGATCAGTATCAGCAAGAAACTTTGATCCCTCATAAAATCATCCAAGGCAAGCTTTGAAAGAAAAATTGCCAAGGACTCCAAAGATAACCACAAGGCATTCTTTAGCTATGTTAAGAATCTAAGTGGCAATGCTCAGATCTGCTCAGAGTTAGAATGGCATAAAATACACTGAACCGACCGATATCATCAATATCCTGACAGACAAGTTCAGCACAAACCTCACCCCCAAGAGGGCCCATAACCATACCAGAAGAATGTAGAGTCCCTGAAATCACAGACACTCAGGTTAAAACAGCCCTCTCCAAATCCAAAAACACAGCATCAATTGGACTGGACGGTGTCCCAGGCTGAATCCTACACGAGCTCAAAGACGAACTAACCCCTCACCTATACACACTGTTCAAACTCAGCCTCTCCACAGGCTATGTACCCATAGAATGGCACACAGCAGTGGTTATTCCGCTTCACAAAGGTGGAGCCACAACAGACTCCGGGAACTATCGTCCTATAAGCCTGACTAGCTTGGTATGCAAGGCTATGGAGCGCATCATCATAGAACTCATTAACAGAGACATTGGGAACCTCCAAACACTGGACCCTACCCAGTTCAGCTTTGTTAAGGGCAGAGCATGCTAAACCTGGTGGACTTCCTTGAGACAGTTACCAAGGCTATAGATGAGGGAAAAGTGGTACACACAGCCTACCTAGACCTCGCAAAGGCCTTCAACACCATTCCCCATTCTGGTATTATAGACAAGCTCACCAGCCTGAACATAAATCCCTACGTCACAAGATGGGTTGCCAAATGGCTCATGGACAGAATCCACATAGTGAGAGCTGCAGGAGCTAGGTCCGACTCTAAATCAGTTACAAGTGGAGTTCCCCAGGGCTCAGTCCTAGGACCACTCCTGTTCGGCATATACTTCTCAGAGGTACAGGCAAGCACAGGAGGACTATGGATGACCAAGTTTGCAGACGACTGCAAACTAGGGACTATAATTGACTCTCCAGCTGACACAGACATCCTCCAAAAGGGTCTCACGGAGACAGATACCTGGTGTCAAAATCATGGCCTCAAGCTAAACGCCAAAAAGTGCATAGTCATCCCCTTTGGAAAAAACAAAATACCCACAAACTACTACATAGGTGGTAGTCCCCTAAATACGGAAGACATGATAAGGGATCTGTGGACCAAAGTAGACAGGAATCTCACCTTTGATCATCACATTGCCAAAGTGGTTAGAAAATCCTTCTACATGGCCCACCTAATCACAAAAGGGTTCGCATCCTGATCAAAAGAGGTCATTGTGACCGTCTACTCATCACTCATCAGACCCATCATAGAGTACAACGCCCCATTTGGGATGTACCTTACAAGACACCTGCAACAGCTGGAAAGACCTCAGAAGTACCTCACCAAGAGGATCACTGGCCTCAAACAGATGCCCTATGCAGCTCGACTGAAGAAATTACAGCTGTACTCAGTTGCATACCGCCTATTCAGAGGTGATCTCTGCCTGACATACAAGGCCTTGTCCAACACAGAATTAATGGACATGCTCCACCTAAAGAAAACCTTATCCCCATGAGCCACATGCTCTAGGGATCTCGACCTCACCACAACAATAAAAAGGACATGCTGGAGGGATAGATTCCTGTCCCAGAGACTTCCCATGCTTTGGAACAAGATCCCAATCTACATTAGGCAGAGCACCTCACTAACACTCTTCAAAAGAAATCTTGACGAGTGGATGGGAAACAGAAAGTTTATTTCGGGGATCAATTCAGTGGCCCTGCTGGACAGAGGCACAGGGAACTAATCTAAGGGGGTGGCGAAAGCCAACACATTCTGGTTAGGCTTATAAATACCTTCGAGCAGATAGCCTAGTACCTACCTATGAACCTATGAACTTATGTATGCTGGATGCTTTTTGGAAATCCCGTATGTGAATTTTATTAAATGTGAACAGTTTGAGTTTACAAATTATTCAAGAAGATATAATGCAGATACTAAAAAAGTATTTTGTTAAGAGATATAATATTTTCAGAGAAATTATTTCACCCTACTTATATTTAACTGAACATTTTAAAGATAATCATATAATGTACTTGCTAGATATGTGTCTTTCTCTAAAAAAAGAAAAAAAATATTGTAGATATGCTATTTAAATCTTTTTTTTTTTTTTTTTTTTGCAAAGGCCAGAAATAACTATGAAATCTTATTTTGCTGGCATAGGCACAGTGCGCCTTTTTAATTAAATAGACTTGATTATATTGATGGCATTTGTTTTTGCAAATTAGGGGCTATAATTGACTCTCCAGCTGACACAGACATCCTCCAAAAGGGTCTCACTGAGACAGATACCTGGTGTCAAAATCATGGCCTCAAGCTAAATGCCAAAAAGTGCATAGTCATCCCCTTTGGAAAAAACAAAATACCCACAAAGTACTACATAAGTGGTAGTCCCCGAAATACGGAAGACGTGATAAGGGATCTGGAGACCCAAGTAGACAGTAATCTCACCTTTGATCATCACATTGCCAAAGTGGTTAGAAAATCCTTCTACATGGCCCACCTAATCACAAAAGGGTTTGCATCCAGATCAAAAGAGGTCATTGTGCCCCTCTACTCATCACTCATCAGACCCATCATAGAGTACAACGCCCCATTTGGGATGTACCTTACAAGACACCTGCAACAGCTGGAAAAACCTCAGAAGTACCTCACCAAGAGGATCACTGGCCTCAAACAGATGCCCTATGCAGCTCGACTGAAGAAATTACAGCTGTACTCAGTTGCATACCACCTACTCAGAGGTGATCTCTGCCTGACATACAAGGCCATGTCCAACCCAGAATTAATGGACATGCTCCACCTAAAGAAAACCTTATCCCCATGAGCCACACGCTCTAGGGATCTCAACCTCACCACAACAATAAATAGGACGTGCTGGAGGGATAGATTCCTGTCCCAGAGACTTCCCATGCTTTGGAACAAGATCCCAATCTACATTAGGCAGAGCACCTCGCTAACACTCTTCAAAAGAAATCTTGACGAGTGGATGGGAAACAGAAAGTTTATCTCGGGGATCAATTCAGTGGCCCTGCTGGACAGAGGCACAGGGAACTAATCTGAGGGGGTGGCGAAAGCCAACACATTTTGGCTAGGCTTATAAATACCTTCAGGCAGATAGCCTAGTACCTACCTATGAACCTATGAACCTATGTATGCTGGATGCTTTTTGGAAATCCCGTATGTGAATTTTATTAAATGTGAACAGTTTGAGTTTACAAATTATTCAAGAAGATATAATGCAGATACTAAAAAAGTATTTTTTAAGAGATATAATATTTTCAGAGAAATTATTTCAAGCTACTTATATTTAACTGAACATTTTAAAGATAATCATATAATGTACTTGCTAGATATGTGTCTTTCTCTAAAAAAAGAAAAAAAATATTGTAGATATGCTATTCAAATGTTTTTTTATTTGTTTTTGCAAAGGCCAGAAATAACTATGAAATCTTCTTTTGCTGGCATAGGGACAGTGTGCCTTTTTAATTAAGTAGACTTGATTATATTGATGTCATTTGTTTTTGCATAACAAGGTCCTATACCATGCCACATCTAATGTAATATACACTCTGATGTGGCCTTGCAGCCTTACTTATATTGAAAAAAACTATAAGAAAAAAACAAAATTAAATAACACAACAGACATATTAAAACCATAAACCATTGAGACTGATGTAATTTACTTAAGGCAGCAATTTTAGAAAATGTTTCTGAGAGTAAAATGGGTGACAAGCACATTGATCTAGTTCTTTTAGAAAAATTTGTATCCTTAAATTTAATATCACAAGCCCATATGGCTTAAACAATTAGTCTGAATGAATATTTTTAGTTGTTTAATTATTTGTTTATATCCATTGCTTTTTTAATTATTATTTTACTATTTATATGAGATATCTTATAATTTGTCTTGAGACCTTAGAGGGCCAGAGTTCCCAGGAGCCAAAACAGTAGTACATGTGTGCCTTTTTGTCATTCTTCTCTTATACCGTTTTATTTCACCTTTATTTTGTAGTTCTATATAAGACTTTACATTGCTAACTTTTTGGAGAAAGGATGGGAAAATTACATTTCCAGTTAATACTGCTTCAAAATCCATTTGCAGTGTTGTCCAACATTTATGATCTTAACAGAAAATTTTGTTCCGGAAGTATATGCCCATAATGAAATAAGTATTTTCAAGCTAGTGCTTCTGCTGTGCTTGAACCAAAAGTGTCTCAAAGTTACACGGTGTATGCTACATGGAAGGTATTTAAGGAAAATGTAGATGGGAATAGAAGAACTCTTTTCTGCCTATTGCTTAGAAATGTTATACCATGTGCTTCATAAGCTTTACCCGTAAGGAAGTAGGCCCTACTTGATAATGTGATAGATATACTGCACATGCCTTAAGGGATGAGATACAGGATACCTAGAGGAGAACGAAGGATTATTGTCTTTGTGGACATGGAACAAGGGATAGAAATGGTATAAACTTCAGAAGGAAAGAAATAAGGACAGAAGTAAGAATACTAATATTATTATTGTTAAATCTATACTAAAATAAAATTTCTTTATATAAGCAACAGACTAGAAATGACAGTTGAAATAATTGGCATGCGTTAGAAAATCTGTTGTTTTAACACAAGCTAGAACTATATTCTTAGTTATCTTACCAGTTTGAAGTAAGCTCAAACACTGTTATAAAGTCTTTTCAGAAATGTCTCACGTCGTTCCTTGAAAGCAATGTCATGCAGCAATGTCTAGTACTAGAGGTCTGTGGAGTATAAGGCATTACATTAGTGTGATTGTAGCCATTAGATATCTGCATTAGAGCATGGTATGTTCTGAATATTAGTATTTTTGTTTCTTGATACAGTATCTCAGATTAAGGTATTGTAATGCCTTCACCTCCTACTACTATAGCTGTTCGCTTCCCTGACATTGAGTGTCCCAACTTACTTACATATCCCCTTTTCAGTCTGAACAGTTTTCTCTTCCACCTTGTGAGCGTTTCTTGTTGCTACAATTAAAACTAAAGAAGGGATCACCAGAAAAATGGCTGCAACTGAATATAAGAATGTAAATTACGTACATATCTCCCTTTGAGTCTAAACAGTTTTCCTTCTACCTTGGGAGTGTGGCTTGTTGCTACAATTACAACTAAAGAACGGATCACCAGAAAAACAGCTACAAATGAATATAAGAAAGTAAATGCAGATGTTCTGCTTTTGATGGTTCATTACAAAAACTTAAAAATGAAGTATCCTGTTTAGCCAGCAAGCATTTACTGCTAAATTAGTATGGTAACTGCAGAGCACACCACTAGGGGTGACAGCTGTGTACTTCTCCCTATCCCATTTGAATTACCTACCATAAAAATTAACAATATCATCCCCTCACTATCTATAAAGCACACACACTCTGAAATAATTTAATTGTTTTGTATTTTACAAGTTTTGGGGCTAAATGGTGTGAAGAACTTGCCCTTAAAGCCATTGCCACTGATTGATTGTTTCTTCCATATTTCTCACGCTGAGACCAGCGTCTATTATTTCATTTTTATTGACTTATTCATTCCTGTTCAGTGTCTGTAATGGTCTAACCACAGCTTTCGAAAACCCTGGATACCATTTTTGAATCCTCACTACAGCTGTTCAAGTCCCTGCATTGACTGTTCCAACTGTAAGTGTTTTTATATACATGTTGATATTTTACACATTATAAACAACCTTTACTGTTCTTTTTCATAATAAAATGTGAATCTGGTAAAAATGAAACTGCAGAGTAAATAGAATGGTTCATTGAAGTTTTTCTCATGTTTTGGTCAAAATACCAGGGGCAGCCTGTGCTATTGGACTGCCGGACTGCAGCCCCCTCAACTTTAAAATAAAGAAATAAAATGAAATAAATAGAAAAAAAAAATTTTAAAAATCGCGGACTTCGAGCATGCGCACTAGTCCGGACTTCTGCTGAGACAGTCTGGAGCATGCGCAGATTGTCTCAGCAGCAGTCCTAACTGGGAAACCTGAAGAATAGAGCTCCCAGAAGTCTATGCAGTTTAAAACTGCATAGACTGTCCTGGGGAAATGCGCCAGGTGGGACTGCAATGTCAGCAGTCTAGGATCTCACGACGGGCAGGATTGGAGTTTGCTACAGTCTCATTGGGGGAAGATCTCATGATGGGCAGGGTCAGATTTGCGCGGGTTTTGGATTTATGGACAGGAATCAGATTTGTGGAGGTTTACTTTGGATTTATGGACAGGGATCGGGATTTGTGGTGGTGTACTACAGGTAAGGTGTGTGGATTTGCAGTGGTGTACTACAGGTAAGGTGTGTGGATTTGCGGTGGTGTACTACAGGTAAGGTGTGTGGATTTGCGGTGGTGTACTACAGGTAAGGTAGGGGTGTGTGTGTGTGTAAATGCCCCAGGTGCAATATACTGGTGGTTAGACTCATGATGGTGTGGTAGGGAATACCTCAGGCTTGAACCCTGTACCTTGTATGCAGGTGTTAAAGACCTGAATTCCCTACCCACCACCATTTGTAAAAAAATTGCAGATTTTTGCCTCATATTTGATCTGATCTATTCCTCATAATATCTGTGATTTGTAAATATTGCAATGCTTGATATTTGATGGTGCAGTGGTAGCATTGTTGCCTCACAGCTGCAGGTTCTCGGGTTTGATTCTTGGCTGGGTTGCCTTCTTTGTGGGGGTCTGTATCTTCTCCCTGTGTTTGTGTGGGTTTGCTTTTGTGTCCTCCCATGTTACAAAGACATGTCTGCATTATTTCTTCCTGGGCCTCTGCTGAAAATTGTTTTTTTTTGTTCCAAATCAGACTGTCCTGATTAACAAATGTTAAATAAAATTGACAGGCATTTGAATTTCAGACTTCAGGTTTCTGAATGTTTAATTCCTTACATATTTGATGGTACAGTGGCAGCATTGTTGCCTCACAGCTATAGGTTTTTCTGGTTTGATTCTTGGCTGGGGTGCCTTCTGTGTGGAGTCTGCATCTTATACCTCTGTTTGTGTGGATTTGCTCTGGTGTCCTGCCATTTTACAAAGACATGTGTCTACAGTATTTTTCCCTGGGCCTCTGCTGAAAATTGTTTTTGTTCTGTCAGAAGTAAAATTGACAGGCATTTGAATTTCAGACTTCATATTCTTCGAAAATACATAGTAAAACAACTTTTTATTCCAGCAATAAATATATAGTAACACAACCTTTTATTATAGCAATTTTTTTAAGTTTATAAGATGACTATTTGAAATGTGTCCTTATTTTTGGGACTGTAATACCCTGTTATTGGCTTCGTCCAGGTTTTTTGTGCTAAGGTTGACAGCTATGGCAAGAACTGAATTCACTGAATATGTTTGAGGGCTGTATTCCCTCATTACTGGGTTTGTTCAGGTGTTTTGTGCTAAGAGGTTGACAGCTATGGTGAGAACTGAATTCACTAAATGATAGCCATTTAAGGTTTAGTCTTCCTCTCTTTCACAAAGCAGCTGATTTGGCATAGTGGTATGTTGCTCTTGACTGTTTTGCACAGGGACCTTGGCAGTAAAATGTATGGTGGTAACGCAGTATTTCTCTTTCACAAAGCAGCTGATTTGGCGTAGTGGCATGTTGCTCTGACTATTTTGCACAGGGACCTTGGCAGTAAAATATATGGTGGTAACACAGCATTTTAGTCTAGCAACTTTCCAAGATTATACAAGCAATGTTTAATGTGTCCCTGGTTTTTGGGCTTTTGACCCCCCCCCAATACATTTTGACTTTTTCCAGTTTTCTTGTGCTGCGAAGTTGAGATGCAGTTGAGTATTGACTAGATTTTACAAGGAGCTGAGAGCTGCAGGGGAACAGAAGTTTAGTGTTGCTTAAGTGAAGCTGGTTTGCCTTGTTAATAGCACAACAGGTTGTGTACTTGCTTTTGATGCAGAAGGCTGTGGGTTCTACTCCCACAAGGGGTGGATGCTGCTGTACTGAGAATGTTCTCCTTGGTGAAGATACTAACTATGAGTCTGTTATCAGTTTGCCATCCATTTCCTCTTGCAATATTACTAGCTTATCATTTTTTAATGTAATATAGGCAATTTATTCCTGAGGGGCAACAGACACTTTATTTTTCGATGAAACCATGAAATATAAAGGTGTTTGCTAGCAGCAACCTCTTCATTAGTTACAGATTTCTTTAATGTGGAATTATTTAGATGACTTTTACTTCTTCACAGATTGTGCATATTTACTGATAATGGACTGTAGAATTGTGCATATTTGCTGATAATGGACTGTAGAATTGTGCATATTTACTGATAATGGTGGACTGTAGAATTGTGCATATTTACTGATAATGGTGGACTGTAGAATTGTGCATATATTTACTAATAATGGTGGACTGTGGAAGTCTGAGTAGACTTTTATGATAAATGTTCTGAACTGGGCAGTTTTGCCATTATGGGTGCATGCGTTTTGTTTCATTGCTTACTGGAAAAATGTTCAAAACAAATTTAAAACACCCTCTAACAACTGTACTGTATTGTACAAGGAATATAATTTAGGACAATGAGGAAGGTGTATCAAAGAGCACATGTATGTTTCATATGCAAGGGGCCTATGATTTGAAAACAGCCCAAAATTAATCTTTATCTGCTACTGGCAAAATGTATTTTCTTTGAATGTGGGTTTCAATGCTGTTTCAATGAATGTGAGTTTCAAGGGCAGAGAAGTTTTAATGCTAAGTTTTCATTGTGAGACTGCATTGCTTTGTTTAGCAGATGACTTAGTGTTTGTGCTGTAAAATACAAAATAAAACTTTCAAATGAAGTCCAACTCATCATAGAAGTAAAGCAGTATGCACATTAGTGTTTATGGTAAATGGAGTGAAATAGCCAAGTAATGGTTCATTGGAATGGCTGCAGAGGCTCCCTTCATCCATGATTTTGTCAGGGGGGAAGGGCAGCAAACTCAGACAGGCCCAGCTGATCTATACCTCCCAACTGTCCAGATTTTCAAAGAATGAATAGATTTTTGCTTCTTACTTTTGGTTTGTTCTTCATAAAATTTGTAGTTTTCTGGCAAATCATTTAGGAATTAAGTCACTAAATAATGATACACTGAGTTTCAGACTTCATAACCTTCAGAAAAATGCATGCTAAAGTAAGAACTGTTATTCTATCAACTGTCTCAATTTATACAAGAGCAATTTTTAGTACTGTTTATATGTTCCCCCAATATATTTGGCCTTGTTCAGATTTACTGCATTAACAGGTTGAGAGGTACATGCAAATAAATTGCTTTATAGAATTAGGCATAGCCAACCTCTCAACTGGCCCCGATTTTGGCTCAAAATGTTGCTCTTCCCCCTAATAATCCCTCCACAAAATAGCAATTTTGGAAGAAAACATGGAGGGTTTACAATTAAGAAATAACTGTAATAATCAAAGTTATAGATTACTTGAAATGCATGTAGATTATTTTATTTTGTCAGCTGCTCAAGTTAGCAGTACTAATATTAAAGTGTCCCTTCTTTGACAGGTTCCCAGCTGTAATGTGTGGCTATTTTATATTTTTGCATCACATTTTTGGTCCATTTTTCATAAAATTGTGTTTTTTGGCAAATTAGTGACAAATCATTAAAGACTGAAGTTAGAAAATAATGACAGACATTTGAGTTTCAGATTTTATACCCTTCAGAAAATTCATACTAATGCAAGACCTATTCTATTATCTTTCTAAGTTTATAAGAGCAATATTTAAAATTTGTCCTTATTTTTGGGCCTTTGTCCAACTTCTGTGTATGGCTTTGTCCAGATTTCTTGTTCTGAGGTTGAGAGGTATGACAAATGTGTCAGGGCCATCACAGTCAGCCAGAGACATTTCAAATTGTGACATACTTGTTGCACCCCACTCCCCCATGTAGTGACTCTGGATGTGTCCAAGCAAGGCAAGGAGTAGTTATGCAGTGTAAATGTGCAGTGTGTCCCCCCATCCAAGGTAGACACAAGTACTATAGTGGCTTTTCATCTATCCTTGATTTTGCAGAACGCTCTGGTTTCTGTCATATTTTTGTACTGTTGATTTATGCTTATTACTCAGATTTATGCTTATTACTCAGAAAGTGCCTGTTGCTCTCTGTTTAAGTAACAATGCTTTAATGACCATAAGGTAAGCTTGTCTGAGATCGTAAGATGCAAGTAAGCTTTAATAAGCATACTGTTAAAGAATTGCCAACATTGAAAACCTTTCTGTTGTTGCCATGCAGAGAATACTTGACTAGATAATGTATAAGCCTTGCGTATTAAAGGACAGGATTCCATTATTTTAAAAAGCTCATTACACTTGTTGGAGACTTCCAGTCATCTCTACAGACTTTACCCGTAAACTAAACAGAATGCCAATCATGTGTGGTCCATAACCTGTATAGTAATCCAAGCAATGTATCTTGAGCTTGTTTCTTGTTTGCTTTTCATTTTTTACTTTGATCATGTTTTCCCCATGAAACAAGTAGATAGTTGTCAGGCAGCAGGTCTTTTTGGATAAGAAACATTTTTACAAGTGGGGGCATCACAGAGATTTCTACTTTCAGCATGTTACTTGGTACTTTAATAAAGCTGAATATAAATTATAATTAGAACTGCAGTGCAAAGAGAAGTGGTTTGAGTTGAGTGCTTCTTGTTTTTCTTATACTTGATTTTGACTGGCATTCCAGTAATGTATTTAAAAGTAATTTATTTTTTCATGCCTCACAACCTTTTGTTTTCATCTAGATATTAAGTAAGCTGTCATGCAGCCAATGCATTGAAATATTTTTATTCTTCTACACTTATTTTTGTCTTGATTGGACTCTCATAATGATGATTTGGCACCCAGGGCAGTGTATTTAATTAAAGTTAGTTTTTGTGGTTTTGAGCATAGCTACTCCCATTTCTAGTTGGCCACACCCATTCCCCTTGATCCCACCCATTCAGCTGTCTCCTGCAGCCCCCCTTTGATTTGAAGTCACCAGCCACCACTGCAAAATACTGCTTACTTTTGTCATGGTATTGCATAGCTGTTATTACTGCCCTGCTGCTTTCATTTTGTTACTGATTATGCATACGCATGAGGTATGTTTCTGGAAAATAGAGTCAGTAAAGTGTATTTACCTGCATAAATACTAATGCTAGTTTATGTAACTAAATGTAAGCAGATTCTGGTCATCTAATTATTTCCAATGCATTGTGCCTAGTGGCTGCAACCCATATATACATAGATTAAGATCCCTGTTAGACTCAAAAATACCTGTTGAATCTTTGTCAGAATTCAATTGTATATTACTGTTAATTCCCTTATGAATTATCTCTAGTAGTTTTAGTAGGACTGCTTTATTATAAGTTTCTTCTATCCCTACAAGTGCTTGACTTTCACTAATTGTTTCTCTCACTATTTTAGTGCCTACATATCCCCCTTTGAGTATGAACAGTTTTCCCTCCCACCTTGTTAGTGTGGCTTGTTGTTACAATTAAAACTAAACAGCAAAGCACCAGAAAAATGGCTGCAGCTGAATATAAGAAAATAAATGTAGGTGCTGTGCTATTGATTGTACACCAATAAAACTTAAATTAAGTTTCTTGTTTAGCCAGCAAGCAGACCACTAGGGGCAACAGCTGTGTACTTCTCCCACCTCATTTGAATTACCCACCATAAAAATTAACAATACCATCCCCTCATTATCTCTAAGGCACAAACATTCTAAAATAATTTAATTGTTTTGTATTTTATAAGTTTTGGGGCTAAACAGTGTGAAGAACTTACCCTTAAAACAGTGTGAAGAACTTACCCTTAAAGCCATTCACACTGATTGACTTTTTTCCACATTTCTTATGCAGAGACCAGGGTCTACCTGCTCCATTTGCCCTCCCTGCAACTCACTCCACTCTCCTACCCTAACCCCAATTCACACCCACCCCCACTACTTTTACTTTTATACCTGTATACACTCCACCCACAGTCTAAATGATGCATCATACACCTCCACACTAATTTACTTCACTCACCATAGATCAACAAGCTACTAATTGAATAGATCACCTCCAAGTGTACTACAACCCCTGCTAGACATCAGACACTAAAAAAAACTTACTGTTAAAGCATATCTTATATAAGTTTTAGAACATCACTATATAACCTTTATCTTTTTCCAAGATGTTCCTTTTATTCTGTCTAACCTCCTTGCTTATAATCCTTAATCTCACTACAACACTACCCTCTCAAACCCCCCACATGCTGCTACACAACAGTAACCTTCACCACCTAAACCCCTTATAAACAAAGCAACTTCTCAAATATCTCTCCTCAGCTTTTTCACTATACCATCCCATATGTCTCTAGCCCCAGACTAGCTACCACTGTACCCAGTAAACCCCATTTTATACCCTTTCTCCAACAAAACACAACTCACTGTACTCATATCTAATCTCCATTCTGCTTTAAGGTGGAGACCTACATCCAAACCCAGGCCTAACTACTAATCCTAAACCCAAAGTTGACCTTAAAACCTAAATACAATAACACTGAACCTAAGACGTATATGCAACAAAATAACCTCACTGCACCCTTGGATAGATCAGAATATACCTGATACACTAGCCCTAACAGAAATATGGTAACACTCCAACAGAAAGGACACTGAAATAACACCTCCCAACTTTGCCATTACTGGATTAGATAGACCTAAAAAGTAAGGTGGAGGGATAGCCCTTCTATATCCTTCGGTATTCAACATTACACACTACTCAAATAATATGCCCACCTCTTCCAGTGCTGCAATACTAATATGCTTACTGAACTTCAATAAAACTAAAATAATCTGCATCACAGTAGTCTACATTCCACCAGGAAACAATATACCTGTCCTGAAAGATATACTACTATCCTGGATATCCCAAAAAATCAATCAGGAGACAGTCATCCTAGGTGATGCCGACATCAGTTAGCATTCCATTGCAGCTGACTCCCGCTATAATAGTATTAACCTGTACATTTTTTTACAACTAATTAGAAGCCCAACTCAGTATAACAAAGACTTCCTTCACCAAAGTACACTAGACTGGATCCTAGTCTCTCACCAAACTAATTTCTCCTCCTAAGGCATACTCTCTGTTTCACATAGTGATGATCTTCCTGCATTTGTCATTAGAGCCAGCACCCATGAGCTAAAAGCACATACTCTGAAACCAGTCAGCAACCTGTCTGAATTCAGTCAAGAACATTTTAATGATCTGCTCCTACAAATAAACTGGACACCCCTAAAACTGCTACCTCTCAATGATGCTGTCCTTTACTTCAACACCACCTTTTTAAACATACTTGATACCCTATCTCATTTAAGGACAAAAAGAATTAAAAAAAGACAACCCCATGGATTACCAAAGACTGTATTAACCTGATGAAACAAAAAGACCAAGCCTGGAAAACTTGGAAACAAAATAAAACAGAACAAAATCTCATGCATTTCAAAACACTCCACAACAATGTGAATAAGCTAGCAAACAATAAAAATAAATCCTATTACTCACACCTTCAACTACAACACAAATTCAACCCCCAAAAATTCTGGCACTCCATATCAACTCTTCTCAACCCAGGTGCAAACATGGAAAACTCTGCATCACCCAATGCCCCCCCATCCCTTATAGCCAAAGTCTTAAATAAGCACTTTATAAAATCCATAGCAGACCTGCTAACAAATAACTCCAAAACGAGACTCCCCCATTCACTCTCTAACTCAAATACCAGTAACCTCTCATCATCTAACACAGACCATGCCCACAACAACACACATATCTAATGCAAAGACAACCAGACCTCATTCTCATTTCAGCCCATACCCACAGCAATCATTTAAAAAAAAACTACTATTCAAACTAAAACCCTGCTCCACATCAGTAGATAATCTCCCACCACAATACCTTAAACTTGTCACCATCTCAGTCGCCTATCCAATCAGCATCCTAATAAAGAGATTTCTACCTGAATCTCTAGTCCCTACAGTATGGAAATTACCACTATCCACAAAGGCGGTAACTCTAACGAAACATCCAACTTTTGCCCCATATCCATTTTATCTCCTAGATACAAATCCTCTAAAGATGCATTCACCAATAATTAATAGGTTCATACTTTCATAGGTAGGTACTAGGCTATTGGCCATAGGGACTATATAAGACTAGCCAAAAAGGTACTCTAGATTTTCCCACCCAAGAAAATTATTTTTCTGTGCCTCTGTCAAGCGGAGCAACAGTAGTGATCCCCAAGGTGAATTTCCTATTTCCCATCCAACCATCAAGATTTTTTCTTGAAGAGTGCTAATGAGGAGCTTTGTTTGATATAGATAGGTAGTTTGTTCCAGATTATGGGAAGTCTCTGGGACAGGAATCTATCCCACCAGCATGTTCTGTTTATTGTGGTGACAAGTTTTAGGTCCCTAGAACGTGTAGCTCAGACAGATTGGGATTTTCTTAAGTGGAGCATATCCAACAGGTCTGGGTTTGACATAGCTTTGTATGTTAGGCAGAGAATGCTTCTGAGTAGGCGATATGCAACGGAGTAAAGCTGGAGTTTTCTTAGATGGTCTGTGTATCGCATCTGCATGAGGCCAGTAATCCTCTTTGTGAGGTATTTATATGGCCTTTCCAGTTGTTGTAGATGTCTTGTGAGGTACATACCAAAAGTGGCATTGTACTCTATAATGGGCCTAATGAGTGATGAGTTGAGGGGAACAATGACCTCTTTTTTCCTGGATAAGAAACCTTTTGTGATGAGGCATGCCACATAGAAGGATTTCCCGACTACTGTGAAGATGTGATTATCAAAGGAGAGACTACTGTCCACCTGTGTCCCAATGTTTCTTATCACACTTTCAGTGTTAAGTAGACTACTGCCTATGTAGTAGTTTATGGGTATACAGATTTTACCAAAGGGGATGACAATGCACTTTTTGACATTATGCTTGAGGTCATGGCTTTGACACCAGGCATTTGGCTCAGTGAGGGCCTTTTGCAGAATGTCCACATCGTTAGGAGTTTTGATTATGGCTCCTAGTTTGCAGTCATCTGTGAACTTCATTAGCCAAAGACCTTCTCTGTTAGCCTGTATGTCAGAGAAGTAGATACCAAACAGGAGAGGACCCAGGACTGAGCCCTGTGGTACTCCACTTGTCACTGGTCTGAAGTCGGATTTGGAGTCTGCTACTTTCACAGTGTGGGTTCTGTCAGTGAGCCAGTTGGCAACCCATCTTGTGACATAGGGATTTATACCTAGTTTAGTTGAGTTTATTTATAATTCCAGAGTGGGGGATGGTGTTGAAAGCCTTGGCGAGATCTAGATAGGCTGTGTGAACCACCTTACCCTCGTCTGCAGCTTTGGTGACTGCTTCAAAAAAGTCTATCAGGTTTAAGAGACATGATCTGCCTTTTACAAACCCAAACTGGGTGAGGTCTAGAATTTGGAGATTACCAATGTCTTTGTTTATAAGTTCCATGATGATATGCTCCATGGCCTTGCAGACCAGGCTCATCAGGCTAATGGGGTGGTAGTTCCCAGGGTCCGGGGTGGCTCCCCCTTTGTGGAGTGGGATAACCACCACAGTGCACCATTCAGTGGGCACAAAGTCTGAGGTGAGGCTATTATTGAACATGGTACTTAGGTGGGTGCCAGTTCATTCTGTAGTTCATGTAGAATGCAGCCTGGGATGTTGTCAGGTCCCATGGATGCTGTGTTCTTGGCTTTGGAGAGTGTGTTTTTTACCTGTGCAGCCATGATTACAGCAACTTTGCATTCTTCTGGTATAGAGATGGAACCTTTAAGGGGTGAGAGGGGGTGTGAGAGGGGCGTAAAGTTAGCACTGAACCTGTCTGCCAGGATGCTGGCAATATCAGTTTGTTCTGTATACTTAGTGCCATTGTGCTATAACTCAGAGCAGATCTGAATGTTGCTATTGAGATTCTTGGCATAGCTATTAGAATGCTTTGTGGTTGTCTTTAGAATCAGTGGCAATTTTGTTTTCATAACTAGCTTTGGAGGATTTTATGAGGGATCTCAGCTTTTTACTGAGGCTGACCAGGGAGTTCCTCCAATAATGGGATTTTACTCTTTTTTGCAACAGTTTCTTTCTTCTGTTGCAGGGTTTGTTTATGGCAGGGGACCACCAGATTGGCTTCCTTTTTTTTGAGGATAGCATCTTGGTTCTGTTAATGATAGCACGATCCATAAAAAGTGCATTTGGGTAGGATTCAGCAGTCGTACCTCTATTGTCCATCTGCATGGGTGTCATGACATTTGCCACTTCTATCTTAAGAAGCGTGAAGTTGGGTTTGGAGAATATTTTTACGGTGGTTTCCCTAATGGTGGGTGGGGGTGGGGGGCGGGATGTGGATGTCTGGGGTATTAGCTTGTGGTCAGATCTGACCAATGAGGATTTGACCTCTGGTGTGAAACACCGGTCGCCTTTGTTGGTAATGACCAGGTCTAGGATATTGCTGTCCCTGGTGGGGGTGTGGATAAATTGATCCAAGGCATTGGAATTTATGAATTCCAGAAAACAGTGAGCAAAAGAGTTGGTACATGAGTAGTTATTCCTGTAAATGATGAGGTAGTTGAAATCACCCATTATTAGGGTGTTGGGTTGTACCCTAATATTTTCCAGTGCATCAAGAAATGAGGACTGGGAATCCTGGGCCATGCTGGGGGATCTGTAGCAAGCTACAATTTGGATTACGGTCTTGCCCAGAGTTAGCTGCACTTGGATAATCTCAGATGTATTATGCTGAGCAACTAGCCTGGAGGTGTGGATATCCTTAATGAATATGGACATGCCTCTGTCTTTTGTGTTTCAGTCCAGGTTAGGTGGCCGAAAGGTGTGGTATGAATTATAGCCTGGTAATGCAGGGGTGCTCTCTGGAGCCTTGAACCAGGTCTCTTTCACTGCACAGATGTTGATGTTCTCCATTTTAAGGACTGCCTTGAGTGAGTGCATTTTGAGACTTCTAGCATTGGGTAGCATTACCCTCATATTTTCCTTGCTTGTACCTGTTACAGTGCTGAATTTGTCATTTGAACCTTGCCTAAAAAAGGCACTATGGGGTGGCAAGAGCCTTAGCCAGTATCCGGAATCCCAGATACCCTTAGAATGACACCAGAAGCTTAGCCAATTGTTGAAGTCAATCATTTTGTCCTTGTACTGTGGTATCATTCTGGGTGATGGCAGGATGCTACTCAGGGCTAGGGTCATACCTGCCTGGGCTACAAAATTGGAGAGCTCCTCCATGTCTCTTTTTATATAGTCCAGGGAGGTATGTCTCAGGTCATTCCCACCAACATGGACAATGACAGAGTCATATTTGTACTTGTTGTGGAGTGAACTGAGTGTGTGCATTATGTGGTGGAACCTGGCACCCGACAGGCAGCTGACAGAAACTTTCTCATTGTTTAGCTTGGTGAGTGGAACATCAGTGTGCCTGACTATAGAGTCACCTATGACTAGAGTGTTGGGTATATTGTTATGCCTTATGGGCTGTGGCTGAATGGCACACTGAGTTTCTGGGCTATGTGTCATTTGGGTTGTGTTGGGGGGTGGAGGTTGCTTGCATTTCTGCTTTGGAGGTCTCTGTTGCTTGAGCAGATTTTTATTGAGAGCCTCCGTGTATGTAGGTGTGTGTTTTGTGTTTCTATGTGTGTGTTTTGGTGGTGTAGGTTTTGAGGGACTATGTGATGAGTGTGGTGTGGTGCAAGTGTTTACCTTCACCTCTTGACTGTCTAGTCCAGTCTTGGGTGAAGAGAGCTTTGCTTCCAGTTTGGCTATATAAGTGCACCTCTCACAGGTTGTAGTGTTGGGTGGCAGGAGGAGAGGGTTGTCTGTGTACATGAGGCAATTGCTGTATTGCCCCAAGATGCCCAGATTTATCAGGTGGACAGGAGAAAACACCAGGAGCTGACTCTTAGACCTCCTTGGATATGTGCTTATTTATTAAGTATTAAAAATTTTCTTCTAGACAAGTGAGGAAAGTTGAGTGCTGTAGTAATTTGTAGCTTATTTAATGCTTACAATGGGTTCCGAACAAGTGCTGAGCCGAAAGTAACAGATTTCAGTGATAAAACTAAAAAAACTGGCTAGTTCTAAGGGAACATTTGAAGAGCAGACTTTGTGGCGCTGGGAATAGTATAACTCTAGCTAAACAATGATGCATAAAGTGTATTTTTTAATATAACACCAAATGAGCAAACTGATTTAAACAATTAACCAATAAAAAGCTAAAAACTGAGTCCCGTTCCAGCAGTCTTCAACCAGACAAGTTCTAACTGCACACACCTGCCACTAAGGTGCAGGGGAACCTTCTCCCAAAAAAGATGGCCTGGATTAGTGTTCAAGTTATATAAACAAAGCTAGACTCACTAGGTCTGAATCTAGTCTATGCTACAGCAAACAAGGTATACCAAATTCAGAAAGAAACAGTTCAAAAAAGCAGGCACAATAAGCCTTTAACCAGAAACTCTCAGCTCAGAAGGGTAGAATCTACCCTCTCCTCCCACAAGAGTGCAGACCACACCTTCCTAATGTAAAATAACTTTCCCAAAGCACAAGTGCTTAAACCAGAACTAATACACTTTTAGAATAGCATACAGTAATCCTTCAATCAGCAATTCCCAACTTAGAAGGATGTAAGCTACCTGTCCTGCCACAACAGTGCAGACCACAAAACGTCTTAATGTAAAACAACTGGTCTGAAGCCCAAGTGCTTAAACCAAAGGCTTACAATTTCAGTTACAATTTAATCAGGCTACTAACATGCAGTAATAAATGCAGCGAAAAATGCAATTAAGTACTTTTAAGAACAGGCAGCAAAAGCAAAATAAAGTAATAAAGTAGGAAGAAACACAAATATAGTAGAAGCAGATGAATAAAGTGTAATTTTTTATATAACAATAGAAAACAAGAAAACTGATTTAAACAAATTACCCAATTAACCAGTAAAAAAGCTCAAAACGGAGCCCTGTTCCAGCAGTCTTCAATCAGACAAGTTCTCACTGCACACTCCTGCCACTAGTCTATGCTACAGCAAACAAGGCACGCCAATTTCAGAAAGAAACAGTTCGAATAAGCAAGCACAATAAGCCTTTAACTAGAAATCCCAGCTCAGAAGGGCAGAATCTAGCTTCTCCTCCCACAAACTTTCTTAATGTAAAATAACTGGCCTGAAGCCCAAGTGCTTAAACCAGAACTAATACACGTTTAGAATAACAGACACTGAGCCTTCAATCAGCAATTCCTAACTTAGAAGAATGTAAGCTACCTGTCCTGCCACAACAGTGCAGACCACAAACCTTCTTAATGTAAAACAACTGGTCTAAAGCCCAAGTGCTTAAACCAAAAGGCTTAGAATAACAGTTACAATTTAATCAGGGTACTACCAAGCAATAATAAATGCAGTAGAATAAATACAATTGAGTACTTTTAATGAGGCAAAAGCAAAATAAAGTAATAAAGTAGGAAGAAGCACAAATACAATAAAAGCAGATGAATAAAGTGCATTTTTTGTTAGTAAAGTACAAGGAGAGAGGAAGGAGGAACAGAAGATAATTCAAGGTTAAGAACCTAAGTGGGTTGGCCTTCTCAAATGTTTTCTCTGTATTAAGAAGAGTGAACACTAGACTGGAAGGGGTGTCCCAGATCAAATTTAAAGTACGGTTGGGCAACTGCAAAGCCACCGACTATAATAACACCACAAGAATAGGGTGGGAGAGAGGGGGAAAAGAGTTTCAGGACAGATGAGAAACAGAAAACAATGCCAGAAAATAAAATAATTCAGTCAAGCAAAATTAAGACAATGCAGAACTCTGAAAGGTTAAAATGCCAAGAAATATACTTATCAATCAGCAATATATTTCCAGATTGTTTCAGAATCACACTTCAGCCAGAGCACCAGGAGTTTCTAACATGGTATGCAAGAATTTATAAACATAAACTATTTTTAAATCAGCAAGCCTTGAAGCAATCAGATAACACAAAAGCTATTAGGCCAGTTTTATAAACTCCACCACAGGAATAGGGGGGAACCAGTTTGAGGACAGATGAGAAACAGAAAACAATGCCAGAAAATATATAAAATAACTCAGTCAGGCAAAAAAATAATTCAGTCAGGCAACATTAAGACAATGCAGAACTCTGAAAGGTTAAAATGCCAAGAAATATACTTATCAATAAGCGATATAGTTCCAGATTGTTTGAGAATCACACATCAGCCAGAACACCAGGAGTTTCCAACAGTGCATGCAAGAATTTACAAGCAGAAACTATTTTTAAAACAGCAAGTCTTAAAGCAATCAGAAAACACAAAAGCTGTTAGACCAGTTTTATACACTTCACCACAGTAACTGGGGGGACCCAGTTTCAGGAACAATGAGAAACAGAAAACAATGCCAGAAAATATATAAAACAATTCAGTCAGGCAAAATTAAGACAATGCAAAACTATGAAAGGTTAAAATGCCAAGAGATATACTTATCAGTCAGTGATATATTTCCAGATTGTTTGAGAATCAGACTTCAGCCAGAACACCAGGAGTTTCCAACAATGCATGCAAGAATTTACAAACAGAAACTATTTTTAAATCAGCAAGCCTTGAAGGAATCAGATAACACAAAAGCTGTTAGACCAGTTTTATAAGCTCCATCACAGGATTAAGGTGGGGACCAGTTTCACGACAGATGAGAAACAGAAAACAATGCCAGAAAATATATAAAAAATTCAGTCATTCAAAAAAATAATTCAGTCAGACAAAATTAAGATAATGCAGAACTCTGAAAGGTTAAAATGCCAAGAAATATACTTATCAATCAGCGATAAATTTCCAGATTGTTTGAGAATTACACTTCAGCCAGAAGACCAGTAGTTTCCAACAGTGTATGCTAGAATTTACAAACAGAAACTATTTTTAAAATAGGCAAGCCTTGAAGCAATAAGATAACACAAAAGCTGTTAGATCAGTTTTATAAACTCCACCACATGAATGGGGGGAACCAGTTTCAGGACAGATAAGAAATAGAAAACAATACCAGATAATAAATAAAATAATTCAGTCAGGCAAAACAATAACTCATTCAGGCAAAAGTAAGGCATTGCAGAACTCGGAAATATACAAATGCCAAGACATATACATATCAATCAGCAATATATTTCCAGATTGTTTGAGAATCACACTTCAGCCAGAACATCAGGAGTTTCTAACAGTGTATGTAAGAATTTACAATCAGAAACTATTTTTTAAATCAGCAAGCCTTAAAGCAATCAGATAATGCAAAAGCTTTTAGACCAGTTTTATATACTCCACCACACAAATTGGGGGGGGGGGCAGTTTCAGGACAGACGGGAAACAGAAAACAATGCCAGAAAATATATAAAATAATTCAGTCAGGCAAAATAATAATTCATGAAATAATGAAATAAGTTTTGCAGACTAATCTATTTACCCAAACTCAACAGGTCTTCCAGCCTGGGCATAGCACATCCACGGCTTTAATATATTTTACAGATACCATAAACAGCCAGAGTGGAGGGAAACATTATATCCTCAGTATTCCTTGATCTCTCTAAAGGCTTTGACATGGCTTCTTTCCCTCTACTCTTTGACACACTGTCTAACCTAGGTTGCTTCCCTACCACAGTACAGTGGTTTCAGAATTACCTAAAGATCAGAGGCAAGCTGTAAAATGGTCAAACCAACTTTATCCCTTTCTTCAAAACCCTACAGGAGTCCCTCAAGGCTCCATTCTAGGTCCTCTACTGTTTAACATATTCACAAGCAACTTACACACTTCCTCTTCCTGTGGAACCCTCATTCAATATGCAGACGATTCTCCCATTATCTGTACCTCTCACACTCTTCCTGAACTACTCTCTAACACTCAAAAGTCTTTCAGTGCCATTGAATCCTGTCTCAACGTTCTTTTAATCTGAAAAAAACTAAACTTATAGTCTTTCACCCCAAAAATGACACCCTTAGCTCTGACCAATTTAATATTTACTCAGCTAATAGCACTATCATTGAAAGAGTACAGGAAACAAAATGTCTTCGAGTCATTATTGACAACAAACTTACCTTCAACCTCCATGTTGAACAAAACATAAAGAAAACTCACCAGAAATTAGGACTTCTATACAAAAATAGGCAATTCCTAAAGACCACAACCAAGTCTACCCTGGATAAAACTTTCCTGCTCCCCTCCCTATTTTATGGTACTACTCTAATTATCAACCTGCAAAACTCCAATAAGACCAAAATGGAAGAATCCTATAATAAAGTTGCAAAGTTTGCCACAAACTCCAAATACCACACATCACTGTAAACCACTATGTGAATTAAATTGGCTAGAACTCCTCCATCAACTAGCATACATCCAATTATCTATTATGCACAACTTAATTTACAAATCCACTGCCTGCCCTGCTCTAGATAAGCTAATCAAATCCTACATAGGTTCATAGGTTGGTACTAGGCTATCGGCTGTGGGGCCTATACAAGCCTAGCCATAACAATTCCCTGGATATTTCTTCCCACAATATTTACTTCCCTGGATCCCTGTCTAGCAGGGTGACTGATGTGATCCCCGAGGTGAATTTTCTATCTCCCATCCAATTGTCAAGATTCCTTTTGAAGAGGGCCAAGGAAACACTCTGCTTGACATGTATGGGCAGTCTTTTCCAGAGTATGGGGAGTCTCTGGGTCAGGAACTTATCATGCCAGCATGTTTTGTTCATTGTGATGACAAGGTTTAGATCCCTGGAGTGTGTGGCTCTGAGGGACTGGGATTTCTTTAAGTGGAGCATGTCCAACAGCTTAGGGTTTGACATGGCCTTGTATGTTAAGCAGAGATCACCTCTGAGTAGACTCTGAGACACATGCTCTAGGGACCTAAACCTTGTCACCACAATAAACAGAACATGCCAGAGGGATAGATTACTGTCCCAGAGACTTCCCATACTCTAGAATAAACTACCTACCTATCTATATCAAACAAAACTCCTCATTAGCACTATTCAAGAAAAATCTTGACGATTGGATGGGAAATAGGAAATTCACCCCGGGGATCACTTCTGTGGCACTGCTCAACAATGGCACAGGAAAATAATTTTTTTGGGTGGCAAAAGCTAGAGTACGTTTTTGGCTGGGCTTGTATATGCTCCAGGGCCGATAGCCTGACACCTACCTATGAACCTATGAACCTATATGCCACAGAGTATAGCTGGAGTTTTTTTAGACAGTCAGCATAGGGTATCTGCTTTAAGACTGTGATTCTTTTAGTGAGATATTTCTGTGGCCTTTCCAGCTGTTGCAGATGTCTTGTGAGGTACATACCAAATGGGGCGTTGTACTCTATAATGAGTCTAATGAGAGATGAGTACAATGAGACAATGACCTCCTTTTTTCTGGATGAAAAACCCTTAGTGATGAGCTGTGCCACATAGAATAATTTCCTGACTGTTGTGGTGATGTGGTTATTGAAGGTGAGACCACTATCCACCTGTGTCCCTAAGTCTCTCATCACACTTTCAGTGTTTAGTGTACTGCCACCTATGTGGTAATTCATGGGTACATGGTTTTTCCCAAAGGGGATAACTGTACATTTCTTGGCATTAAGCTTGAGCCCATGGCTCTTGCACCAAGCATCTATTTCTGTAAGGCCCTTTTGTAGAATATCCACATAATTTGGGGATTCAGTAATGGCTCCCAGTTTGCAGTCATCTGCGAACTTTGTTAGCCAGAGTCCCTTAGTGTTGGCCTGTACTTCAGAGAAGTAGATGCTAAACAAGAGTGGTCTGGTCCCAGGACTGAACCATGAGGTACTCCACTTGTCACCTGTCTGTAGCTGGATTTGGAGTCGGCTACTTTTACAGTCTGGGTTCTGTCAGTAAGCCAGTTAGCAACCTATCGAGTGACGTAGGGATCTATGCCCAGCTTAGTAAGTTTACAGATTCCAGAGTAGGGGATGGTGTTGAGGGCTTTGGCGAGGTCCAGATAGGCTGTGTGTACCTCCTTACCCTCATCCACAGCTGTAGAGACATACCTAACATATCCCTAAGATCAGAGGACAAAATGCTGCTAACAATCTCTAAACCCTCAAAACGTCCAGGCCAATGTCTACACTCATCCTCTGTTGCAAAATTATGGAATTCTGTGTCCCAAAACACCAGATCAATCCCAGTTCTGTCATTCTTCAAAGCCTCTTTAAAAGAACACCTAAATAACACACGGCTAATCTGCCCTCTACCTCAGCTAATACACTTGCCCCACCCCTTTTTCTCTTTTGTCTCTTTAACCTCCCAATATATGAAGCCCCACTACTTTACTCTCTTTCTGTCACCCTAATCTCAGTCTGTACTGTTTTTCTGTCTCTCTAGACTCCCACAAAGTCTGTACTTTTCAAACTGTAATGCTACTACTCTCCACGACAAGTCTAGACTACCTTCATCCACTCTGTGCAGCTAACCTGAAATTCTATTTCTGTATCTCCAGCTCTCATGAAATTCAGTGTATTTTAACTGAGTACCATGTTCACATGTTTCCTAGTACATTGTTAACTTCTCATTATCTTCCAAAACAATTAAGCCTCGAGTGCTTTTCAGAAAAGTAGCCCTTGTATTTCCTTCATTCTTACTGTGTCTTCCTTCACAGTCCTGCTCTTAAACCTCACTCTTAGTGGGGTACTCCTATTGTTGCCTGACCTTCTCTCCTTTCCCTTCCATCCTTCTCCTTTTTCTCCTTGGTCATGGGTCTGCACTTGTAATACACTCTCGACTTACTCGCTCTTCGCTTACCCCTCTAAGTTAAACTGGTGATGGATTCTCTCTAACTGGCTTTTCCATAATATACCCTGCCATCTCCCTTTTCGCTCTCACCCTGCTTTACTGGTTTCTTCTCTCCTCTTCCCTCACTGCGCTGTCTCCCTAAACCCTCCTAGTTTTTCTGTAATATACTCTCCTGTGTAGACTGTCCTCACCCTGTGTACATTTCTTTCTCTCTCCTTAGGTCCCACACTTACAAACAGAACTCAATTTCAGAACTCAGAGACAGCAAGTCGAGTCCCACCACTAACGACACACTCTATTACATTGCTTTACTAAAGTTAAAAAATAAAGCCTGTATGTTCACACTTGATTTCTGTTAACTATAAGACATTTCTTAACAAATTCAGTCACAGTACATCACCTTGGCACCCTTCCCTATCTTCCCAACTTACTCCTCCCTTACTGCTTCTAATGCACAGACACATTTGTTTATTTCGTAATAACTCTGCAGTTCCCTTCAATTAATTTTATACATGTGTTTACTTACTGCAAGTTGAGTCATTTAACACCCTTTTACCTCTGGAAAGTGGCTTGACTTACCTTCAGACTTCAAGTGAATTTGTACATTTAATGACTGTTTAATTTTTGACACATACTCTTGTTGGGTCGTTTACTTTATTGCTGATTATACTGCACCCTTGTGTGGTTCATGGGATTATCTACATATTCTACCGTCCTCCCATGATGCTTTGCATTTTTTAAAATACTACTTGCCATTCTGCACCATCTTTATTTGGCTTTCTTCCCTCCCAGACTTGCCTGGTGATGTGCCCGTACTGTGTTTATCTTTCATTTTCACAGTAAGCACTTTGTTACTTCCCTTAAATAGTGTAAAGTGAATCAAGAGCATTATCTGTCTCATGCAATCCAACTTTAGCTTGTGTAGAGAGCGGAAAGCATAGCAATCAAACTTAACTAACCTGAGTCTATTGTAAGATGATATTCCTAGGATGTGACTGAATATTTCTGATTGCATCATAAGCATATTTATTTAACTGCTTTCTGTTAAGTACCTATTGCTGTATTATAGTCATAGCCAACTAGCAACTGAGCATTTTACTGTTGAATGTGTTCTTGTAGCTGCCTTTAGCACTACACAGTTCTGCATCGTGACTTGTTTTTCGAATTTCAAACTGTATTTACAGCTAACTGCATTAAGGGTGACAATGTTTTGTAGCTGTATGAGTTAATCCTTGTTACCCCAGTAATGAGCATAGTAGCACACTGTATTGTGATATGCTATTTCTTTAAATGATTGTTACCCTGTTAACACTTGCTCCTGGGTTACTGCTAATAGTGCTACAACAACATCTTGCCTGAATGTTTTTATGTTGATTATAGTGAAGCCTTGACTGTTTTTCAGAAAAGTAGCCCTTGTATTTCCTATGTTCTTACTGTGTCTTCCTTCACAGTCCTGTTCTTAAACCTCACTCTTAGTGGGGTACTCCTATTGTTGCCTGACCTTCTCTCCTTTCCCTTCCATCCCCTCTCCTTTTTCCCCTTGGTCATGGGTCTGCACTTGTAATACACTCTCGACTTACTCGCTCTTCTCTTAGCCCTCTAAGTTAAACTGGTGATGGATTCTCTCTAACTGGCTTTTCCATAATATACCCTGCTATTCTCCTTTTTCGCTCTCACCCTGCTTTACTGGTTTCTTCTCCCCTCTTCCCTCACTGTGCTGTCTCCCTAAACCCTCCTAGTTTTTCTGTAATTTACTCCTCTCCTGTGCAGACTGTCCTCACCCTATTTTGTACATTTCTCTCTCTCTCCTTAGGTCCCACACATACAAACAGAGCTCAATTTCGGCATTTGGAGACAGCAAG
This sequence comes from Protopterus annectens, assembly GCF_019279795.1. NCBI lineage: Eukaryota > Metazoa > Chordata > Ceratodontiformes > Protopteridae > Protopterus > Protopterus annectens. The sequence goes on from NC_056731.1 coordinate 268,231,605, forward strand.
AGGAGTCCCACCACTAACAATGCACTCATGTCTCCATTACATTGCTTTACCAAAGTTAAGCAATAAAGCCTGTATGTTCACACAATTTCTGTTAACTAATCCAGTCACAGTTTTATTTGGTAATAACTCTGTAGTTCTCTTCAATTAATTTTATACTTGTGTTTACTTGCTGCAAGTTCAATAGACAACACCCTTTTACCTCTGGAAAGTGGCTTGATTTACCTTCACACTTCAAGTGAATTTCTACATTTAAAGATTGTTTATTTTTGGCACATACTTGTTGTTGCTAAATTATAGCAAGCAGGTATACTAGGTTTTTGCTACAGTCCCTAAAATAAAAATGCGGAATGACAGACTGGTTGCATAAATGATTGGTAATAACAGCTGCAGGAACTGACCAGCAACTCTTTTACAGTGTCAGTTGGTCACATTCCTTACAGCTTGCAGCCAGGACAACCACCCCCATTCACCACTGCAACGACTCTGCTGTGTTTTGAAACTGGTCCTACCTCTAACTTTCTTGAGAAATAAATGCTACATAATCTAATATACTTAAGCTTCAACAAAAAATCATATATTATATCCCTTCCTGCCTCAGTTACTCACATTTTGAATCTAAATAGCAGCATCAAAATTAACTCCAGCAACATACATAAAGTATTAATGTATCCTGGTGAATGGGTAGTATGGAGCTGTAAATATTTCTTAGTGTAATCTAAACCTACATCATTGGGAATGGAGGTAAACAGAGAGAAAACATATAATGTAACAAAAAAGAAGTGTGTTGTTAATGGTCTATTGTCAATATGTTCAAATCAAGAACTCCATACTACCCATTCACCAGGATTCATTAATATTTTATGTATGTTGCTGGAGTTAATTTTAGAGAACAACATCTTTGTCTTTAATAACACATATTATTTAAAGCAGAAAGGCACAGCAATGGGCACTTCCTGTGCCAATTCATACGCCAATATAGTAATGGCATACTGGGAGACCTGTTTGGTTATGTCAAATGAAAGTTTCAAGGGGTATATTTATTACTATAAACGTTTCATGGATGATGTGTTTATTATGTGGGAGGGTGATAAATCCATTTTGGATGAATTTTTATTATATATTTGGATGACTACTACCTTCCTTAAGTTTACTGTGCATGTGTCAAAAGAACAAATTAACTTTCTAGATGTTACTTTGTTCTTACATGAAGGAACCATTTGGACAGATATTTATGGGAAGAGTTGTTGGAAGAATAGTTTTTTAGATCGCACTAGTATGCATCCCAGTCATGTTTTTTATAACATTGTGAAGGCACAATTCCTGTGAGTTTCACATTTAACCAGTATTATAGGTCACTGAATCATTCCTCCATGATGTTGAACAATAACCTAGAAACACAAGGCTATTCCACAAGGCTGTGTAAGAAATACATACATGCTGTCACTGAAGATAGGCAGGGCATAAGAAGACCCTATTTGTCTAAGAAAGTTTACACCTCAGATAATAGGAGTGTGATGAATATCATTAGGAAGAATTGGCATATTCTGACAGCTAATGAAGAATTACATAATATAGTAGGAGACTGTCCTAGGGCAACCTATAGAAATTGTAGAGCTCTAAAACGCAGGTTATGTCATTGTAATTTAGTGACAAAAACGGGCTAAAGATTCAACAGGTGCAGCACATTTAGCTGCAGACATTGCAGCATGTATCCCTATATAGCCAGTGGTTTGTCATTTCCACATCCAAGTACTAAAAAAGAATATATTATGCCTCACTATCTGCAGATTGCTCTACATGAAACCTTGTTTGTCTTGCTTTTTGTACTATATGTCCAAGATTTTATGTGGTAAAAATGAACAGGATGTTAAGAGAGAGGATTAGTGAACATGTATAACAGATAAATAAGGGTGACACTACAGTAGCTACTGCTAAACATATTGTTGACACCAACACACATCATTCTTTTAAGTTTTTAGTTTTAGAAATTATTAATATGGACTATAGAATTGGCAATGTTAGGAAAAAGAATGAACAAATCGAGCAGAAGTGGATAATTCGATTACAATCAGATAGGCTATATGGTCTTAATGATAGTGTCTGCTTGAAACGTTTTTTAATTGATAGACTGATATGCATTAATTATTTTCATTGCTAAATGATATATCTGGCTATGCATGTTACTGCTGTATATTGCAGCTACTACATTTATTGTATACATCTTTATTTACTCTTATGTGGTTTTCATTTAATTAGGTAATATGGTTTGTACCATTTAACCTCCTATTTTTTAGTGTTTTGTAGAATTCCATTTTCGTGCAGTGTCCTAGTCATGTGATCGCTGCACTGCATCCTGTTTTATTTTCAAGAAGTTATCTGATTTTATTATTTCAGCTTTTCAAGGTATCTTGATTTAATTTAATTCTCATTTTTGTATTTATTAGAGATTGCTGTATGGGTTGAATATGTTTTGTCTATTTGTGCTGTTAGAGTGTTAAGTGATTATTTTGTTTTATATTTAACTGCACGAGCTAAAGCTGCACTTCGTGTGCCTTAAAATGATGTTTTACAGTGACACAGCAATGGCACTTTTATGTTGCTTGTTTGTTTACTCAGAGATGCTTAGATTCTTTTCTTAAACATGTTTTGATCTGTATTTTTAAGTTAATAGATGAATCTGAGCTATTTGTGGATTAGGCATTATGTTCATATATGTATGATCCGTAAATCTGCCGTTAAAGATCTAGTCAGCCACAAGGGCACGGCGTGCTAAACTTTAGTAATGATGTTTATAGACTTACTTGCTTAAATGCTTGTAGACAGATGGCGTTTTTATAAGGACTTTATTTCGATATAGCAAATGTCTGCAGTTTTAATATTTGCGGTATGAGAGTTTTGACTGTGTTGCTAAGGTAGACTTCTGAATTCAGCTCTATATTTTTAAAACTCTGAAGTTATGCATACAGGAGAATATGCTGTGAGTATATTGATTTGTTAAGGTGATGTTTCATGATTTCTTGACTTTGATTGGTTGAATACTTTTTTAAATGTAGTAAAAGTTAAGTATCTATACTGTCTGATGAAGCGTTGCTTGGTACAACGCGAAAGTGCTTACTTTTTTACATTCAATAAATAACTTCAATTTTACATTTGCCCTGGCCTGTTTGCTGTGTCCTTACGTTTTTATTTGTAAACTCAGTTAGCCACAGATCCTTCTTTACAGCCTGCAGATAAAAAAAGTAAATGTCAAAAAGAAGTGTCAAATTTTGAGCCCTTAGGACTGGACTGGTTGCCTTCATGCTTCCTGATAAGACAACCACCAATGGCACTTTGAAGAGTCTGTGTTTTAGCCAGTGTGCTATCTATAATACTATTATCACCAACATCATCATCATCATCAACCCCCTTTTTCCCATTTTCTACATGGGGTCGGGGTATCTTGGTAATTGTCGCCATCTCTCTCAAGTCAATGCCAGACTCCTGCCTTCTTCAACATTCATACCTGACTGTCACAGATTTTCTCTCGCACACCTGTTTGCTGGACATCTTCATTTCCTCTTACCCTTTTCCTGTCTGTCCCAAATCTTTTTCACCAGATTGTGTTCTGCCTTTCTGCATATGTGACCAAACCACTGCGATCTGTTCTCTTTGATCTTTTCTGCAATTGAAGCTACTTTGGTTTCTGTTCTTATGTCCTCATTTTTCATCTTTGTCACATCTGCTGTGACCTCATCTGGTGTTGCTTTCCCTGACTTTCCTTAGTGCTATTCCTATTCTTACCCCTCCTAGGGTGGGCTCCTCTTTTCTCATCTTAGACTGTGTCTGGGACAGTACAGTTTCTGTGGGGTTTTCTTCATTCAGAAGGTGCTGAACGTACTCCTTCCATCTTCCATTGATTTCCTGTGGACTGGTGAGCAGGTTGTTGCTGTCATCCCTTATGAAGGGTGTCAAACTATCTTCTTTATCTTTCTCTCTTTGTTTTGCAACCTGATATAGTTTCTTATGCCATCTACTGAGTCAGTTCCAGAAGCTGGTAAAGTGCCTCTGCTGCCCTGTTCTTTGCTATTGCAACTTCTTTCTTAACTTCTTTGCTAGCCAACCAGTATTCCTTCCTAGCTTGGTCCATCTTTTCTATCTCACACTTTTTCCTGAATCCCTTCTTTCTTTTGATGACTTCCTGGACTTCTGCATTCCACTACCAGCTTTTCTTATGAAAACAAAAAGGCCTCTACCTTGGAATTACTATGTCTGTATGATTCATTTTTGATACCTTTTTGTACTTTTTTCCTAATAGTAACAGTGAAGTAGGAGGAGCTATGATGATAGGCATACTAATTTTGCTGTCTAGATTTTTAGGTTGCTGTATCTGCTTTCCAACAGCCTTTCTCTATATTTCTGATGTGTGCAGGCTGAGAGGTATGGTCACCTCAGTTTGTTTAGGTATGCTTCATACGTTGCTGGTAACATGAAAGGAGGTTGGTAATGAGCTAGTATGCAGCAGTAGATTATCTTATTTACATCAACAATACATGGAGCATTTCTAGGTCATTATTTCACTGTTAAAGCCTGGATATGATGGAGTCCTGGAAGAATATAGATAACCCTCCACCAGCCATGGGGACTTTCAAAATGTAAGATCTGTATAAGTAGTATGCATTGAAGTTAGGCATAAAGGGTGTGTTCTCAGCACAGAGGATAACATCATATGACTCCTAGCTAAGCTGTAAATGTGACACAATCACTTTATATCTCTTTTATCCCCTTTCAAATGAGGTGAAAAGTTTGAAAATAAAACGAATGTGGTATTGTTACTGGCAGACAATGTTTTAATAGCCACCAAGCAAGCAAGAATGATCCACAACGTGTACACATCCCAGCTACATAGAGTTAACACCTAATCTGCAGTAGAGATCCCGTCTATAGTGACTAACTTATGAGTAAATTCCTCAGCTCTGTGAGCACCTGCAGTTACTTTAGAGTGTCTGATTGCCTCTGACTGAATGTAGAAGGGGTAAAACACAGCCTATCTACAACTACCCCAGCTGTCTACTACATTTGTTTGCTGTATTACAATTATGTTACGTACCAGAAGATACCTTTTAGTATTAACTATCAGCATGAACATTGTATTAGAGGCCATCCCTACATTTATCTATGTATCAAGTGAATGTATATTGTCGTCTTTTCACACATGATATCAGAGCATCTTCAGGTGATCGTTACACCCCCGCTGAAAACTAGTGTCCCACTTACTCAATCCAACCCTGGTAGTTGACTAACCAGACTGCACTCCCACACACATCCAAAAATGCCCAAATAAACCACATGCATAATATTTTCAGAAATATCATCCCTGAAAATGCCCATGCTAACTGTATAAATGACACTAACTTTTTGGAGACACACCTAAAACATATCTTTACAGCTATAGAAAAGCTTTCAGTTGGCCACCATAAAAATATCCACTACAAGAGCTAGTTCAAATCATATTCTGTAAATGTTCAATTTATTCATTAGTTACTTTAAAATCTACTGTTTATGATCAGCCTCCTGTTCACATCACAACAGGGTCAGTCATTTTATTGAAATCAATAATGTCTGCACAAAATTTGCAGTGTTCATTTTTAATATGAATATCACTATCAATCAATGTCAATCTGTCTTAAAATGAAGATGTAACATTTTCCTGTGCAAAGAAACAAAAATACTGTAACAAAAATACACTGTGGTGCAATTGGATATTTGTTCATGAACTCCTAAACACACTTACAGTAATCATAATAGTTTCAGAGGATACATCAGACATTTGTTGATTTCCATCTTGCTCAGCTGACCTTAAGTCTCTGGCATTAACTCTGAGTGGTACCCCAGGTGGTATTAGTCCTTTGTATGAAAAGTTTCTTCAGTCCTGTGACTTTCCCTTTTTGTAGTGAAAATGCACATGGTTGTTTCTTGGTATAGGAAATGTTTTCATCCTTTGGTCTAAAACTGCTCCTGTGTAGAAATGTCTTCTTTGTTGTGACACTGATTCTGGATTTTTAGAGCCCTGGGATATTACTAAGATAATCACCTGCAGCAGCCCAGTTTGTGTCAATCACTGAGGGTGAATGTTTCACCATTTTTAGCAAACTGTACATCATGATAGCTCGGTTTTCCTCCTACTCAGCGATATGGTGCATAACATTTTCTAAGGAATCAGATGCATGGCTTTGGGATTTTCAAATTTCACTTTATTGACATCAACTCCAAATTCTGACAAAGTAGTAACTGCAATGAGCTTATGCAATGTAGCCTGGAACTCTGTCTCAGGCAAATTTATACACTGCCAATAGTAACCTGAGAAAGAACATTTGAGCAGGGCAAAAAATAAAATAAATAAATACATACATACATAGATACATACATACATGCATACATGAATATACAAATAATGTACAGGAGTGAGTAAAAAGTAATGCATCTTTTCTGACCTGTATTACAAAGTTAAAAATCTACTGCCAATCATTAGCGGACTGGAGTTTCACTGTGGCGACCCCTAATTGTGAAAAGCCGAAAGACAAACAACATTACAAAGTTTTCCTTTACACATATAGAGGAATCTATACTATGGAAAGTTCACTATAGTGATTTAAAAGCTGCTGATAATTATTAAGATACACCTTATGACACTATTTGTTAAGTATATGGAGTTTGTTATTCAATCATTTCCAAATACAATTGACCACAGTTGTGAATAATTGATTGCTGGGATGCAACTTCACTGGATTTTTACTTTATCTGCTCCATTCTTAAGGGTTTCTTAACAGAGACATGATTTTTCTTCAGCAGTTACCATTATCCATCCTGCACAATCTATAATTATTTTTATTTATTTGAGGATTAGTTTTAGAGTATATCTCACGGGAGTGTCTAGAAGCTAGTTTGCAGTTTTCCTCATGACTTGTTTAGGTTTGTTTAAAGTGGTAAACATCAAATGGGAGCTGTACCTCTACATGTCTTCTAAGTAGGAACAACTATAAGAGACACACTCCATTTAAAGTATTTACACACACCACTTATGTCTCCATTTTCATTCACTTCTATTTCTACATATCCTATGTATATTATATATCTATATCCTACTTCTATCCGTTGACCTCTTTTTCAGTCATGCACTTCTTAGGAAACAATCTAGAAATAAGAAGTATGGCAGTTTGATTCTTTTAATTATATTCCTTGTGTCTCTTGTTCTACCAAGCCAGCCTTTACCCTCAGGCTAACCAAAATTTAAAATCACCCCAGTTCCAAACTTAGGTTTCATGTCTTCCCTCTGTTTTACACAACCAACTCTTTACTATTTTTTTTTCAAAATTAATCCAAGTGCATTCTTGTGTTGGACTTCCCCTACTATCAAGGGAGCTGAGCAGATCAGTCCACACACAACTGCAAACAGTAATATGCAGTCGGTTTTATTATATATCACTTGTGTATTTGCAGTGTGTCAGGGAATTCTTCTTACTTGAATGTGTGCTGATATCAGAGATACAATAGATAAGAAACAGGAGTATGTAGGCACGGGGAGGTGAAACCAGCAGCAGAAACACTTTGTGGCTTTAAAGGTGACTTTCTGTTTTTGCTTTTTTCTGTGCTTCACACATTAATTTTTTCACCTCTGAGCATCCAGCTCCAATCTGCCAATCACTTGCAGTGTAGCTGTTTACCAAGGCACTCATCGCTTTGTACTTGCTGGACACCTTACTACATCATGATTAGCATCAAAGTCTCAGCTTATTTCTATTTGTCTCTTATCCACTGTGGTGGGTGTTATATTCCATTGCAGTGCCACTACCCTGCCTTCCCTATGACATTAACCTTAGATTCCTAAATACTTGGAACATATGTAAAAAAATATACTTTACTTTCCACTTAATGCTCTTTTAATGATGACCCAGGAACTAGAACTGTTGGAGTAGTTTCAGTTTTAATCTCAAAGAACTTGTTGTCTCCTTCCCTAAACTTGCAAAATTTGAACCAAACTGGATTATAATCAAAATAATAATTGGGCATGTTAAACTTTAGGAATTATATAATTCATATATAAATTATTTACAAGTCACATGTGGTTGAATGCAGACTCCCTTTATAAATCAATTCAAAGCTCCTCAAGCTACATCTGTCTTGTGGAATGGACCTATTCAGTAAAACATTCCTTCAATCCTCACACATTTATCTATGTTTTAACTCAGTAGTTCCTTTGAAGCACTAAATGACTCCTACCAAAATGACAGGAGCATTTCAGTGGCTGAAAAGATTCTTCCAAAGTGTACCTGACGCACTGCTGGCACTTTTGTTATGTAGCATTTTAGACATGTGAAGTATAATCATATAACTTCCAGATTTGTGGCTTAGGTAGATGACCTCTTACAGTCCTTCTCACTATGCCTCCTGATTATCCAGGACCAGTTACTGGCCAGAGATGGATGGGAGTGAGTGGTTGCATCATCTAACGCACCCTGGGAGAGGGAGTTAGTTCAACATCTACAGCAGGAGTCCCGCCTAATGGAGATACAGTAGTCATTTGTCATCTGAAGTATACAACAGCTCATGCATGAGCTTGGTCAAAGAGTCTATGGAAGCCCGCCAATCATTTTGATGGACATCCGGGATCCAGTGCAGGCCTACTTGGCAACATTACTGGAATACTATGAATCAGCATTTGCAGGAAATAATAAAGTCTGTAGTCTCCGTACTTACAAATACATGTGCTCACTTTCACTTGATGCTATAAAAGTATTGCAGCTTAGGGGTACAAAAGCTATAAAACAGTTAACACATTATTAATAATCTATGACACCATTATATCCTTGCCTCCTTTGTCTAGTTCAGCTTCTTACCTCCTGTTTCAAAATGTGCCACCACTAAACTGCTATGAACTTTAGGGTACATTTCAAAGATTACTAATGGCAAACCCATTTTATTCTCTTCACTATCCAGATTCCTGAAGAAAGTCATATTGGAATCATTAGTGGGGGACCTTAGCAGCAGCAGCAGTAGGGTTCTCTTGGATGGACTGCATGGTTTTAGCTCAGAGCACAGCACACATCACAGTAATATCTCTGAAAAACACTGTCTAAAAGAGTAGGAAAGCCTGAATCTTTCTAGAGCTGTATTATCTTTATTTACCTTGTAAGCCCTTCAGCTCTGTTTCATATTATTTTTGAATGAATTAACAAATGTAACACACTCTAATCTGGTATCAAATGGTTTAGCAGCTGTCTAACTGTAGATGCTTTCAGACCATTAATCAAGTTTCCTTTCTTTTCAGACAAGATCTGCAAAGGAAATGCTTAAGGCTTATTCCAGTGGCACTGCTATCCTCCATCTTTATTGCTTAATTTACTCTAGAATATCACTAATTCCAGGTCATGCTTTGCACAGGTGTCTAGGCCCATATATGAACTAAGCACTGTACCAAAAGCCTTTGATACGTCTCAACATTAATTAGCCACTGCTCACTCCTGGTTTTATAACAAAAACATGAACTACTGGAAGACCAGAGTTGTGTTATTTACTACATCAGCAGTACTCCAGACTATATCTTCTTTCCAGATCATACTCAGTACAGCTACAGAATTAACTAAAACTTTGATACATTTTGAATATTAAGAGGCTATGCAGGACCTCACCCTCACTTCAATATTTACTTTACCATCCATCAAAGTCAGTTCTGTAGTCAGCTAAAAGGCATTTACAACATCCACCAAACACTCTTTATTGACTGCAGGTCAGATGGGAGTGTAAACATGGTTTTTGGCTTCTGGATTCTGTGTTACTGGCAAGTGTTCATTTCTAATACTACAATGCTTTACTCTCTATTCTTTAGGATTTATAGATGTGTCCTTAATGCAAACCTCTATTTATGGGACATTATTCCATCTCTATAGAGCTACTCTTCTGCAGGCTACCCAGTCATGATTTTTTAATTAACTGGGTATGTGTGCTATTCCTGGGATCATTTTAGATCAGGGTGCAAGCCATACGTACAAAGAAAACAAAGTGAGGCATCATAACATCACAAAATATTGTAAAAAAAAAAAAAATATATATATATATATATATATATATATATATATATATATATACGGGTCTACTGCTTTTCATCGAATACCACGTATTCAAAAAAGAGCAGTAGACCGCTCAGTTATGCGAAAATACACTTTTGCGAACTCAGCTTCAACGAACGGGATGCACCACAGTGGAGGACAGCAGGAAAACATGCTATGCCCTCCACTGTGGTGCGGTAATTATGGACCTTAGGGTTAGGGCGCAGGGTCATGGTAAGGGGATAGCTAGTAAGGCTATCCCCTTACCATGACCCGCGCCCTAACCCTAAGGTCCGCAACTACTGCACTAAAGTCAGTAGTAGCCCATTCACTGAAGCGGGTTTCGCAAAAGTGCACTTTCGATTAAGTGCACTTTCACGTAACCCAGGGTCTACTCTGTGAGTTCGAAGAAGTGTATTTTCGAACTTATACAGTAGACCCATATATATATATATATATATATATATATATATATATATATATATATATATATAGTCACTTCATAACACTGAAAGCTCAAAACACTGAAACCAAAACACTGAAAACACATATCATACATATACTGAGTTTAAACAACATAAATCATATCACTTTCCACCAAGTGTAAGCAGGTGGGCAAGCCCCCCTGCACCCCCATGGGGTCTATATTAGAACATCGAAGGTTCAGAACTTCGAATGTTCTATTATTGAACCCAATTCAGCGAACACTAACAACATCGAACATTCAGAACAGCGAAACACATACACACAACACAAGCACACCAAACAAACAGCAATCCACACAGATACACCTACAATTTTACATCTAATCCTACACTAAACTGTACATACACCACTAACTATCCACTTACCTTAACCCAAACCCTAACCCTAAGGTCCGTCACTATCGCATACTCACCTCACCCGCACCCTAAGCCTAACTCACCTACCCCACCCTAACTCTCACGTCCACACAATCGCACACTTACCTGACCCGCACCCTAACCCTAACTCACTTAACCCGCCCTAACCCTCATGTCCACACAATCGCACACTTACCTGAACCTGACCCATAACGTTCCATCACAGTGTTGAAAATAGTGAAGCGACAGAAACAGACAACGGAATTCTTTCCCTGGGAAAAAAATTCCGTTTTCTGCAGCTTCGCTATTTTCAGCGTTCGCTGAATAGGGTTCGATATTAGAACATTCGATATTCTGAAACATCAATGTTCTAATATAGACCCCCCCCCCATGTGAGGGGCTGCGCCCCCACACCCCCTGCTACTTATCTATATCAACTCCAAGATTGCACTTCACCACATTTGGTAGAAAGTGCTATGATTTATGTTGTTTAAACTCAGTATATGTATGATATGTGTTTTCAGTGTTTTGAGTTTCAGTGTTTTGAGTTTTCAGTATTTTGAAGTTTCAGAGTTTTGGTCTATGTTATGAAGTTTTCTCATTTTCAGTGTTTTGAGTTTTCAGTATTATGAAGTGAATTCATACATATATATATATATATATATTTATACACACACACACACACACACACACACACACACACACACACACACACACACACACACACACACACACACACACATGACAAATACATTAATGTTCAAATACAAAGTGTCGGACTTGTAACTAGGCATTAGCATGCAATCCCATGCAAATGAGGGGAATGATACTGAATCCTAGATCCCCTCTCATGGCTAGCCTGCACCCAACCGTGTCAGTGCAGGAAGACCATGGTGCAAGCCTAAGAGCTAACTGACATCATAGAGGGGTGTGTCAGGCATACTGTAAGCTTATTGGAGCCCTGTGGTTCGTGTTTGCCCTTAGCTTAGCAGAGCTAAGCAAGGGGGTGTGTCTGAAGCTGCCTAGCGCTCTTTACATTGCCTAAACAGGTGTGCTCACACTGTATTTTAAAGGGAAAAAAGTAAACCAGGAAGTAGCAGCTCCATGCACATTTGAGCACTGTGTTTGCGATGTGCACCCCTGGGCTTAAACAGGAAGGCAATGGGAAGGGAAAACAGCAGTAGAAAGGTAATCAAGGACAGCTAGCATAGCTGGCAGGTGAAATGTATCACAATCAGCCAATTACACAGGCAACAGCCCAGCACACCACGATAAACTATGCAAACACCTTTCCCTCTGTTTTTTATCATAAACTCTACACCACCAGTGTACACAAGTGGGGAAAATTTTAGCAAACAAAAGCAACAAAATGATAGGGGGTGCAGCAGCTATCATAAATCAACATGTGGAAGAGGCTGAGGGTGGTGAGGATGAGAATGTTGATGACCAACTCACAGTGAGGAAAAGGAGAAGAGTGTACAGACCCAGGGTAACCTACCAGGGCCTACATGAGCTGGAGATAGTGGAGCGCTATAGGGTGGACAGGGACCTCCTACAGCAAACTGTTGAGCTGTGCCGGCCACACCTCAGACACAGAACCAACAGAGGGGAACCCATCCCAGTGGATACCAAGGTATGTGTAGGCCTAAGAATACTAGCCACAGGTACCTTCCAAAGGCCAACTGGGGATATCATGGGGATCTCACAGGCATCGGCATCCAGGGTACTCCACCAGTTCCTGGATGCCATGTCAGCACATGCTGGTGAGCACGTATATTTCTACAACAGCTGTGAGATGTTGACCAGCAATATGCATCTCTTCTACCGAATAGCAGAATACCCTGAGGTAGTGGGTGCTATAGACTGCATGCACATATGCATCAAAGTACCATTAGGTGAGTGGGGTAGGGTCTACATCAACCACAAGGGCTTCCCCTCCATTAGCTGCCAGGTCGTGTGTGATGCCCAGGGCATTATAATGAATGTATGTGCTGGCCGCTCTGGAAGCTATCACGACTCCCACATCTGGCATATAACGCAGCTGTATGAGAGATTTGCCAGTGGGGACATCCCCTATTGCAACCTAGTGGGGGATGCTGGTTATGCACTGGAGCCATGGCTGATGACACCCATCAGAAATGCACACACACAAGAACACCATAATGAAGCAACACGCACAGACCAGAATCATAACAGAGTGTGTGTTTGGGATGCTCAAGTCACGGTTCCAGTGCCTGGACACATCTGGTGGAGCTTTGCAGTGCTCACCAGCTACATGTACCCAAATTGTCATCGTATGTGCCATGCTACACAATATGATCCTATGGAAACAGCTGCAGCAGGAACAGCACGGGGCAGTGGCACACAGCCCCCCACCATTGCCAATGCCTGCACAGGCACAGACTGACTCAGAGGTGGAACAACCTGATCCTGCTCCAGTAGGCTTAAGGAGGCATGCCCAGTATGCCGCAGCCGTGGCAATGAGGAAATGCATAGCACATACACTGCCACAGTAGGAATCTAGGGAATGACACTTCACTTGGACTCGCACATACAGTAAAAGGGGTGCCAAACATGACACTACCTGTGCTTAACCATGTATAGGGAGTGTACTATGTGCATCCTACATAGTCAGCCCTCCAGCACCATCCTCAATACTGGCAAAGCCACAAGGTAAGTCATTCTCCTTATCAATTGCTGAATGGAGTATTATGTGTTGTTGCTTGTATCTATGGTATGGATGTGAGCATGCAAGGGAATCAGGTGGCTGAATGGGATTCCATCAGATAGTAGACACCTACAGTGGCAGCATGAGATCTGTAACAAATGCTGGTGTCACCACAGTATCCAGTACTAGACATGGTGACAAAACTCACTGCAGGAAATGTGGTGGGCCACATGTGTGTCCATAGGACACACATGCCATTCAGGGAGGCTCACATACCCAACAACAGTCTCAGCCAGCAGGACAGGTGTAGACAAACACAAACAAAGGTTGTGCTAAGGCCTCTGATTGATGGCTATGGAGAACATCCCCCCTTCAGACCTACACAGACAGATTACAACAGGTCAGGCAGTGGAATGTCAGTTCTGAAGTGTAAAAAGTCTGAAACTGAAATGTAGGTCAATCAAACATAAGACCTGTAGTACACTGATGTGCCTCTAGTCAGCATGATAGGTCAGAATACAGAATGAAATGGAGTACCTGAAATACCAGTACAGTCATAGCAAATGTGTACAAGTGTCAGGTGTGACCCCCCCCCCCCATTCCTATGTAGAAATGTAGTAACATGTATGTGTAGGTATAATAACAGTGGGGCACAGATTACCTGAGCTGCCAAAGTAGCAGGATAGATTGTAGTATGTGTACAATATGCAGTGCTGCGTGTGTTAGGTTGGTGTGTGTTGTAAAGTGTGTGAGAGTGGTCAGTATGTAGGCATGGTAAGGTTTGTCCTGGTGGCCACTGGCCAGTGCTGCCGATGACAGGACCAAGTTCTCACAACTGCAGTGCCAAAAACAATGCATCCCAGCAAAACACATTCCAGCAGTAAGCCATAGTAAATGTTTGGAAGTAATATGTGTCACCATCTGAAAGATGGACATGGCATGAATGTGGGCCCAGGCATACAAACAGTACACAGGGGGAAGTACCCCAGACAGACAGTGTATAATATGTTACTGTCAAATGGACACACCTTTGGAATTGTACATACAGGTTAGCAGCACATTAGTTGGGCTTGTAGTAGGGAATACCGATGTCGTCTGGCCAAACACTGAAAGATCACAAAGGTCACAGGTATGAAGTATTGAGAAACAGCTGATGTCCCTGCACAAGCCAGCATAAGTGGAATGCCCCGTGCATATCTGTGAGTCAGATGCAAGTAGTGTCCATAGCACACATGCACGCAGCTCACCCCACCTTCACCCACAGATACCTCTCCAGTCTTATCCCTGCTGTTGGGAATGAGTACAATATGACCCTCACCTCTGTATGGCAATAGCCAAAGAATGCAGCATGCAGAACAGGTGTCCCATGCAGCTGTGCCACTAGCTGTAAGCAGCACCCTGCAAGCATCCACACCA
Organism: Protopterus annectens; assembly: GCF_019279795.1. Taxonomy (NCBI): domain Eukaryota; kingdom Metazoa; phylum Chordata; order Ceratodontiformes; family Protopteridae; genus Protopterus; species Protopterus annectens. Next base: position 268,246,613 of record NC_056731.1, read on the forward strand.
CTGGATCAATAATGACAGAACGTATTGGCATTAACACATTGCACACCTACCCTGTCACCCCAGGGGAATATAGTGTATTATAGTCTTGGACTGTATGAGTGACACAATGCAATGGCCTGCTACAGCTGGTCTGCAGCACTACCAAATGGCCTACAGTCCTCTCCATACTGCCAATGTATGTTATGTCATGGACTCCCAAATAACAACATAACACAGTCCACAGAACCCAAATGCAAGGCCATGTAGACAAATCCCAGTAACATGTCCACCATGTCCTACTGCATGAACTGTGGACCAACACTGAATTGCTGCTGGGATGAGGTGATAACTATAGGGAACTTATCAGATAATTTTTGCATAATGTATGGAAGAGGATAGAATAATAGGGGGGGGTAGGAGAATGGGAGGCATGGAGTGTATGAAGTCTGAAACTCAGCTGTGTGCACATATTATCCCTGTCTGCAAATGCAGGAGTGGGTGGCTACAAACCTGTTCATAAACCGCAATGTGAAGGGGTATTGTCTAGAATTATGACCCCTGCCTCTGGGTAACCTGTGGGAATCTGTACAGCTGTGAGGTATGGCCATAGCAGGATATGGCCATACTATCACATCAATGGATGTACAAGCATGAGATCCTCAGTCACCACTGTACCAAGGTGCTGAACCATTTACACAGACCCAGCAGCAGGTGTCTGCAGCTTCCCCTCCAGAATGGCATGATTGTGCAAGAATATGTAGGCTGCAGACCACAATACTGGACACAGCTCCAATCACCATGTGTTCCCCAGGATATCACTGCAAGCAAATATGTATACCTGACAGTACTTGATGACATAAAACATCACAGTGTAAAACAGTACATATGTCTGAATATCTCTGCTAACACCAAGACCATGTAGTAGAAGGAGCACAGACACAATTTTCAATAGTAACCCACTATCCTTTGCCCATTTGGACCCCATATTTTCAACCGATCTACAGATATCCCGCAGAAACAGGTTGCTAGCTGTCGGTGTAGGACACAAATCCCTGCACTGAAGTACAACCTACCTACATGGAATGGATTTGCACATTCAGTACAGAAGGTCATACTGGGCATGCTCCCACACTTAGAGAAATGAAGCCCATGTTTGGCAACAACAGTGGACTATACATATCTGACAGTCACAGATGTTTGTGCACACACTCTTCAGGCCACACCAGTCATGCTTTACAAACACATTGGATAGGAATACACACATATATCCAAGGGCAACACACTATAATAGGCCAAAATTACACATACATAGATGTGTGGAAGAGAATGACAGACACTGACAAAGAGCCTCCCATCATGAAGCCTGTCTCACCCAGCACACATCCAATTGGCTAAAACCACATGATGTGCAAATGTCAATCACTGTAGACATTTGCCTCTGGTATCCCTCAGCACTATAATGTCTGTGCTAACTGTGTAACATGACTGTACAAGTCAATAGTCATCTAGCAGTTGTATACACTTACCTGTGGAATATAAACCTGTGTGTGCCTGAGTGTGGTGTGTCTGCTTCTAGATGGATGGGTTATGGCCCATGCACACACACTGCACTCCCCATTGCCCTACTATGGCAAGCCTGCCGATGTCATTCACTTTGAAATACACCTTTGGGGAAGGAATAACCCAATAATCTCCATGGCATGTCCTATAACTGTGTAATGCTGTAGTGTGATGTACTAGTTAGGTAGCAGTTCTAATCCCAGACATGGCAACTGCCCATGTGTGTGTGCGTATTTGTCTGTGTAGGGATCAATTCTTTTGAGGCCATTCACACTCACTACAATTTCAAATGCCCTACTTTGGCAGGGCTGTTGATGTCATTCACTTTGAAATACACCTTTGGGGAAAGAGTAACCCAGTAATCTCTGTGGCGTGTCCTATAACTGTGTGATGTACTAGTTAGATAGGAGTTCTATTACCAGACATGGCAACTGTAGAACTTTGTGTGTGTGCGTGTTTATCTTTTTAGGGATCTATGCTTTTGAGGCCATTCACGCTCACTACATCTTCCATTGCCCTACCTTGGCAAGCCTGCTGATGTCATTCACTTTGAAATACACCTTTGGGGAAAGAGTAGCTCTGTTGTCTCTGAGGTGTGTGCTATTGCTGTGTAATGCTGTAGTGTGATATACTAGGTAGGGGTTCTATTGCCAGACATGGCAGCTGTGAAACTGTGTGCATGTTTGGTTGTGTGTGTGTAGGGAAAAAATGTTTTTGTGGCCATTCACAGTCACTAGGCACACCTAAAACTGGAGAACATCGATATCTGTGCAGTAATAGAGACCTGATCCAAGGCTCCAGAGAGCACCCATGCAATACCAGGTACAGCTCTCACCACACCTGATGGCCACCAAACCAGGACCAAAATAATAAGTGGAGGTGTATCCATATTCACCAAGGATATTCACACCACCAGGCTACTTTCCCAACAGAATGTGTCTGAAATACCCCCGGTGCAACTAACACTAGGTCAGCCTGCAATACAAATTATATAGCTTGCTGCAGATCCCCCATCATGCCCCATGATTCCCACTATGGCTTTTGAAACATATTGGGAAATATTATGATACAACCAAACACCCTAATACTGGGTGACTTACACTATCCTGCCATTAACTGGGAAAAATACTTGTGTACCAACACGTGTGCCCAACGGTTCTTGGAAGTCATAATTCCCAATGCCCTGGATCAAGTAACCCATAGTCCCACCAGGGGCTCAAATATCCTAGATCTGGTCATTACCAACATGGGAAATCAATGCACCACACCTATGGTCACCTCATCAGTGATCAGGTCTGCTCATGAGCTAATCACCTTTAATATCAACATCCCTCCCCACCCCAGTAAGGAAACCTCTGTAACACACATCTCCAAAGCCAACATCATGCTACACATGTCAGATGGGACTAACATCATGACACCCATGCAGATGGGAACTGAAAGGATGACTGCAGAATCCTACATGAAGGCACTGCACGAGCACATCCACTCGTGCATGAATCATGCCATCCAATATAGAACCAAGACGCTCCCCACCAAGAAAAGGAAGCCAATGTTGTGGCCCCTTGCAATAAGCATACTGTACAACAAAAGGAGGAAACTGTTGCAGAAACAGGGGAATTTCCAGGATGCAAAATACTCCCTTACCAGCCACAATAAGAAGCTGAGATCCCTCATAACATCCACCAAAGCTAGTTACGAACATAATATAGCCAAAGAAGCTAAAGACAACTGCGAGCTGTTCCATAGCTATGTCAGGAATCTAAATGTCAATGCTCAGATCTGCTCTGAGCTACAACAGGATGGTATTAAATATACTGCTCCAAGGATATTGCCATTATCTTGTCAGATCGATTCAGTGCCAACTGCACCTCCCTCCCACCCCCAAAAGGGCCCATCTCAACATGGAAAGATTGCCAGATTCTGGTAATAATGGCCACATATGTAAAAACCACACTCTCCAGAGCTAAGACAACAGCAGCCATGGGACCAGCCAACATCCTGGGCTGTGTACTACATGAGCTACAAAATGGACTGGCACCTCACCTACATGCCATGTCTAATCATAGCCACACCTCAGGCTTCATGCCCACTGCGTGGTGCACAGCTACAGTTATCCCAGTCCACAAGGGGGATCCACCTTGGATCCTGGGAACTACAGCCCCAGCAGTATGACGTGCCTGATCTGCAAGGCCATGGAATGTATTATCATGGAAATTAAAACAATGACTGTGGCAACCTGAAAACACTAGACCCCAACCAGGTTGGGTTTGCGAAGGGCCGATCATGTCATCTCAACCTGATTGACAACTATAAATCCATCTCCAGAGCTGTGGATGAGGGTAAGGTGGTTCACACAGCCTAGCTGGACCTCACCAAAGCCTTCAACACCATCTCCCAGTCTGGAATCATAGATAAATGTATCAAGCTGGCCATTAATCTCTATGTCACCCGATGGGCTGCCAACTGCTGTACTGAAAGGACCCACACTGTAAATGTAGGTGACACCAACCCCAGCCCCAGACAAGTGACAGTTGGAGTACCTTAGGGTTCAGTCCTGGCACCGCCCTTGTTTGGCATCTACTGCTCTGACGTACAGTCCAACAGTAAGGGACTCTGGCAAACAAAGGTTGCAGATGACTGCACACTGGGAGCCAATATTTAATCCCCACATGATCTGGATATTCTACAGAAGGGCCTTACTTAAAGACATGCTTGATACCTGAGCCAAGGCCTCAAGATCAATGCCAAGGCATTTATAGTTATCCCCTTTAGGAAGGGACATGTACCTGTGAAGTACCACATAGGTGGCAGTACACTAAACACCTAAAGTGTGATAAGAGACTTAGGGACACAGGTGGACAGTGGTCTCCCCTTTGAAAACCACATTGCCACAACAGTCAGGAAATCCACCTATGTGGCACACCTCATCACTAAGGGCTTTACATCTATGAAAAAGGAGGCCATTGTCCCACTGTAGTCATCTCTCAGTAGACCCAGTACAGACTACAATGGCCCGTTATGTATGTACCTCACAAGGCATCTGCAACAGCTAGAAAGGCTGCAGACATACCTCACTAAAAGAATCAAAGGCTTAAACCAGATGCCCTATGCTGACTATCTGAATATCATCCAGCTATACTCTGTCACATAATGTGTTCTCAGAGGCGATCTCAGATTAACATACCATGCCATATCAAACCCACAGCTGTTGGACATGCTACACTTAAAGAATTCCAAACCCTCACAGCCACATGCTCCAGGGATCCAAATCTTCTCATCACAATGAACAAGACATGCTGGAGGGATGTGTTCCTGACCCAGAAACACCCCTGACTCTGGAATAGACTGCCTATATATGTTAAGCAGAGTGCTTCTTTGGCCCTCTTCAAAAGGAACCTGAATGATTGGATGGAAGATAGGAAATTGACCCTGGGGATCATATCAGCTGCCCTGCTAGACAGGGGTCCAGGGAAGTAAATATTGTGGGAAGACATAGGCAAGGAATTGTCATGTCTAGGCATGTATAGACCCTAAGGCCGATAGCCTAGTACCAACCTATGAACCTATGACCTACACTTTCCATTGCCCAACTTTGGCAGGGTTGCTGATGTCATTCACTTTGAAATACACTTTGGGGAAGATGTAGCCCAGTAAGCTTCATGGTGCGTGTGTAATGCTGTAGTGTGATGTACTAGTTAGGTAGGATTTCTAATTCCAGACATGGCAAGTGTAAAAGTATGTGTGTTTGTGTGTGTGTTTGTTTGTCTGTGAAGGATCAATGCTTTTGAGGCCATTCACAGTCACTACAACTTCCATTGCCCTACTTTGGCAAGCCTGCTGATGTCATTCACTTTGAAATCCACCTTTGTGGAATGACTAGCCCAGTAAGCTTCGTGGTGCATGCTATAACTGAGTAATGCTGTATTGTGATGTACTAGTTAGGTAGGAGTTCTAATCTCAGACATGGCAACTGTGAGACTTTGTGTGTGTGTGTTTGTCATATCTATCCTGTTTGGAGGTAGCTGTGAGTGTGTAACAACGGAACTCATTGTGGAGCGGGTTTTGCAAATTTCTTATATGGTGCACCTATTATATGTCACAATGTCCACCTTACACGGATAACAGATGTCAAACAGCAGAAAGGCTGGGGTAGACAATCCATACCCCTACATGTGGCATCATGGCTTGGCGAACAATATAAGCAACCCTTGTATTACCCAGAGAACACTGTCCACCCATGTCTTATACACAAACACACTCGGCTAGGCAACAACCACTATGTTGGCAGTTCCCTGCATATTGCACACAGATAGTAACCATGGTGTGATTGCAGTGGACTACAGAGGACATGGTACCCTGTTCCATCCCTACAATAGGCAAATTATTGCATACAGTTTTCCTTCACTATGTTTCCCACTGGATGTCCACAACAACTGTAGAGCCAGCAAATGTAACCCACAAAGGACATACCATGCCTTATACACATGCCCTGTATGGACAGATGCCACTGACACCAGGGAATACCTGCATCATGCTGCCAGTGTAGGTGATGGGTCAACCTGGTGTCCATTGCCAGTTCTCACCACATGAGGTCAGGAATCACACATCTGATGATAACAATCTGTCTACACAACATGCCCCAGACACTCCAGGTACACTTCCACATGTCACAAAACATGCATGTGGGACGTGTGCACATCCCAGACACTGTCCATGTCATTGAATATATAACACATACATGGCAAGAATTGCACAGCACTGGCCACCCACAATAGTAATCCAGATGACTGGATGGTGAATACACCACCCACCTGTGTGGGCCAATCCAGACATTACACCCCTGAGCCACACTGCAGACCATTGTCATGTGGCCTGATGACAAGGTATACCCTTTACCTAGCCTTGTACAGCCTTCTTGCACAGTCAACTGCTACACACCTGTGAAGCAATGCACCCATGCATTTCAGTACTGGCAAACCTGTGT